>NW_025764718.1:361847-740738 GCF_019669845.1 Emericellopsis atlantica
AAATAAAAAAATAAAAAAATAAAAAAATAAAAAAATAAAAAAATAAAAAAATAAAAAAATAAAAAAATAAAAAAATAAAAAAATAAAAAAATAAAAAAATAAAATAAAATAATAAATAAAATTTAATATAAATTTAAATTAATTTTTTTTTAGATTTATTATAATAATAAAACTTTAATAAAATAATATATTTAAGAAAAAAATAAATAATATATAAATAAAATAAACCTTAATATAAAATTAATATTATAAAAATTAATATTTTATTTTATTTTATTTTATTATAAATAAAAAAAATTATAATAAGGTTTTTATTAATAAATTTTTTAAGATTATTTAATTTAAATAATTTAATTAATTAATAAAAAATACTTATTAAAATTATATAATTTATTATTATTGTTATATAAATAATTAATTTTTCTTAAATTATTAATATATAAAATAATTATAAGTTTTATAATAAGTTTTTTTTTAAGTTTATTTAAATTAATTATATTAAAATATATATATATATTTAATTTCTTATTTTTATTATAAATTTATTATAAAAATATATTTTTAATAAAAATATTAAAAAATATTTTAAAAGAACTTATTTTTAATTTAAATATTTTAAATATAATATAAACCTAGCCTTAATTCTTTATAATTATATTAATTTTATTTTTAATAAAAATATAATAATATTATTTTAAAGTTTCTAGGGTTTTTAATACTTTAAGTTTTTATTTTTTTATTTTTATACTTATAGCCTTACATATATCCTTCGGGCTTTAGTTTCTTATTATAATAAATATAACTTAAGTATAAATTATAAGTTTTTAATTAATTCTTTTTATTTTATTTAAATTAGAAAAAAATATTTTTTTATAATTAATTTATATAATAAATCTTTTATATAATTAAAAATTAATTATAATTTTATAAAAAGGTTTTTAAAATTAATAAAAATATTAAAATTAAGTATATAATATTAAACTTTTTTTAAGTATAATATTAATTTAAAACTAAGATAATTATATTATTTTTAAAGAATTAAAATTTATTAATAAAAACCGCGTTAGCTTTAAATAAAATAATATATTACTTAAATTATGATATAAATATACTTAATAATTTAATTAATTTAAAAATTATAATAAAATTAATTAAGATTATTTAAGATATAATATTTTGAAAAAATTAATAATCTTATATTAAGGCCTTAAGGATTTATAATATAATAAAAGGTTATAAAATATAAATAAATAATCTAAAAAAATAAAAAAAATAAAAAGTAATTAAATTTATTTTAAATATAATTAATATTTTAAAAAGAATTAAATTAATTATTAAGAAATTTATTATAAGATTATTTAATAAAGTATTTATAAAATTTAATAAAAAATCTAAATTTAATAATTTAAATAAATATTTTTAAAAATATATTTAATTTTTAAATTAATTAAATAAAGTTTTTTAAATAAAATAAAAAAAAATTAATTTATTAATAATTTAATTAAAGATTTATATTTATATTTAAGTTATATTAATTATAATATAAAATTAAAACTTAAAAAATATATATAATATTATTAATATAAAAATAATAAAATAATAAAATAAAATATTAAAAAACTTAAAAACTTAAAAATAAAAATATTTTTTTTATTTAAAATAAAATAAATAAAATAATAAAAACTTAAATTTAAATTTAAATTATATTTAAATTAAATAATATTTTTTATAAAAAGTTTTTTAATATTAATATTAAAAATATTATTTATATTAAATTTAAAATAAAAAAAGCTATAAAAAGTTATTTAATAAATTTAAATAATTAAATATATATAATATTATAATTATTATTAAGATTCTTAAATTACTTAAAAAATATTAATTTAATAAATATAATATTAAGCTATAGAAATTTTAATATATTATTTTATTAAAATAAATAATATATAAGCGATTTAATAAAATTATTTTAATTTTTAAATAAATTAAATTTTTTTAAAAAAATAATTAAAATAAAAAACTTTTTTTATAAAAAGAAATTAAATTTAAATTTTATAAATATATTATTTTTATTTTTTATTTTTATTTAATTAATTTATTTTTATTATAATTTCTTAAATTTTTTTTAAAATTATTAAATAAAAGAAAATTATTTAAAAATTATTATAAATTAAAAATTAATTTATTTATAATTATTTATTTTTTAAAATTTTTAAGAGTTTTATAAAAAATATAATAAAAATATAATATATTTTAAAAAAAAATTATTTAAAAATAAAGCTTTTTTAAGTTATTTATTTTTTATTTTTTTATTTAATTAATTAAAATAATTTTAAAATTTATAAATATAATATAAATATTTAATATAAAAAAATAAGCTCTAAAAATTTATTATAAAACTTTAAAATTATTTATAATAAGCTTATATTATAAATAAGCTATAAGAAAGTTATATTATTTTTATAAGACTTAAGAAAGCCTTAGATAAAGAAATAAAGATTATTAATTTTATTTAATTTATCCTTAATTCTTTATTTAAGGTTTATAATAACTAATTATTAAATTTATATAAAGTATTTTATAATATTAAGACTTATTATAATATTAATAAAAATATAATTCTTAAAGCTTTTAATAAGATATATTAGGTATATTATACCCAATAAAAATAATATATAAGAAAATAATATAATAAAAATAATTAAGAAGCCCTTAAAATAAATTAACTTATATTTAAAAAATAAACCTTAAATTTAATTAAAAATATAATTAATTATAAACTTTTACTTATATTATAATTTAAAAATATATATTAAAAATATATATAATCCCTTTAAGATTTCTATATTTATTTTAACTTATTATAATAATATTTTAAATAAAAGCATAAAATAAGTTAATCTTATTTTTATTTTATTAAATTATAGCTAAATATTTAAGATTATTTTTTTATATATAGTACTGAAGTACCCTTTATATAAGAAAATATAATTTCTATTATTAAATAAATATAAGATATTTTTTTATTATAAAAATAAAAAAAGCTTATAATATTTAAGAATAATACCTAAATATTACTTAAAAAATAATAAAAACTTGATTAAAATATAATATAATAATAAAATATACTTAAATTAAGGGGGTCTTATATACTAATTATAATTAATTTTATTTATATTATATAATTTAATAATTATTTAACAATAAATAATAAAGTTTATAATATTATAAATATTAAAGTATTAAATATCTCTTAAATATATATTTATAAAAATAAAAAATTAATATAATAAAAAAAGCTAATTAATTTAATAAAAAATAACTAAAATTAAAAAAAAAAAAATAACTTAAAATATTTAAATAATAATTATAATTTAAAAAAAATATATTTAAGAAATATAAGCTAAGTTAGATATTAATATTATATATAATATTAATTTATAAAACTTAATAAAGTTTAAATAATATTTTTTATTATTATTAATAAATATAAAATTAATTATATTTTTATTTATTATTATAAAAAAATTTAATAATTTAATATAATTAATAAAGTATTTTTAATATTATTTAATATATTTATATTAAAAAATAAATAAATTTATATTAATTATTTTTAAAAATAATAATAATTTAAGTATAATTTTTAATAAATCTTTATAATTTTATAAAAAATAATAAAAAATATAAATTTATATTATTTATATTTATAAAAAAAATTAAAAAAATTATATTATTTAAAATAAAATAAGTCTATATAAAATTATATAATTTTTTAAAAAATATTTATATTTAATAAAGAAATTATTTTAATATGATATTAAGTTTTAGATTATATTATTAATTTTATTAAAAATAAAGCTTTTTTATTTAAATTAATTTATTTTTTATTATTAAAAAATATTTATAAATTAAAAAAATATTTATAAAAATACTTATAAATAATATTATTTAGCCTTTAAAAAAGATTATTAATATTTTAAATTATTTTATATTAAAAAGAAATAAGAATTTATATTTTTATAAAAAATATAAAGACTTAAATAAGATTATTATAAAAAATTAATATTCTTTATTTTTAATTATAAAAATTATAAATTATATAAAATTTTTTTATTATTTCTTAAATATTAATATTAAAAATATATATTATTATATTTATATTAAAATTAATAATAAGGAAAAAATTATTTTTTTAAATATAATATAAATATTATAAATATTAAATAATATTATTTAAATTTATTAATATTTTTATTATATTCTAAGAATATATTTATAATATTTTTAAATTAATTATTCTTAAATATAATATATATTATATACTTTAATAATATATTAATTCTCTTAAAAATTAAAAAAAAATATATATAATATTTTTAAGAAATATTTAATAAATTATAAAAAATTAAGTTTTTTATTAAATTTTAAAAAATATTTTTTATAAAAAAAATTAAATTCCTAAGGTTTTTAATTAATATTATTAATATTAAGTATTAATAAATTTAAAAAAAATTAATATAATTATATAATAAAAAAAACTTATAATTTATAAAAAAAATATTAATATTTATTAAATTTTATAATTTTTATTATTAATTTATTTATTATTTTTTAATATAATATAGTTTTTAATAATATTATATAAGAAATATAAAAATTAAGAAATTAAATTAAATATAATTTAAAAAAATAAAATTAATTATATTTTATATTTTTATTAATATTTTTAAAAAACTTTTTATTTTTAATATTATAACTTTACTTATAAATTATAAAATAAAATAAATATTTTTAAGAAAATATTAATAAAAATCTTTCTTTAATAAAATATTAAAAAAAATAATACTTAGTTATTTTTTAATTATAAGGGTTTTAAGGCTTAGTATTAAATTATAATACACTAAATTAAGAGATAGTAGTTTTTATAGAGTCTTTAAAGTATTAAAGATATTATATTAAAAAACCTAGATTATGAAGATAATAAATAAGATAATATTTATTCTTTATTTTATATAATTTTATAATTAAGTATTATATAAAAAAGTCTAATCTTAGAAATATATTATTAAGGCGGCCCGAATATAATAAAGAATCGCTTAAGAATAAAATACTTATTTCTTTATTAAAAGAATATTTAACCTTATATACTTAAGTAATACCTAAATAAGTTTAATAAGCTCGGATATAAAGTATTTAAATAAATATTTATACTCTAGATTTAAATAAAAGATTAAAAGAATTAATTTATAAAGCTTAATAAAAATAAGATTATAATGAATATAATAAATAAAAGAAAAATACTTAATATTTTATTATAGTATTAAACTATCCTAGCCTTATAAATAAGCTAATTTAGTTATATTATAATAATTTATTTATAGAATATTTTAAGGTTTAATAAATATAAATTCTTTAAGAATAAAATATATAAATAAATAAAAAAAATATATAAACTTATCTTATTTATTAAGGAACTACCCTTAGGAAGTATAAGCCTTATAAGAAGTTATAATTATTATTATATTTATTATAATTATTTTAGGATATTATAATAAACTTTATTATTAGCTTATTACTAATATAGGACTAATATAATAATGAAATAAATATATTTCTAATCGTAGTTATTTATTTCACGAAAATATTATATATTTTCCTTATTATTATAATGATTATTATACCTAAACTAGCCGAATTAATTTATGAAAAAATTAAACTATATTATAGTATACCTAAAGGTATATAGATATTTATCGATAGTATTTTATTTATAAACTAATAACTAAATAAAATAAATATTAAAATATTATTTACGATATTTTATAATAAATAATTAATATTCTTAATTATTATTATTAAAATAAGCGGAATTTATAATAAATAATATACTAAATATAAGTATAAAACTATCGCCATATAAAGTACTTATAAGGTATAACCCCTAGTTCTATATATATATTAAGGATAATATATTAAAAAGAAAGTTCTAAATATAAACTTATATATTAAAAAACTCTAAATATAATTTAAAAAAAATATCATAACCGCTTTTATTAAGAATTTTAATTATAATAAAATAATTTAATTAGATTAAAGATAAAGTCCCTCTAATCTAAGGGTAAATCTTAGAAATTAATACTTTATTTCTTAAGTTTATTTTAAGTCTTAGAATATATTAATACTTAAGTATATTACTTTATACTCCCGGAGAAATATAACTAAATATATAATATTCTATATTAATAAATTAAAACTATAAACCGCTAGATATAAATATATATAAAAAGAAGTAACTTTTTTTATACTTAACTTAACGAAAGAATTAGATCTTTAAGAGATTAAATCTCTTTATAATTATAAAAAAATAAAGAATTAATTATTATACTTAATTAAGTAAAAAAGCTAGCTTATATAATATTATTTATAAATAACCTTAGAAAATATATAAGCCCTAAGATATATAATATTCTAGAATTAAATTTATAAATATTATAATATAAGTATTACTCGCGGGGAAAGTTATTATAGTAATAAGCTAAAAAGGTATAGATATTATTATTAAGGGGCTTATATATTAATAAAATAAGGTTTATTACGAATAAATAATATATATATTAATAAATATAAATATATATAAAAAACTAAGAAATATTAATTTAGTCTTATTAACTTAAATATATAAAAATAATTAAAATATAAATATACTTAGCCTAAAGGCTAAAAATATATAATAACGACTATATATTTATTACATTATAAAGTAATCTAAGCTATAATAACCTTAATTTAATACTTTATAAAGAATATTAATAAAGTTATTATTAATATTATATAAGGAAGACTTATATCGTAGGTACTTTTTATCTTAATAATATTATTCTTAGAGTAATAGTATATTTTATAACCATAAAAGCTCGCTAAGATCTCGTAATATAACCTTACGAAAGTATAATAATAAATTATATTAAAAAATATAAATATATCTTTATTAAAGTCCTTAAATTAAAAATAACCTTAGTAAGAGTTATTTATAACTTATTTATAAAATTAATAAAAATATAATATAATACGTTAAGCTTATAAAGAATATTATCATAATTTTCTTAGTTTTCTTTTATTATATAAATAAGTTATATTTATTAATAAAGTTAGATATAAATTAAAGAAATAAACTTATTTAATTATATAGTTATTTTTTCTTATAACTAATATAATATATATTTAATAAAATATAAATAATACTTAGAAAAATAATATCGAAAGACTAATTAAGGTTATCCGCGATATATTTTTAATTAAACTATGTTATATAATTATAAAGTATATATTATAAAATTAAAAAATCTAAGTAATTATGTTTATTTTTATTAAGCTTATTTTCTATATATTTTATAAAAGATTAATAACTTATTATAAGTAAATAAATAAATATATTATTAATGAAGTATAATAACGGGCCTTAGAATATATAAGCGCTTATATTATATAATAAAGATACTAAAGGTATAATTAATATATAAAAAGTCTAAATAAGTTTAAGAAATACTAAAAGAATATTATTAATAAAAACATAAGGTATAAATGGCTTAATAAAGTTATATATTTAAGTTATAGGATAAGCGTTATTGAAATAAAGATTATTAATAAAAAGCCTAACTTAAGTATATATAATTAAAAAAAAGGAATCTAAGCGTAATATAATAAGATTATCGCTATTAAAATACCTAGGGTAAGAGATATTAATATTTATAATTTAAAACTAACTTAATATAATATAAAGAATAAAAAAAAATTATTTATATTTATTTTAATATCTTTAGTAAGAGGAAGTATAAGAGTTATAATTATAGCCGGAGTTATAATTATCTTAAGGATAAGAAGTTATTAAATGAGTTTAATAAATTAAGCGGTTTAGCGATATTATTATAATAACTCTAAGGTATATACTTAATTAAATATTTTTTATTAAATTAGTATATCTATAATATAGCGGTATATCTATACAATATTATTATTAAAGTTAGCGTTAGTTATAAGAATATTAGGTAAGCTATTCTTATACTTTTATAAGTTATATTACTTTATTATATCGCGGCGAGGAGGTAGATTAGCTAGATTATTAAGAATATCGCTATATAAGGCTAAGAAAAACGCGAAATAAGCTAAATAAAAGTTATTATTATTATAAAAAGGTTATATTTATATTATAAAGTTATTATAAAAAGCTAGAGCTATAGGCATAAGTAGGATAATAAATAACTAATTTCTATCGATAGGAGTCTTAATTAAGGCTATTATAAGAACTATACCTAAATTATATAAAAATATTATAATAATTATAAATATAATATAAAATAATAAAAGTAAGAATTTAAGAAATATTATAATAATTATAATAATATTATTATTAATAATTATAAGTATAATATAATTATTAAAGAATAATATATAAATTTTAATTTAATTAAATTATTATTTATTTAAAAATAATATTTAACCTAAGGATATATTATTAATAAAAAAATAAAATAACTTTAATATATAAAGTTATAGCCTAAGCTTTAATTAGACTTAGTATTATATACTTAATTAACCTAATTTAAGCGAATTAATTAAAAACTATAAAAATATATTTAAGTTTTTTTTTTTTAAAAATCTTAAGTATTATATTAAAGAAAAAGAAATTAATATAAATATTAAAATAATAAAAAAATTATAAAATAATTAAAATAATAATATAAAAAACTTATTTATTATATAAAAGTAAATTAAAAATAATAAAGATTTTTAAGAATTTTTTAAGAATATAAAAAAAAAGAAAATTTTAAATAAATTATAATTAAAATAATAATAATAATTTATACTTTAAAACTTATATTATTAAAAAGATTTTAAAATTTAAAAAATAAAATAATTAATTATTTTATAATTAATTAATTATATTAAATTAATTTTATTATATTATATTTATAATTTATTATATATTATTATATATATTAAGGATAATATTATAAAAAAAAAATTATATTATAATTATTAAGACTCTTAACTTACTCGAGGAGTATTAACTTAATAAATATAATATTAAGCCGCGGAAACCTTAGTATATTATTTTATTAAAATAAGTAATATATAAGTAACTTAATAAAGTTATTTTAGTTTCTAAATAAATTAATTCTTTTAAAAGAAATAATTAAAATAAATTTTTTTTGTATAAAAAAAAATTAAAGTCTTATAAATATATTACTTTTTTTTTTTTTTACTTAATATATTTATTTTTATTATAATATATATATTTTAATAAAAATAACTTAAATTAATTAAAATAAATTTATTATAAAAGCTATAATTATTTTATATATTAATAATTTAAGAAGAATTAATTATTAATATAATATTAAATTAATTATTAATATATAAATTTATTATTATAAATTATATAAAAAGAAATATATAAATTTATTAATTTTATAAATAATTTTATTTTAAGTATATTATAATTATATATAAATATAATATAATTTATAATTATTATAAAACTAGCTTTTATTTTATAAAAAAGGAATATAAAGAAACTTTTTATAATATTATATATATAAAGGAATATAAAGTATAATTAATAATATATTTAATAATAATTACTTAATATATTAAAGCTTAAGTTATTTATAAAATAAGATTAGCTTAGTTTTAGAATATTATAAAAATAGCCTTTAATTTTTATATATTTTAAGAGTTTATAAAGATAAAAGAATTTATAAATTCTTAGAAGAATAAAAGCTAAATAAATATTCTTTTAATAAAATTAGCCTTAGCTAAAGTTTAAAAACCTTTTTTATTTAATCATACTTTAATTTCTACTCTAAGGCTAATATAGAACTAATTACGAACTAAAATAGACTTAATTTAGATATTAAAAAATTAAAATTAGCTTTTTTTTATAAAACTAGCTTTTATTTTTAATATTTTCTTATATTAAAGCTTAATATTATTTATTAAAATATAACTAAATAAATATTAAATTTAAGTATTATATTTAATAATTAAGCTATATCTAACTTAATTATATTATAAGAATTATATTTTAAGAAAGCTATATAATAATTTAAATAATTATTAATTAATTATTATATAATATATAAAAATAATACTAAAATAATTATTTATATATATAAATAATATAACTTAAATATATAAATATTAAGAGTAAATAAAAACTAAATTTAAATTAATATTAGTTAAAAAATAATCTTTAATATTTATTATTTACTTTAAAATTAATATAAAAAAAATAAAATAAAATATATTATATTTTTAAATAAGCTAAGAACTAAGGCTTATAATTAATTATATAAAAAAATAAATTAATAAAGATTTTTATTAATTATAAAGATAATATAATTAATTATTATTAAATAAGTATTTTATTATATATATATTTAATACCTTAGCTTAATATTATATATTAAATTTAATTATATTTTATAATTAATATAAATTAAAAAGAATAAATATACAAATTTCTTTTTCTTAAAGAAAATACCCTTAAATAAATATATTTTTTAATTTATTATAATTTCTTAGATTTATTTTTAAATTATTTAGAAAAAAATAATTAAAAATTATAATAAATTAAAAAATTTATTTATTTAAGGGTATTTTTTTTAAGAGCTTTTAAAAATCTTATAAAAAATAAAATTAAGGTATAATATTTTTTAAAAAAAGATTATTTAAATAATAAGGTTTTTTTATTTTTTATTTTTTTATTTAATTAATTAAAATAATTTTAAGATTTATAAATATAATATAAATCTTTAATAAAAAAAATAAGTTATAAAGATTTATTATAAAACTTTAATAAGAATAGAATTATTTATAATAAGCTTATATTATTAATAAGCTATAAGAGAGTTATATTATTATTATAAAATATAAGAAAATATTAAATAAAGAAATAAAGATTATTAACTTTACTTAATTTACCCTTAATTCTTTATTTAAAGCTTATAATATATTATAAACCTTTATTTATATTATAACTTAAAAATATATATAAAAAGGATATATAAATAATCCCCTTAAGGATTTTATATTTACTTTAATCTATTAAAATAATATTTTAAATAAAAACTTAAAAATAAATTAATCTTATTTTTATTTTATAAACTTTAGCCTAAGATTTAGGATTTTTTTCTTATATTTAAGGTTTATTTTTTAAATATAAATTAATTTCTTTATAAAGTTTCTTAATTATCTTTATTATATTATTTTTTTAAATATTATATTTAGCGAGTATAATATATTTAATATATTTTATTATAAGCCTTAAAAATCTTATTTTTATTAATATTATAATAAATCTTAATATTATAAAATACTTTTAATAAAATAAATAAATAATTATTATAAACCTTTATTAAAAAATTAAATATAAATTAAATAAAATTAATAATCTTTATTTCTTTACTTAATACTTTATTAATTCTTATAATAATAATATAGCTCTTTTATAGCTTATTTATAATATAAGCTTAGTATAAGCGATTTTATTTTTATTAAAGTTTTATAATAAATCTTTAGAATTTATTCTTTTATATTAAGTATTTATATTATATTTATAAATCTTAAAATTATTTTTATTAATTAAATAAAAAAATAAAAAATAAAAAACTAAAAAAGCTTTATTTTTTAAAATAATATTTTTTTAAAAAAAGTTATATATTAATTATATTTTTTATAAGATTTTTAAGGGCTCTTAAAGAAAGATATTTATCTTATTATAATAAAGCTAAGCTAATTTATAAATATAAAATATATTATTATATTCAATTACCTTAAGATTTAGGCTAAATTTATATAAAAATAATTAAACTTAAGTAATAATAATATAATTATATTAATATTTATAATTATAATTAAAAAAATATTTAAGTTTATGATTATAAAGTATCTTTAAGATATATCTACCTTAAAAATTAATTAAGTTTTTCTTACCCTTAGGCTTAAGTATAATATAATACTTTTTTTTAATTTTTTTTTATTTTTTAATTTAAAATAAAATAAAATTAATCTTAGTTTTATATTATTTAATAAGGGTCTTAGGCTTAAGATAATTAGCTTTAGCGAGGGTAGAGCTTCTTTAGGCTAAACTTATATTATTATTAAAGCTATAAATAATAACGCGGACCTTATAAGAGGTAATATTAAATAATATCGAGGATATCGGTAAGGTATAAAATATTAAGATATAGCTAGGTTTGAAGCTAAAATTAAGACTTATAGTAACTTTAAGACTATAGCGATTAATATTAATTATATTAAGGTTAGTTTTAAATTAATAAATTATATAATAAATAAAGGAGGTATTAATAATAACTAAAATATTAATAAGCTATATATATAAATTAAATAAAGAAATAATAAAGTAAAAAAATAATTATTAATATATTAAAAATAATAATTAAAATATAAACTAAGGCTAACTAAAGATATATTAATATTAAAATAAAATTATTATAAAATTAATCTAAATATATATAATATATTAAATATATATAAAGAGTTTATTTATTTAAAAAGAAAAAGTATAATAATCGTATTTAAATAAGCTCAGGCTAAAGTAGCGATAACTCAGCCTTGGCTCTGAAAATGGATTGGGAAGCCGAGATCTGTTGGGGTTGACTATAGAGGTATATATCCGAGAATATGCTCCTTTCCCAATGTACTCCATTGATGCCAGCTGCGGGGTGTCTAGTATTGTCGCAGCCTTTCACGCCCTTGCACCCTTTCCATTATGCCATTACTCATGACTGTTATCTTGTATTGTGCAAGTCTAGCACGAGAATGTCCGAGGCGCCAACCTTGGCGAGATCGTCCATCACCAGTGCGATCTTCTTCTTCTCAACCATCGAGCTGACAGCGACCCAACCATCCTCATCGAGAGACGTAACAGTAGGCGCCCTTTTGCCAGGTGTGATCTTCGCCGCATCTGACAGGCTCGAGCGCTGAATGTTATACTGACAGAGCACATATCTCTGTGCTGTGATAACACCACGAATTCGGGAGGCGATCAATTCCACCATCTCAGGATTAGAAGGCTTGTTGGATTTGATGAGCACGGCCGTGGACTCGACAACGGTGTCGATTGCCTTCAAGCCAGCAGCCCTCATTGTCTCGCCGGATTCTGTACACGATAATTAGAAACAGCATCCACCGTCGCGGAGTCAGGGAGTCGCTCACCGACCAAGTCAACGATACCTTCCGCAACACCGAGCGCACACGCCGCCTCCACGCTCCCACTGAGCTCTATGAGCTTGGTGCGCAATTGCCGTGTGTTAGCAGTCGCTGACTCGGCGTTTGGGTCGCCGTCCGCAGCTGCCTCGAGCTTTGCAAAGTGATCAGCTGCGAGATGGACGAAGCTTGTGCCAATAGTGGTTCCAATCAAGTCTCTCGTAGCGGCAAATCTGCCCTTCTCTGGGACCTGAACTTGTAACTTGCAACCACCAAAGCCAAGATCCATCACCATATCGCATCCTCCCCCGGGTGTCGTCGCTCGCACTGCTGCTTCATGCTCCTGTACCTGATCCCATCCTGTGATGCCGAGGTCGACACGACCCTGCCCAACAAAAGTTGGAATGTCGGCGGCCGGGAGGAAGATAAGTGCAATCGGTAGATTCTTCACGAGCGCAATGTCGAGGCGATTCTCGCGGCGGAATTGAATGTCGGCGCCCTCGAGAAGGTTGAGGGTGGCGGCATTGAGCCTTCCCTCTGCGGGTTGTTAGCGAGGGATTTCCACATCTTGAAGGAAAAGACATACTCTTGGGAACAGCAAAGAGCAGGCGACCCTCTAGGCTTTATATACACACCATTAGCGCCTGAAGCCGAGTGAGGTGGGGTCAATGGTTCTAGAGAGGGTATACTGACTGATTGACAACATCCATAATAGAGGAAATCAACACAATAAGCCCGTCTCTGCAAGATCAATAGGCGATGCAGGGTCCTCAAATGTTGCGCGACGAAGATCAATGAGTCGAACCAACGCAGGTACGAACTCCGATCGCGGGGCAGAATGTTGGTGGGGGGCGATGACTGTGACGTGACAGTTGCAGGGATGGGCTTTATACTTGGTGGGAAAATTAACATGGAAGGGTGACTGTCCCATGTACCTTGATAGATACAGCCCGTCTGCTGTGCTAAATTTAGGTTTCGATCTAGGGCTTCGAGGTACTGAAGCTTACTGTCTTAAGTACCTACGAGGGGATCGCGTTTTTCGTGAAGGCTTAATAACGGCTCGTTAACTAATTAAAGACTATTAAAGCGTTATATAACGGTCTTAATATTCGTGATTATTATAGCTAAGATAGGAAAGAGTACTTTCTTTTTTTTTTAAATTTTATTTTAATCTAGCGGCCGAAAGGAGCCTCTATAACAAGATCTATAAAAATTATATTATTACAAGAGCTTTCGAAAAAAATATAATTAGAGCTATTTTTAGTTTAAAAAGTTAAAGTTAAAGTTTAAAAAAAAATCGGGCTTTTTACGCTAATAGGTTATAGATTATTAATATACTCATATAACGATTAGTTATCTTAAAAAAACGCTATTCCCTCGTAAGTAAGTACCTGCGCGGGCATCCTCGGTTTCGTGGTAGACTAAGGTACGGATACTACGTACAGGTACCTGAGTTGCTATAGACGCGGCAACGCTTCGTGGTGCGCACTAACGTTTGGTTGCCTTCAATGTTGCATGTGTGAACGCCAAGGCCCGAGTACGTAAGTAAGGAAGCTACAATTCATCCGATGGCGGCTCTACGTCCTGCGCTATAACAGCTTGTTGGGGCGCAACACTTGTTTGCTTGATTGTGTTTGTTATCGCACCAGCCTCTCTTTCCACGACTTCGCGCTCCAACAGCTTACCCTGGATGGCATTGGCGTGTTTTTGCTCCTCCTTTGGTAACTTATGAATCACTTTTCTCTCTACAAGAGCGCCCGCTTGATTTAATTGAATAGCAGAGGCTTTGGCTCGTACTCTTTTGAACGTGTTCCTCCCGCGACGCCGTGATGGAGGCAGCAACGCGCACGCACTTTCTTCATCACACTGAGCAAGTGAGTAGTATTATGCCAACTTTCTGAAAATCGCTTATCATCGAACAGGTCCACGGAATAGACAAGGACGCCTGTCACTTCTGCCAACTTCGAGCCTTTCCTTCCCACCGCACACTTCCCATCACTATTGTCAATACCCTTAACAATGAAGCGTTGCCGCAGAACTTCCGTTTCATCCAACGGATGAAATTCGGCCCAGGCGTTGAAGCAGCTTCCCCGGCCTTTCTTTCTGGTTGTGACTGCAATGTTGACAGTAATTGCCAATACGAACGCTGCCAGTGTATGGGTGAAATCGAAATTCCCGAAGCAAAGGACGACAGACAGCCAGAGCTGAACGCGTATCATATGGAAGGCGACAAGGCCGGTCTTCTACGGTCATCTATGCTAGATTCAACCAGGCCGTTGTACGAATGCCATGCGTCTTGCAGGTGTACTAACTCGTGCCCGAATCGAGTTGTAGAGAGAGGTCGTACGGTACCTATACAAATCTTCCGAACGAAAGACCGTGGATGGGGTGAGAAATATCTGTGTACTTTTGTTCTGACCCGCAGGCTAAACATACTTAGGTGTCCGGTGCCCCGAGGCTATCAGGAAGGGGCAATTTGTCGATTGCTACCTGGGCGAAATCATTACCTGGCGAGAATCTGACCAGAGGCGCCAGGCATCATCTATTGCGGAACGGAAAGACCTCTATCTGTTTGCCCTGGATAAATTTGAAGACCCTACTTCACATGATCTTCGACTGAGGGAACGATCTTTTGAGGTCGACGGAGAATTCATGTCCGGACCGACACGGTTTATCAACCACTCTTGTGATCCCAATTTACGTATCTTCGCGCGTGTCGGAGATCACGCAAACAAACACATCCATGATCTAGCACTTTTTGCGGTCCGAGATATAGCACGCGGAGAGGAGCTTACTTTCGATTATGTGGCCGGAGTTGACGATCATGAGAGCAACCACGACACCATTAACATGGAGCTATGCCTTTGCGGCAGCAGTAACTGCCGAGGATATCTCTGGTGAGTGCGCTATCGCTGTCTATGCGAGGTCGAGCCATTACGTGCGTGGGGAAACGTACATGGGCCTTTAGGGACATGTTGAGTCAGTCTTAGTACAAAATCAACCGGAACGCCAGCGTGGCTTGCTGTTATTCGAAACTATGGACCGATGGTGATCGCTACCGCAACACACGTCTGGCTTCGCAATTCCATTTCATGTATATCGAGGCCGCTACTCCGTGACCTTATTTCTCTATGAAACCTGTCCTTAACATTGGAAGTCTTACGGCCGCCGTGAGCCTGACTGCACCGGTCTATGCACCCACGAAGAGCCAGCCAATATGTGCGGCAATCCTTGGAACAGATTGTGGGGGGACTGTCGATCTGCCACTGTCCTCTCCGTGAGGTCGGGAGCAATGAGTATCATACTGACCACTGTCTTCGTCTACTCATGTAAATCCACCCTGCTTATGGGCCCTGGAGATAACCTTCAGTGTTACATCAAGTAAGCTATCGCCATCAAGGTATTCTCGCTGCGTACAGTATGTATCCAAATCAGCTCTAGCTGGTCGCTGTTAGCTATGATTAGGTATATTGTTGCTTCGCAATTGTGCTACGTATGTTTTTACGGCACATACCGGCCCAAAAAACCCCCTTTTTTACATAGCCTGACAGAAGATCTGCGGCCCGATCCTTTCGATTTTATGTGCTCTGATGTGGTCTAAAAGTACTGCGCGGATTGATTGATCATATGAGGGCAAGGCGGTCGCTACCTAGATCTATCTGGCTGTATGGGTGCTGTAAGACTGGGTCTCTCGTGGTGGAACATCGAAATAGTATAATTGAGCTAAAAGTTTGTAGTCGGAAGGAAAGACTCCAGCGGCAGTAGAGCCAGACAGCCATAGTCATCAAACGCTTTGCTCATTGACTATGGAGGAATCCAGAGATATTAATAAATGTACCTATCACCTCACGGTCCTCACCTAAGGTCGTGCCAGAGGGGTGGATGCAGCTATGCCGAAAGAAGAAAGCTACTTTGACCGCTTTTGGTCCAACTCGGGAGAGCCGCATGGAAGGCTGGCAGAAAAAAAAAGTTACCAGGTACTCGAGACAGCCCACCTTTCACCCATTTCCTTGTGCGCCGACGATTTTGGAACAAGCAAACAACGCTGTGCCCGCAACCATGATTTCCAAAACTCCCGGAAAGAAGAGGAAGGAACCGGTCGAATCTGTAGAGTCAGATGACGAGCTAGCAGGTGCTCCATTGGATGGTGTTCTGTCAGACGCTGATGATGGTTCGAGCCTGGCGGCGGAAGACGTCTCTGAAGGCTTCGATAGCGAAGAGATTGACAACGATGAACATAGCTCCGACGCAGAGAGCGTTTCGAGCATCTCAAGCTTTCAGAGACATGCCGATTACAAAGTTACAACAGATGCAAACGGCAACGAGCGCTACGAATATGCCGACGTAAATCCTGTGTATGACAGCGACGACTCGGACGCCCAAGAGCAGCCTAACACGATTGGCGACATTCCATTGTCATTCTACGACTCCTATCCGCACATTGGATACGACATCAATGGCAAGAAGATTATGCGCCCGGCGACTGGCGATGCTCTTGATGCCCTGTTGGACACCATCGAAATTCCCAAGGGCTGGACCGGGCTGACTGATCCTCAAACCGGAAAGCCATTGAACTTGAGCCAGTCCGAGCTAGAGCTTCTGCGCCGATTGCAAATGGCGGAAGTACCTGAAGAAGGGTTTGATCCTTATCCGGCATGTCTTGTCATCCCCTTGCTCGCCGACCTTCCACTAATTCCTAGCAGGACATGGTTCCCTACTTCACTGGTGTCGAGGAGAAGATGCCGCTTAGTTCAGCACCTGAGCCTAAGCGACGATTCTTGCCATCCAAGCACGAAGCTAAGCGTATAGCCAAACTTGTTCGTGCCATCAAGGACGGAAAGATTCTGCCCTACAAGCCCCCCGAAGAGCGCGACCGTGAACAGAACCAAGAAGAAGAAACTCACTATGACATCTGGGCCAACGAAGAGGCTCAAGAACCCCATGTCATGCACATCGCTGCTCCCAAGCTTGCACCACCGGGATACGACTTGAGTTACAACCCCCCACCCGAGTATTTGCCAACGGGCGACGAAAAGAAAGCATGGCAGCAGACAGACCCCGAGGAGCGAGAGAAAGAGTACTTGCCAGCACAGTACGATGCTCTACGCAAGGTACCTGGGTACGGTGAATTTGTCAAGGAGAGATTCGAACGCTGCCTGGACCTGTATTTGGCGCCACGCATCCGCAAGAACCGTCTCAACATTGACCCCAACTCCTTGTTGCCAAAGCTTCCGCGTCCTGAGGAGTTGAAACCTTTCCCTACCCTCTGCCAAACGATTTTTAAGGGTCATGAGGGCCGCGTGCGGACTGCTGCTTTTAGTCCGGACGGCGAGTGGATCGCCTCAGGAGGCGACGACGGAACTGTGCGGGTTTGGTCCCTCAACGGCCATCAAGAATGGTCTGCTCGTCTGAGCCCTGATGAATCGGTCAACATCGTGAGATGGCGGCCCAACAAGGATGCTTTCATCTTGGCTGCTGCCGCTGGCGAGGATCTTTTCCTTGCTGTGCCGCCACTTGTCAACGACGCTACCGAAAAGGCTAGTCGAGATGTGTTGGACGCGGGCTTCGGTCATGCTGCTCATAATGCTACGACCGATGGGAACAACGTCATAAAGAAGGACACTCCGGCTAAATGGTCGCGACCCGGTACCAAGCTCGAAGAAAAGGGTGTATTGCTGAAGCTTACTGTCAGATCGGCCATCAAGATGCTGAGCTGGCATAGAAGAGGCGACTTCATCTGCTCAGTCTCGCCACGTGGACAACGGAGCTCGGTCGCTATTCACACGGTCTCCAAACACCTCAGCCAAATACCGTTCAGACGCCTGCCAGGCCTCGCTCAAGCTGCTCACTTTCACCCCTCGCGACCTTATTTCTTTGTGGCTACCCAACGTGTCATCCGTTGCTACGACCTCCAGCGACAAGAACTCGTCAAAGCCATACAGCCAGGTGCACGATGGATTTCTGGATTCGACGTCCATCCTGGCGGCGACAACCTCATTGTTGGCTCTTACGATCGCCGCCTGCTGTGGCATGACCTCGATTTGTCAAGCAGGCCTTTCAAGACGATGCGGTTCCACAGCCAAGCTATTCGTGCTGTCAAGTACCACAAGAGCCTACCTCTGTTTGCAGATGCGAGCGACGATGGCAGCCTGCAAATTTTCCATGGCCGAATCGTGAGCGACTTGATGGAGAGCGCAACAATCGTGCCAGTCAAGATGCTCAAGGGCCACAAGGTTACCAGTAACTTGGGAGTGATGGACGTTGATTGGCACCCGCGGCATCCATGGTGCCTCAGTGCCGGCGCTGATGGGACGTTGAGGCTTTGGGCGTGATCATGTAGAAACTCAGCTCCGTATAACTAATGTAATAAAGCGTCGGCGTTCGGACTCACCAATGTTGTGATCGGTCTAAGAACAACGCAGTCTCAAGGCAGGACACTGTTGCACTCGGTCCCAGTGAATCGTAAGTTAGACAATTGAATTCGAATCTTCCATTTTATTGCGCAATGCCAGGCACGCCTAAACTTAAAAACCTCCTAGTACAGACAACCTTAACAATAAACCTGAACCGGCACGCAGGTCATAAGCTCATAACAAAGGAAGTGAATGTGTAAGAATCCTGAGGCTACTAATGCCAGGCAAAGTGAGTTCAATCACCATGCAACAGTGTGCAATGCACGCCAGAAGCTGTTCGCTTATTGTATAGCTCAAAGCTCCTGCTTGACGTGCTGAGCTTTGGCCTTCGCTTCAGCCTCAGCTTCAGCGGCCTTCTGCTTGGCAGCTTCGCTGCCCAAGTCCAGCTGCTGAGCCACCCAGTTCCAGCCATCCTTGGCAGCGTTCTCGAGCTTAGCGAGGACAGTGCCACCGGGAGATGATGTTCCGTATTTGAAGTAAGTGGACTGCTTCCGGGCTTGTGCTTTTAGCTCTTCAAGCTTGGTACCTTGAGGAACAGGGATGCCGTAGCTGTCAAGATAGGCCTTGAGCTCAGTCTCGGTCCACGAGTCAAAGACGGAATCTTTTGCATCAGCTGTAGCACTGGAGATGTATTCGGTAGCCGCAGCATAGGCTGAGCCGCCAGCAGTTGAAGCAGACGAGTAGGCGGAGTTGGCTGCGCTAACGAGCTCCGCACGTGTGGCATCCTTCTTCTCAGCAGCCTTCTTGGCTGCGGCATCACCATTCTTAGAGAGATAACCCCTTAGATTGTCGTACGAGAAGTCATCAAACGTCCACGCAGTCCATCCGGTAGCGGCCTTGTGCGAGTGCTTGCGGGCAAGAGCACGGAGATCGTCGGTGGTGGAGCCTTGGGGCACAGGAACGCCGCGGGCGTCAAGATAAGACTTGAGTCGGCTGTCGGACCAGCTCTTGACAGCTGCATCAAAGGCATGCTGGGAGGCAAGAGAAGCACTGTCAGTGGCCTGCGCAAATTGATTCTCCGCGTTGGATGTTGCTGCGCCGAAAGCGGATGACGCGCTCGATGCCACTGTATCGCCAAGGATCTCAGCGCGATTCTTGCGGACGAGAGCGCGAAGCTCATTCACTTTGGTGCCCTGTGGCACGGCGATGCCATTTTTGTCGCAGAAGTCCTTGAGCTGGGACTCGTTCCACGCATCGATGATCATATCCGTCAGAGTCGCATACGCAGACTGAGCGCTGGCAGTGGCGCTGGCAGCTTGGGAACGGGACCTGAGATATGCCAGGCGCGAGTTGCGGCGTACAGAGGCAATCAATTGGTCACGAGAAGTAGGCTGGGGAGCAGGAAACCCGTGAGCATCAAGCCACTCCTTCAACTCGGACTCAGTCCATGTCTCGTACAACCAGTTGCCAGGATAGGCGGTCGTTTCGCCAAGTTTCTTAGCGACAGTCTCATAGCCTTGACGTGCCTTCTGTAGCATAGTGTCGCGCTGGCGCGGCTGGGGCACTATCTTTTGTCAGTCGTCGTCGGTGGCGGTAAGTGAAGGGTTTCTCACCAGGGACGCTGTGCTTGTCGGCGAATGCCTTCAGCTGGCTCTCAGTCCAGGTGTCCAAAATCCAATCCTTGACGCTGCCCCATGCCTGCTGAGCGCTATCTTCAGTCTCATACCAGTTGGCTTGGACTTGCTCAAGAAGGCTATCTTTCGTCGCCTCGGCGTCCGCCTTGGTCTCCTTGCCCTTGCTTTGCAGGTACTCGCTGAGCTGAGCCGAATCCCAGCTCTTGTAAGGAGCAACAACATATGAATCCCAGTTCTTTTCAATCAAGGATTCAAGGTCTTTGCGATCGGCAGGCGTTGGATAGGCAATATTGTTATCCGAGAGCCAACGCTCCAGCTCAGTTTCATGCCACTTGTTGTATACTGTTGAAATGTTAACTCGGGATCAACTGGAAGATGTGTCAATTATTTCGTACCAGCTTTGCTGCCAGGAAACCAGCTGCTTGCAGCAACTCCAGTGACAGCGAGAGTTGCCGTCACGAGAGTAGAAAGGTACCTCATCGTGGAGACGCGTTGATGTTCGAGGATGTTCGAGGAAAACTTCCTGATGAAAAAGTTTACGTTGATAGTCCAGTACGAGGAAATGGGGGAGGATGAAGGAAAAGGTTGATGGAAGGAGGAAAACCACCTGCCGGTGGATGCCGGTAAAGCAATGAGGTAATGCACAGCAGGCAATCATTGTGTCACACCCACAGGTGGTGACTGACGACTGGAGCTGTGTCAACTGAACTGTCAAGCTGGGGTCCATAACGTCACTGTCTCGTACGTGACTTGGAGCCAGCCTCCAGAGCACACAGGTGCAGCTACTGGCATGTGCCATCATACCTTAGCATTACGCCAGGTTCATGTATTTTTGAGGCACTGTCCTCCGCACTCACTGATCCAGCTCGGACACTGCGTTGCTGCTACGTACGTACGATCTTTGATTAGCCAGTCCTGACTTATGACGCACCGCTTTTTCACGTTCGGATGAGCTCTCGCTTAGGTACGTACGTGGTGCGGTTTTCTTCACTTTCCAAAATGACGTCAGGCTCGAGCTGGCTTTGATTACAGACTCTCTACTCCGTACCCGGCAAAGAAAACAAGAGGCCATCCGGTGGCGTGAAAACTTCGTGTGTCGACTAAAAGAGTAAGGGAGGTACACAAGACTTGGCCATTTGATTATTATGCTTGATTAATCCTCTGTCCTAATGTCTTTCAGTCGAAGCAGGATACTACCTGAGTCTAGGTCGTAGGCTCGTAGCAGTTGCCAGTTTCTGCATTTCTCCAACTGTATCTTGGCAACTTGAGCCAAGGTGATCAACACACATCGGATGCGGGGGAGGCAGCATCGGAAGGGGACCAAAAGCTCCGACCGCACCACTACTATACAAAGTTACAAGTTACCTGGCCAGGCTGACCGGACCTTACCTCACCTCACACTGTCCACCTACCCCAGTACCGAGCTCGGGACCCGAGCCAACAGTTGACAACCAACAGATATTACCATAACTACGTGCGACTGCACCAACGCACCTTGATCATCATGGAGGACCTGAGTGTCGTATCGGGTATTGAGAGTTGTAGCACGGCAGGGGACTAGAGGTTGTGACGAAGGATTCTGGGCTCGTAAGAGATTGGCATCAGGTGCGAAACTAGATTCTATTTAACTCGATGCGCCCGACCCAAAGATGACCCAGATGCTTGCACGCACCGTAGGAATGTCTGCCAAAGAACGCCGGCGATGCCTCTGACGCTGCTCATGCATAGAAGTTGACAGTCTAAAATGGAAGTTAGCATCAGATTATAGCCAAGAGCTCGCGACCGACAACTCACGTCTTTCTTCTTTGCCTGCACTTCCGCAATGGCGTCGACATAGTGCTCGTGTCCTATTTTGTTTTTCCCTGACCGGAGAGCAATCATACCTGCCTCAACACACACGGCTTTGAGCATGGCACCACCGAACTCATCCGTGCTGCGAGCCAATTCGCCCCAGTTGACACCAGGGTCAACTTTCATCTTGCGTGAATGGATCTTGAGAATTTGCGCTCGCGCCTCTTCGTTCGGCAGAGGAAACTCGATCTTGCGGTCGAGACGCCCAGATCGCAAAAGCGCCGGATCTAGGACATCCACACGATTGGTGGCTGCAAGCACCTTGATGCGGTCGTCTGAAGCAAACCCATCAAGCTGGTTGAGCAGCTCCAACATTGTGCGCTGGACCTCACGATCACCGCTCTTCTCGCTATCAAAGCGCTTTGTGCCTACCGCGTCCAGCTCATCGATGAAAATGATCGCCGGTGCCTTCTCTTTGGCAAGAGCGAAGCAGTCGCGGACCAGCTTGGCACCATCACCGATGAACATCTGTACTAACTGGGGACCAGCAAGCTTGAGGAACGTAGCATCTGTCTGCGCCGCGCAAGCACGTGCAAGTAGAGTTTTGCCTGTTCCAGGAGGACCGTACATCAGCGCGCCCTTCGGAGCTTTAATGCCAATCTTCTTGAAGCGCTCGGCTTCTTTCATCGGCCAAACCACAGCCTCCACGAGCTCCTCAATTTGCTTGTCAAGCCCACCGACATCATTGTATTGCTCTGTTGGCTTCTCATCGACCTCCATCGCCTTTACTCGACTGTCGTACTCGGCCGGAAGTGTGTCGAGGATGAGGTACGAGTCCTTGTTCACACCAATGAGGTCGCCGGGCTTCAGTTCCTCAGAGTCGACCAGACCGATGAGTGGCAGAAAAATAGTTTGTCTTGTCGAAGTCTTGATCACGGCTGATTTACCAACGCGGGTGGCATCAAGATCGATGTTCGCTCCCTCTTCTGAAGATTCGGCGGTCGGGTCCAGGTCGAGCAGCTCAACAACATTGCCAACAAGATACGGTAGTTGCCTTGGTAGTTTGCATTAGCGCGGGCAGTTCTGTAGCACATTCATAGCCTTGCTCTCACCTGTTGTTGGCGATTTTGTCGACATTGTCCTTGATCTTTTCCCCCATAGCTGCCTTCTCGTGCGATAGTCGTGACAGCTCGCTCTTCATGATCCGTGAGTCGTTCTCCAGCAGACGTTTACGAGTCTGGATATCTTGCGTTCCGAGGCTCAGGATTTCGTCATCCAGTATGTCATCTTCCTCCTCTGCTTCGTCCATCTGGGCATCCAAGTCCGCATCTTCCTTGCCATCATCATTCTGCTTCTTCTCTTCCTTCTCCTTGCGGTCGAGGTCGTCGAGCTCTTCGAGGGTGGACATGATGGCTGATTCAGGGAATGATGCAGTGTCCGGTTCTCGATGAATTCAGAACTGCAAAATGCTTTTGCAGTCTACAAGTGTTGTGGCAGGGGCGCGCAAGTTCGTTGTTCGCGTAACTTAGTAGTGCTCGTCCGGATGGTCCAGTCGAAGGATGTTTAGCTGCAAGGCAGTAAGGTCGCGCGTAATCAGCTCCAGTAGCTTCCAGCCTACGAACGTCGGGTGTCATCATGCACCTAGGTAGACTAGGCCTAATATGGCAGCGGTCCCTGGTTGATCCGGACCCACGTTAAGTTTTGCGAGATTCAAGGGCTCCCATAAGGTAGCTAGTAACCGCGTCTGTGAGGCCGTAACAAGACAACCAGGTAAATAAGTTCCTTGTAGACGCTGCTGTCTGTCGCTGATTGCATATAGAATGGTGTGCGGACTTTCACAAGCTGCGCGGCCATGCGTGCAGCATTGGGCGCGCGAGGCTCCTTCCATCCGCAGCTGGTGTGCAAGATCAGCATTTACGACAGCGTCAAGAAGCCAATATGCGGCGCTGGCTATACCGCGAGCGGCCGCAACGACTGTCGAATATGTCCCTTCAACTAAGCCACCTAGTGCTCGTCCGGTCGAGACGCGGAAGACACAAATGATACGCGCCTATACTTCGATGCTGCGATCCACACCGTTGATCCTCTTTTTTCAGCACAACAACCTCACGGCAGTGGAATGGGCGTCCATTAGAAGGGAATTGGATAAGGCTTTGCGATCCGTGCCACCTTCGAACGGCGATCTGGATATTGCTGATCAGGTCAAATTGTCCGTCCTCCGAACGAATATGCTCGACGTAGCACTCAAGATCATTGAGTTTCACGACGCCGAGGCCGCGTCGGCATCTGCTTCAACCCCCAGGACTGCCAAAGGGCCCCTTGTTCACGATCTGTCCGCCGTGGCATACGACACCATTAAGAACACTCCTATTCCGACCTCGTCTGCTTACGCACAGATCGAGCCTCTGCTCGTGGGTCCTTTAGCGGCGTTGACCATTCCTGCCGTATCCCCTCAACATTTGGCGGCGGCACTTAGTGTGCTATCGCCTGTCCCCAAAAAGTTCCCTGCCCCCAAGAAGAGCAAAAACCCAGGGTATCATGAGCCGACATGTCAAAGTGCTTTGGCCAAACTATTCATGGTCGGTGGTCGTATAGAGGGTAGGATCTTTGATCAAGCTGGGGTCCAGTGGGTTGGGGCCATAGATGGAGGGCTCGATGGTCTGCGAGCTCAGTTGGTGCATCTTCTCCAGAGCGCTGGTTTGGGTGTTACTACAGCCCTTGAGGGAGGCAGTAAGAGCCTGTGGTTGACCCTGGAGTCACGGAGAGCACAACTGGACGAGGAGAATGGAGATAAACCGAACGAAGGCAACCAGGGCTCGTAGATCGTCGTATCTAGCCTGGACGAGGGGTTGACTCTTGACACAGGAGCGAAGGCAGGCATTCAGAGCTCACCGGTGGGGAGAAGATGTAATTATACAACTGTAAGCGTATGTATCAGCTAGAAATAGGACCACGTGGCTCAACAGAACAGACGACACATGATGGATGTGAAAGACGTGTGATCGGTGACTTTGTCCCTCGAAGTCACCATTGGTCAACGTTTGAGAATGATCCAAGGTTGGAATCTGGCGGCACGGCTTAACTTATCTTGGATAGTTTGTGCGATTGACACGTAATTCTGGCGCCATGGACGCGAAGGAAGGGCTACCTGCATTACCTATCTACCTACGGAGTAGCTACTGATGGATGACCGGAGTGACACGCACTCGAATCCACTCTTGTAAGTTGTCGTCGCCGGACGTCGGGATTTGACCACCCACCCCACATCCCGGACCCCTGCCCCTAGCAGCCGCGGCCCGCCAGCCAGAGAGTCGCGCTCAGTCATGCAGCTATGGCTCGGGGTCGTTTATCGACCTTGATTCCTTGAACACTCGTCAGCCTCACCTTGCGTACCTTGGTCATACCTGCCTGTAGTCTTTCCGACCCCACGATCGGCCACGCCCAACACCATGGACTTTGCACCCTATCAGTCCTCGCCCCCCGAGCACGGCCGCGTCGCGTCGCCGGATTACAACGCCGCGTCTCCACGGGCATCGCAAGACACGCGCCGACCTTTCTCTCCGAACCTGACGCGTAGCCCGCCGCCATTGCAGCATCCGCAACCACAGAGGGGCTGGACAGGCTTCGATGGGCAAGCCGGCCCATGGTCGGGAAACGGTGGCGCGAACCAGCAAGCATCGAGTAACCCTATGCCAGGCGCACATCCCATTGCTGAGTTCAGCGAATTCGACACAAGCCTCGGGCTGCGATTGGACTACGAGGCATGCTTAGCATACTTAGCCTTCCCGCCCATTGGAGCTATCGTCTTGCTTATTCTCGAACGTAACAGTGACTTCGTGAGGTGGGTGTGTACATCAAGCTTCTTGTCCATAAGCTAAGTCATCCTAACAGGTTTCATGCCTGGCAGTCAGCACTTTTGTTCACTGCGATTCTGGTGCTGCACTTCCTATTCGCATGGTCGTCTTTCATGAGCTGGCTTTTGTTCCTTGGCGACATAGCCCTCATTGCACTCTTGGTAAAGCGGACGTATAGAGATGCGGAAACATTGGACAGGTTTGTTATTGCGAAGTGAAGGGCGCAGACTGATATTTACTGACGTATCAAGGTACGAAATGCCTTTTTTTGGAAGGTTAGCCACTAGATTTGTGGACGATGAATAGGGAGCGGTCAAACTTTCAATCTCCCGCGCAGTGAAATTGAGGGCATTTAGTACCGAATCTGTCGCAAGGGCATACCACGTTGCCGAACCGGTGCACTCTACGGCGTGCATTGTACATAAACCAAATGGAAGATTGTGACCAGCGGTGTTTGTCCATAAGGCATCCAAGGGCGGATATCAGGGTAGTACATCGCCGTCTGGGAATGTGTTGTTTGAGAACCGGTGTTGTCTTGGCATGTTTTTGAAGCTTGCCACTCTATCCGTACTATTACCAAACCAAACAAGGCTGCCCAGTGTCCCTAGATACCTGAGGAGTCTTCAGTCACTGGGCTTATTTTGCAACCTCTCTAAAACAACTGGTGTCTTGCAAATCACTGGCCCAATTTCTTACTTTTGAGCGTGTTCATGGTGCCCTGTTCCTACGCTTGCCACACTCGAGGACAAATATCTCTGGCTACCACCACTATCTGAATACTCGAACCTGTGTCTTGTAAGAGACAAAGTTTGCATCCTAGACTTAGTAGTACATAGGTCGGAGTGGGCGAAGTAGCGGGAGCAGTGGTGGATCACCAACGGCGCTATCCAATGTGGAGGGAGGTACCTTGGAACTTGTACGAGGCTACGTCGAATAAGGACACCAATCAGAAGAAAGATCTGCATGTGGATACTGGGGACTACCTGGGGGCGTGGGAATCGCCTCCAGATCCAGTCTTCTCCACGAGTACTGAAAGCCTACGATGCGCTCTGTCCGTTTTCAATGAACCTACCCTTAACTAAGCAATCAATTCCTTAAATCTACATCGCCATCCATCAACCGCGCCATTATTGCTTCGGCCTATCGCCCACCGCCCACATCGACAGCCGTTGTGCCTTTTTCTCCCGGGGAAGGCATACTCCTCGAGTTGCCGTACATACTTCCAGGTTACTTGCCACCGCATCGCATCACTCACGAGTCACCCTCGAAGCCCCGGGCAGCGAAACCCACCCCTGAACTGTGTGATTTGCGAGAGCTGTTGCCGCAGTGTATTTCCCATCGCGACGCCATCTGTCAAAAGAAGTAATCAACACGTTTATATCAACATCGATCCACGACGACATCGACGACGTTCGCGGATGCGCATGCTGGGCGAGGCCAACACGAGCACCTCGATCACATTCTACTATAGCCTTCAGCGTTGACCAGAACTTTGCGCCGTTGGCGACACTGTAGTGGACCTAGTCAAGGGCCGCTGTGTCCGCAGCTTGAAAGTTACGATGCCAACCCCGTCGTCCGGCCCGTCGCAAGGAGGGCAATCGCCAACTTCACCAGTGTTTTCAGTTTGTCCAGACGAAAGTCAGAGTCCATTAAGTGGAGAAAGAGGAGGAAGTGCGTTGCTCATCGAAGATGGAAATATGCCACTCCCTGCAGGACTCGACTTGGAACGCTTGCCACCGAGCCACGCCTTCAATGACGAGTCGCCAGTCGATGGCACCAGCACACTGGAGGAGGACATCTCAGGAGACTCTTCCTCACGCGCCACAACATCGTCCCCCGCATCGCGCTCTAACCATATAAATGCGACGCCTCTGCCGCCTGTTGATCACGATGCCGATAGACACAAGTTCGGGGATTATGGCGAGCACCGCCGTAGCCACACGTCTGCTTTGCGGTCAGCCAGAGCTCCTACTACGGTGGCCGAGTCGGCAACTCCGCCTCGAGGCGAGCAAATCGGCGATTCTATGCCAGAAGATCCAGACACAGAGATGAATGTACCATCGAGTGCATATGACTTCCCCACCCTACGCGTATGAAGCATTTACGACAATGATGAATGAACGATAGATAAGCTAACGTTGCTTAGACCAAGCCTCCCTGTATATGTCCGTTCCTGCGCCCCGGAAGCAAATTCCAGGGGATGCAACAATCTGAGAAGCAGAAGTACGAGGTTCAAGTCGAGATCAAGCACGTGGATCCAAGAGAGTCCCTCTTGTGCGGATACCTGCGAATACAAGGAACGTTTCCACCAGATACGTATTGCAAAACACTAGCTAACACCGTGAAGGCCTGACGGAAGACCACCCAACGCTCACCACCTATTTCGAAGGAGAGATCATCGGTTCGAAATACAACTTCTTCACTGCAAATGAAGCTTGGGGCGCTACGCACAAGGACGATCTCAGTCACTGGGCTAAGTTCGGAGCTTTTCGGCCGTTCCAAAAGCAGGCACGTCGGGGCATAGTGCATATTCCTGATGTGTTTCAACGGGAACACATCTTCATGCGCTGGAAAGAGCATTTCCTCGTACCCGATCACCGTGTGAGGACAATCACTGGTGCCAGTTTTGAGGGGTTCTACTACATATGTTTCAATCAGCTGAGAGGCGAAGTCAGCGGTATCTACTTCCATTCAAAGAGCGAAAAGTGAGTGCATCGACCCAGTCATGGCATTCACAGTATAAACTGACATCGGCGCACAGATTCCAGCAGTTGGAACTTAAGCATGTCAAAGATCGAGGCTGCTTCAGTGCTGTCGAATTCAGGTGATGTTGCCAAGTTGATGTTGAGATAATATCTTGGGCGAGTTGCATCATCACCATAATCTGGGAGCATTTGCCACTAGTATGGACCATTTGGAAGCGGCTGATGTCGCCTGTTTTTCTATTGCACCTTTGAAGCCATGCTGGTTAGAATGCCACACCGTAAGACAGCCTTTCACACCAGGCCTACCCAAGTGATGTGAGGACCAAGAGCTCAATTGACTCAGCGAAATTGCCACGGTCGCAGACGAAGGTCAATGGACTGTGATAAGCATGCGTTTTTATTCTTCAGTCTACTTACTTCTCGCTGTTAAACCCCTTGAAATATTCATTTCTGAATGGGTTTAGCTCGTCCGCCGTTCTACCCTCCACCGTCACTTGTTGGCGCACTGCAAAGGCTTGCAGAGCCGCTGGAGATACCTCAGCGTCTGACACGCGACGGTAAGTAATCAGTCTACGTGACCCTGTGTGCTGTTGTTAGCAGGTGTGACTTATGACGGTGGGCCTGGCTTCTCTGACATTTGTGGAAAACTTGAGTGCAAACTGAGACAACCTGAAGACGAGGATGCTCAGGTATAGCAATTTCGCGGTCCTCGTCGTTTGCTGTGGGCATCCAGAAGGACAAGCGGCCGTTGTCTACCAAAGTGGACGCCGCGAAAGCCAGGATATTGTCCAACATGGCGTAGAAGCTGTATGGCTTCTTAGGCGGCACATAATCGGGCTCTCTGTTTGTTATCAGCTGTTGTCCTTTCTCAAAAGAAAAGAAGGGAGAGGGGGGGCATCAACACACTTGTAATTCTTCTTGCTGAGTTCGAGTTGCCACGGTTTAAGCAAGGGATCTCTGCATCCCAGCACCCGCAAGCCTTCTCGAACACCGTATGGGGGGTCACAAACGATCCCGTCCCAGATCCTGCGTAATTGAAGTGGCGTGTTGGTGAGATCAGATGCGAAAACGTCTCCGATGCGTTCTTTCATTCCGTATTGCGAGAAGTTTCCCTTGAGACTCTTATCCTTCCCATCACCACGGAGACTTCTCCCGTCAATGTCGCTGCCCCAGGTTGTAGCGCCAAAGTGCGAACATGCTATAGGGAAAGACCCCGTCCCTACGAACGGGTCAAAAAACAATTTCCCCGAGTCCGCAAGCGCAATGTTTGCAGTGACCAAAGCCAACTCCGAGTCCATGCTCGTTGTTGATATGTACCCTCGCTTTTTCAGGTCATACTTATGGACGATGTCCCGCGATGTCCCTCCGACAAATCGCGCAAAGTAGAGTCTCTCCGGGTTTTCGATGCCCAAAAAAACACTCTGATACGGCCAATACTCGAAGATGGTGAAGTGCTCTTGAGGGTCTTTCATTTTGATAGGACCCTCAAACGGCAGATAGGCGAGGGAATGAATGATTTCCATCCGAGCCTTCTTCGATCGCGTACCTTGGAAACACTCCACCTCGAACTTGAACGATGCATCCTTGTACAAGTGTCCACGATCAGGTAGTATAGATTTGATATCCTCGTGGAGCTCATTTAAAGTCGAGCCTGATCCCCAGAGTTCATGAATGGACTGGGCCAGAATTGATCGACTTATTACTCGTTTCGATGCCTCGACTGAGGACATCTCAACGATACAGAATGGATTCTATGTTTGTCAGAATGATACGTGAAGAGTGTTGGGCTAAATACCTTGTCATCATGTTCCGCAATTTTGAGATCTTCACACTCGAGCTCCGCGAGAGCTTTGAGTTCTGCCAATCGGAAGGACTCATGAATCTGAGCAAATCGAATGAGAAAAAGCATCTTGGATGGACTCAGTTTGAGGTTTTGTGGGAAGACTGGGCGGCTGATGCTCTTTGGCCCAAATCGCCGCAGGTTATGTAAATGTTTGCGGCTGCCGCCTTTCGTGAGATCCCGAGAACTCTCACCTGTGACCTACCTCAGTCTCGCAGACCCAATGAGAATCCTGGACACAAAGCAATTTTTTGGAGGAACGACAAGGTCAAGGTAAAGACCGCGGTTGTTATTTAATAGACTCATGGTTTTCCTTGCCCGGCATTTTTGGATTCACCCCCTGGGACTGATTGTCTCTCAAATCGCTTGTCCCGCGCTCATACTGCAGATCCGGAAAAATTAAAAATTCGGAGTACATTCATAAGTGACAAACGACACCAACATATACAATAGTCCTGTAATGGTCTAATGCCATCGATTTCAATATCTATGAGGAGATCATGCCTAAGTAATTTAGCACAAGAAAGAGCATTATCGCGATAGTAGTCTCTGGGAACTCAATTAAGGTATGATTTTCCCTTAGCAGGGTCTTGCGGATGCTCCGCACGGCGGTTGAGTCTGCCATGAGTTTTAAACACCTCCAGCAATGGAGACTGCCATTTTGTTTCCCCATGCATCAAGCTAGCACAGCATTGACCACAACTGGCGCGTCAAAGTCAAATTGTACCAGAATAAACCATTGTATCCTCACTTTAACATTTGATCGAATTCCTCGCACCGTCGAGGCGTCAACTGAAGCCAATGGTTCCCAAGATGCCCCCGGCGGCGTACCAAGGCACACGGTGCTTCGTCACTTATGGCTCCATGGGTTACACTCAGCGCGGCCAAATTCCCTACAACAGTAAACCTTGGTCAGATTTGATGGGTTTGGACTTCATTCAAAAGGTATGTCTGGTTCATGCCACAAAAATTGCTACGGGCAGCGGTTAAGAAGATTTAGGTAGATGTGATCATGCCTCACGAGTTGGCAAATGCCCTGCTACGCAAATTAGAGGAAGAGCAACCAGCGCCGCGATTTCATCGCGTGTTCATGACTTTGCAGCAGATTCTGGAGGGCGAATTTTTCACGGAGTACATCAAGAAAGGTTAGTAAGGCCACTCCTGGCGTGTACCGCTTCACTAATGCAGCCCAGGGAATGTGTTGATGCTTTCTGAAGGCATCACAACAGTCGATAATATGTTTACTCTCAAGGAAGGTGCGAAAAGGCTTGCTTTGCACGAATGACTCTTAACTGACGCTCTAGGCATCTTGACTATGTACCTAGACAAAAAGTCCTACGAAGAGGCTGGTTTAACGGGTAGACCACACGGATCTGAAGGGCGCCAAGGGATCAAACAGAGATGGGGTTTGTTATTTCCACATCCCAACGGCTACATTGCTCGTGTCATACTGACTCGTGCAGTTGTCTCATACGACCTTCGGTGTCCATCGATGCTCCACGGAAAGAAGGGGTTCGATAGATTGAGGTATGCTTGCAAGGAGGTTTTGAATAAGCCATACACTTGGTTATTCTGTAGCATTGACAAATCGAGTAAGTGAAGCCTATCTTCTGCAGAAGTTTGCTGACCATAGGAGCTCCGAGCCCAGACCCGCTTCAACAGCACCATCCGACCGGGTTTACCTCATCGCCAAGTATTGCGAAGGATTTGTCAGTCAGGGCTGTGATCCCGGGTATATCTCCTGATATCCTGCATGAAGGCGACCGAGCTGGATTTGAGATTGAGGCTTGCGAGTTGTACGAGTGGTTATCCTTAATTCGACTGCAAAGTCCCCGGGTCTCTTCGACAGACAGTATCGACAGTTTCCTTGCGCGTTATGATACTCCACAGCAACCCGAAGGAGTTGCCAAGGTTTGTAAGATAACCTGGCAAGGATTTATAGGACCGCACTGGCTGCGGGAACTAGTGGCGACCCTGTTGACAGCAAGCTTCCAGCGATCGTGGTTTGCTGTCAGTGCGACTCAGTTCTCTCGCAATGTTTCCGGCAGTTGCAACGAACTGACACTGCTCAAGGCTGCCGAGAACCCAAACCAATACCTCTCGTGGAGAATCGAATCCACCAAATAGAGGCATTCAGCCCATTTTCGACCGGACAGCCCTTTGGTCACCCAGCCCCTGGTCCGAAATAGCATCTTCAACCAATCTGCGCAGATCTGCTTGACCTTGTGGTGTGTCGAAATCATCGCGCTGTGCAAGCTCCTCGATTCGGCGGCGAAACTCAATATCGACATCGCCGGGCACATCTTCAACTGGATCCATGGTACCCATGGTGACTCGCAAGCCCTCTGGGGGTGGAGGTATCGACTCAGGGATCGCGTTGGAGATCGTACGCTCGATATCATGTTCAGATTCCTTGGTCATGAGATATGCAACAACTTCGGGAAATTCGCCTTCGCCTTCGAGTTTCTCCCTCGCGTTCAACCCTTCGGAGCCTTTGTGAAGGATGTCGGCGCCAAGCTCCTCCACAAGGACCTTGGCGGCGTCTGGGGTTTCTATGACGAACAGTGCAGTCTCATTGTCCTCGTCTTTGATATCCACGTCGACGCCGAAGTCTCGAATCAGTGTCCGCAGGAGATCAAGGTGGTTGTAGCTGGCTGCTGCGTGGACAAGAGAGTAGCCATGTTCGTCCTGCGAGGAAGCCAGACCTGAGTTCGCGCGCAACAATGGCAACAGTTCTGGGCTGTTGTCGGACGCAAGGATGAATGGGTTCGGGGCCATCGTCAGTAGAGCTGCTCCGTTGAGGGAAATTCGTATCGTTTGTCGTGTGTTGGCCGGGTCAATGCTGTCGTAAGGTATAGGTAGTGAATAGCAGAGCCGGTGATGCAGTGACGGCGTACGTGGTAGTGGGGTTATAGAAATTTCGGCGGGGTATTACTCACACACACGGCAATGAGGCGACTTTAAACCAAGCAGTCTACGGATACGACTAACTAAGTACCAAGTAGATACCTGCTAGGTCCGATTGTTGAATTCCGCTACTCAGGACAATACGATGATTTGCGCTACGTACTCAATTTGAACCCTCCGCCCGGCCAAAGCTCGTTCGGAACTTGCAGGAAGTTGTATTACGCCTGCTACGGTTTGATGGATACGAAATGGCGGACCTCAAGATGATTTTCGCAGGTCACGAGGCACCTTGTTGGAGGGCCTTATTTTTCAGTCATGGAGATCAGGTCCGTATATAAGTCACTGGGCCCGGTCAGACCGGTGCACCTTGGATGTTTAGTCACTATCTCATGAATTAAGCTAGCAAGATACGCAATATCTTGTTTCCATCAAGCAATATCTACCTACGCACTTGGACATACGAAGTCGACATTGCTCACCACGCCACATAGCAACGTCAACCCCTCTCAGACACATCCATGATAGCAGCTTCGATACCAAGCAAAGCCACCGTGGGCGGACCTGCGGTGCGGCTCGCCAGGACTGCGACGCTCTACCATGCCCCGTCACACATCAACGGGCTGAGGCTCGTCTGTGCTGCGTCGCAATCCCATGCGGCCCCTCGATACTTCTCGACAACATCAAGAACCCAACTTCGGGACTTCTTTCCAAAAAGGGAGACTGCCCATATCCAGACAACCCCTGCAGCCTGGCCCCATCATGGCTACACCATGGAAGAGATGAAGGCGGTGGTGCCCGCTCATCGCAAGCCCGAGGGCCTGGTCGACTGGGCCGCTTGGAAGGTCGTCCGCATAGCCAGGTTCTGGATGGACTTGGCCACGGGGATGCAGAGATCCCAGCAGGTGGACAAGAAGAATCCCACGACAGCTGTCGCGGCTGAAAAGCCCCTGACAGAAGCACAATGGGTACGCCAACAGTGAAGCAGAAAGGCTCCAACACGTGCTAACCAGAACAGCTCATCCGCTTCGTCTTCCTGGAGAGCATTGCCGGCGTGCCAGGGATGGTGGGCGGTATGCTTCGACACCTCAACTCCCTCCGCCGCATGAAGCGCGACAATGGGTGGATCGAGACGCTGCTCGAGGAGAGCTACAACGAGCGCATGCACCTGCTCACGTTTATGAAGATGTGCGAGCCCGGGTGGTTCATGAAGACCATGATCATCATCGCCCAGGGCGTCTTCTTCAACGCCATGTTCGCGACGTACCTGGTCGCGCCCAAGGTCACGCACCGCTTCGTTGGCTACCTGGAGGAGGAGGCGGTACATACCTACACGAGGGCCATCAAGGAGATCGAGGAAGGCTCGCTGCCCAAGTGGTCGGATCCGGACTTTCAGATCCCGGACATTGCGGTTCAGTACTGGAAGATGCCCGAGGGCCATCGCACGATGAAGGACCTCATCCTGTACATCCGCGCCGACGAGGCCGTCCACCGGGGCGTCAACCACACACTGGGCAACCTAGACCAGGCTGAGGATCCGAACCCCTTTCTGAGCGACTTTAAGGATCGCGAGATGCCCAAGCCAGCGCTGAAGAGTGCTGGCTACGAGCGTAGCGAAGTCATCTGAGCGGTGGGTCTGTCCCGTGTACTATAGATTTCTTGTTGTAATCATAGAGAGACTTGCTGTAATCATAGAGAGATACTATCACGTGCAAACTCGCGAACGGTCTGTAGAAGGGTCGAAATCCAGAATCCTCGTCGTTGAGGTCGTGCCTTGGATGGGTGGATCCATCTTTGGCAGTCAACCTTGCGTCTTGGCAGGCCAGGGGTCGGATCTGCCTTGCCAGGGTAGGCCCCGCAAAGGGAGATCCGCGAGACTTTGGAGTCTTGGACTTGTTGAACGTCCAAGTGATTTGTCGCGTCTCATCCCCTTTCGAAACTTTGGGATACCTGGCCGTGAAGGGGGCGGCTTAGGCGTGACGAGGCCTGCAGGACAGCCTGGAACCTGGTGATACCGTGACGGTACATGGGATATGCATAAGAGTCCATAACCGTCAGCGTGTGGTATGGAAGCAATCAGTTAGGTGCATGTGCCGCCCTGTCAAAGCCAAACAAGATGGATGCTGTGAGCCATTATGCGCAGGTATGCGACATCTATTTGTGGAAGTGGGTATCTTGGATGTTTGACAGTTTGAGAAGCTGGACACTGGTTCTGTTAGTCTGGTCAGACATGAAACGCTCAATCTCTGATCAGTGACGATGATGATATTTTGGAAGCTTGGAAACGCCTTCGCATACTTAGGCAGTTGGTAAGGTAGTCTAAGGAAAAAAAGATGGCATTGAGCAGACTAGACGCAGGATGACATCATGCCTTTTTACTTCAATTTGTACACCAAGTTACGTACTAGTGGCCATAATAGTGCCGAGTCGGTCTTGAAGAGAACGCGGTCAACAAGACGAGCATCTCAAAGGGGAAGTACCCGAACTACCATAGTGTAGAAGGTAGATCAACAAAGACGCCAAGCCCGGATCTCACTCCTTCTGCGGCGAGCATGGGGGCAGCCACACGTTAATAGGAGCCACGTTGCTGAACTCGCGCGTCCTTGCGAAAGTGCGTGTCCTCCATGTGAAGGCGCACATATCGACGCTTGGCCAGTGCAGAACAGGGAACTCAAGTTCAGTCCCAACGACTGGACACGCGAGATGCAAGGCACCACCAACCACAGCCTCGACTTTAGGCTCGCGCAGATGCTTCATGCTTATTATGAAGAGTGAGCTAGCACGTATGAATGCCGAACTCGGAGTTTCCCGCGGCAATGTCCTGTTGCACTGTACGTACTACGTATGTTCTTGTAAGCTGTTGGCCTGTTGGGCTGCACTGGGGACTGGACCCTGAAGTTCCTCATCTGGCAGTGGCTGGAGCCCTGGACCTTCCACTGGAGCGGCATGGAGTCCAGTCCAACTTAGTCCAGTCCAGTCCAGTCCGCTCTGCTGCTCACAGGCTGCCCGCCTTTCCCCTCCATGAACGACATCAATACAGGCCCCCACATTCCATCCCTCCAGTCCAGTCCCTCCCACCTGCAGCAGACTATCATCATTCCCACCGATCCAACTTATCTGCCTCGTCGTCGTACTCGTCGTCGTCAGCTTTCGAAACTTCCCTGACGCCCTCGGTACCATCCTCGTCCCGTCGAGACACCGCGCGACGTCTCATTCGACCTAACCTCCTTGCACAGCCTCACCCCATCCCGCACCAACCAACTTCTGCCTGCGCTAGCGAAGCGGCCCTGGGGCCTGACCTCATTCTCCATCCAGCCCGTCAACGTCTGCCCCCCCCGACGGATCCTCTTTTCGCAGCTTCACCTGGAACCCGATTCGCGCAAACGACCATACCGCCGTCAGGCACCGCGACGCCTCAGCCTCTTGCCGACTTGACTGCTGCACCCCTCCATACGAGTAACGTTGGGTATCTCCGTCCAGCAAGCATCGCACGCGCGCCCACAAGCCGACGCCGCCCCATCCTTGGAGCGTCAGGTTCACGCATTGGACGGGTTACTTGGTGGAGATTGTCGAACCCTAGACTAGTACAAGTCGTCGAGCACTGACCTGCTCATCTCGACGCGCGCAACTGGCCTGGCCTGGCCAGCTCCTCCAACAATTCTCCTGCGAAGCTCGGGTGATCCTGTATATCACGACTCGTCTGCTGCTTCTGCTGCTCTGCCACTGGCTACGGACCCGAAACCAGCACGACGCGGCCTGTCCCCACGATCTCTCCCACACCGAACTTCCGGGAAGCACAGCCTCGTCCTCTCACCACCATCGCTACGGGCTTGTCAAGCTCCCGAGAGGGCTGATTGCCGGGAATCAGCCTTACAGACTGCCGCTGTCCGCGTGTCCGCGCACTCGCCGTCGCGTATCGTTCTAAACTCGGCAACATCATACCTCGCACTCCACCCATGGATCAGCAAGACCAACGCGGCCGGTCGGCCTCGACCGGCCACCAACAACCACATCTACAAAGCCAATCCCACTCTCCGTCATCCGGTACATACCAGCAGACCGATCTATCGAATGGTCTTGGTCTTGGTCTCGAACAGCAAGGGCAGCCGGTCTTCTCCTCGTCCGATCCGAACATTGACTCCTTTGCGAGCAACAACTTCTTCGACCCCAACACCAGCTTCGGCCAACAGCTGGGGAGTACCGATTTCGGACAGCCGCAGAACGGGTATCTTTCCCCCAACCTGACGAACGACGGCGACTTCCCGCTCTTCTCCCAGACCGGGGCGCAAGGGGAGCACTTCAACGCACCGCTGTTTGACCAGACGACGCTGAACCCCAACGATATCAGCAACATGACCTCCCCTGGATCCCAATCGGCGCACTCACCGCACTCGCCACTCCTCCAACCCGACGGCCAGCCTGGATCTGCGCAACAATCGCCATCGTACCACCAGACACATTTCTCGCCCCCAATGGGGGGTGGGCATCACTCCAGGAACACCAGCCATGCTTCCCATGCGTCACTCGGGCCGGAGTCTGCTCTGCATCCCAACCAGCTGGGCGATTGGTCGCAAGTCCAGTTCCACAGTCACCGTCGCAGTCCCTCTGCGCACTCGGACATCTCGTCTGTGTCGCCCTCGCCCAACGTGATCACATCGGACAGCTTCGATGATCAGTCGGGCCACTCGCCACTGCAACACTCGGCTGATGGTACCCTCTATGATCCGGTGATGGGAGGCATAGGCAACTTTACACTGTCCGACGCTGGGAGTCCCGGCCACCAGGGGCGGAGTCCATCGCATAGTCCTGCGATCAGCCCCAGGATCATGCCGCAGCAGATGGCGGACCCGAACGCAAGCTTTGGGATGATGGCGCCCAACCCTTATGCCGACCCCAATGCCTATGTCAGCCACCCACCAGGCGAGGCATTCCCCAACTTCCAGCAAAGCCAGCACGACATGTCGCAAATGGCGCCGCCATCGATCAACATTGTCCATGCGCCAAACACACGCGACGGCCCTGGAGCGGATGGCAGGGCGTTGGACCAAGACTCGCTGACACCCCCAGACAGAGGTAAGCAAGCAAGCGGACTCTTGTCGTCTGAACAAGGAGAACAACGTGTACTGACATCCACAGGTCGCAAGCTAGCCCGTCCAAGGGCCGTCACGGATCCGTTCCACCCAGGAGTGGCCATGGGCCGCCGAATCAGCTCCCACAGTCCCTCCAACTCATCGCAATCGGCTCTGTCTCCCCGCTCCGACGTCTCGAGATCCCTCTCACCACACTCGGGCGTGTCGCCGAACCGAAGACGGCAGTCGACCTCGGCGGTGCCCAACAACGTGATAGCCTTGCGGTTGGCGGACCCCGAGTTCCAGAACAGCGCCGAGTCTGGCAACGCGAAGAGGGCGCAGAAGCACCCGGCCACCTTTCAGTGCACATTGTGTCCCAAGCGATTCACGAGAGCATACAACCTCCGGTCGCATCTGCGCACGCACACGGACGAGCGCCCCTTTGTGTGCACGGTCTGCGGCAAGGCGTTTGCCCGCCAGCACGACCGCAAACGTCACGAGAGTCTGCATTCTGGAGAGAAGAAGTTTGTCTGCAAGGGTGAGCTGAAAGCAGGCGGGCAGTGGGGGTGCGGCCGTCGGTTTGCTCGAGCCGATGCTCTGGGCCGGCACTTCAGGAGTGAAGCCGGTCGCATATGCATCAAGCCGCTGCTGGACGAGGAGGTGATTGAGAGGCAGCGCCAATGGCGGGAGCAGCAGATGGCGCACAACGCCAACATGGTGCCACAGCCCATGGCCATGGATCCCACAGGGGGCTACTCGCTCGATGCAAACGGCAACTTTGCCCTCCCCGCTGCCCTGCTGGCGCAGTACCCAGCGTTGGCGCAGATGAACTGGACGGGTCCCGAGATGGGCAATATCGACGAAGACATTAGCGGGCGGTCGTCGTTTGACGCGAGCGACTTTGACGATGGAGACGATAATGGCTATGTCAGCGGCCCGGGCACAGGTTACGGCGACGGCGGGTTGAGCCAGAACTATGGCGAGCTTGGATACGCCAGCGACATGGGACGGCGCTGAAGGAGGCTATTGTTCATAGAATGTGGGATATGGGCGACTCGTGTCGCATTTCTTTTTACGTGTAACGACAGGGCGATGGCTTGGGAGTTTAGGGCCTGACCAAGGAATGGGCGGGCGGGAGGCACTCGCTGTTTTCTCTGCGCATTGGCTTCACTGGGATATAGACGGGGGGCGCGGGCTAGTATGAGATACCAAAGCGACGCTTTTTATTTTTTTTTATTTTTTTTTATTTTATTTTTATTTTATTTTAATTTTTATATTTACTTCATTGTAATGGGGTTGTGTTGGCCGCCTGTGCTTGCGAAAGGATCATCATCACCTACACGAGGTCGATCTTGACGGCGAGGATGTTCTTGGAGACGAACCCCGAGACATAGAGCCAGGCCTTGCGTTGGCCAGCTTCCAAGGCTGGCTCAATGGCCACCAGGACGGCCACGCTGGCGGCCCTGATTCGGCTGCCATCATCCTGGAACAGGAGTTTATTGTCCCACCCCGTCCCCTGGGGCCGCGTGACCCAGACCATGGAGCCGTCCAGGCCAGCGGGATCCTTTGCCGACTCGACGACCTTGTAGCCGTTGCTCGTGCCGGCATTGACATAGCCTGACCGGTCGAGCGCCGGGGTGGCATAGGGGTCGCGAAAGTACGTCGGGTTGTCAATGGTCGAGTCCAGGTGGATCGACTCCCGGACCTCGAGCGCCCCCTCGCGCGGCGCAAACGTGGCGAGGTGCATGGTGCCACTGACCGCGCTGCCAATGAGCACCTGGTCCGATGTGTTTCCGTGGCCGAGGCCGTTGTTGTTGTGCAGGCCCGTGAGGGCGACATTGGCGCGGACGTCGTCGTCGTCGTGGGCGCCCTCGAGCAGGACGCGGATGGTCGTGGACCAGGTGGCGCCGGCAAAGACGTCCTCGGCGATACGCATGGCGCCCTCGCGGTAGTGGTGGTCGTTTGTGACGTAAAACTCGCGGGGCGAGACCGCGAGGATGTCGTTGGGCGTCGCGATCAGGGGGTGCTGGACGCTCCGGACATGGCGGGCGGAGGAGGCGCCCAGGAGGTGGTGGAAGATGTCGATGCGCGGGGCGGACTTGTTGGTCGGTTCGGGTGTCTGTCCATGGGCAGAACTGCGCTTCCACTCGACGTAGGCCGGGTTGGGGACGTGGTTGACGACAAAGATGTAGACGGCAGGCACCTTGTCCGCGTCTGGATCCTCCACCACGTCGATGCCGTGTGGAATCAGGGGGCCCTTGAAGTCCTCCAAGGTCAAGCGCTGGGCCTTGTGCGTCTGCAGATCCTTGTCAGTCTACTACATGTACTCGGGGAGAAGGCCACGGGGACTCACGGCAGCGCCAATGACGCGGATCGACCCAGTGGCTTCCGAGGCGGCGACGGGGTCGTCAAAGATGGTGAGGGGAGGAAACCAGCCATGGCGGGTTTCTGCCGCGTCGGCACACGCGCTGAAGAGGACGTTGGCGGGCGCGTAGTAATGCAGGTCCTCGCAGTGCGTCGTATCGGGGATGTAGATGAGATGCGCCGGGTTCTCCACGACCGTGGAGTTGGGGGCCCGGAAGACGCCCAGGACGGACACGCAGCGTTGCAGGGCGGGTCCGTAGAGGACGCCGATGAGGACGGGCAGCAGCAGCAGGGCTAGGTTCCGGGGGGATGCGAGGGACGACATTGTGTAGGCAGTGTCAGACCGTCGTCAATGGGCATGCTGGAGGTGAAGAGGACGTCGTTGGAGCGGCACATCAAGCAAATATAAGTACATGTATGATGGTCTAACATGCCAGGAACCGCGGTACCCCGCATTCTAATCAATTAAATCGGAGTAATTCATTGTGGAGGACGGTCGCATCCTTGTCCGCTTCCCCATCCACATCATCCACCTACCATGTCCTGGACTCCTCGTCTCCATCCCCAATCTTCAGCTCGACGCTCGCGAGCTCAGCCACAAGCTCGACAATGACTGCGTGCTTGGTCGTTTTGTCGGGGAGGGCGTGCCAGCGCGAGGCTTTGTTGCCAGAGACAACGATGGCTTGGCTGTACTGCTCGAGCTTCATGACGGATCGGGGACGTGTCCCAGCCTCCAGTGAAGTAGACGGGTCCACGACTCCACAGAGGAGCTGTACTCGTCTCCCAGGCCGACCTTGCGCCACCACGGCTCGGGGTCGTTGACGATGAGCTTGGCGTAGAGGCCGTCAACCTCGTGGGCCTCCGGTCCAACACGCTGTGCGTTTATATGGGGCATTGCGGCTATGGCGTGAGCATTGTTGGCGAGTGACTCGTTGACCAGACCTACCCATTCTGCAACGGTCACGTCGAGCTCCTCCGGAAGCTCGTCCAAGTCGCGGGGACTGTCGTTTTCTCCAACCTCAAGCTTTCAGCGTGCCGAATCGTCAAAGTGCACGGCATGTGCTTCGATTGGGTTGTTGGACTGTTCATGGAAAGGCAGTGACAGAAGCTCCCAGAGGAGAAGAAGCCAAGAGAGCTGGGTCACGCGTTTTGCGACTCAGCCTTCGATATGCGAGGCAATTCTCTGTCAAGATCTCGATCGACGAACGTTTGTATCGGTATACTGAACTCCCGAGTCTAATCGAACTTCTCAATCAGGGCGGTCACTTTTGGCTGCGTCGCGTTGTTAATACCGGTGACCCCTAACGTTAGTTGGATCGTGCCGGCGCCGCTCTCTCGTCACATAATAGGTCGACAGCAGACGTCACTTCCAGTCGAGATGCCTCCAACTACGACGATATCGTCGGTTCTAGCTTGGTAATCATGGAAGCAGATCCGTCCTGGACATGGAGGCCAGGAGAGGCGCAAAGGAATTAGCTCTTGGAGAAAATATTCAGTTTGGAAGTCTGTGTCAAGGTACAAGAGGTGAGATGCTGAGTTCAGTATCAGAGTCGTGACGGAATAGAGAGCTCTCCATCTTTGCTCTTCAGTCCGATTCCTTGCCATTCATATGTTTGTTTGCGTAGAAGAGCGTCCTCGCAGAGCTAGGTATCATTTCAGCAACATGACAGTCGGTCTTATTGTAAAAAGATACTAAAAGCTTCTGGTACATGCCGCCATGAGGACGGTGCAGCACCGCATCCCGGTCGGTTGGTTCTCACGCGCGCCTTGCATGTAGGCGCGCTGTGCTTGGCAACTATGGAGTACGTACTCCTGTGGCCTTTTCATCTGCGCACCTCGTCATACTCCGCAACCTTAATTCATTAGTACGTATGCTCAAGCCATCGACTGTAATCCAGCTACTTCCTAGTGTTGGCCCCCCCTCGCGTGTGCGTGGACACCGAGACCGTGTGAAGCTGCGCAGGGGCCTCGCCCATCCGCGGACCAAGTACGTATTCCAACGGTGAAGACAACGAGGACGTGGTCATTGCCTCTCAGGCAGCTTTCACTGTGCCAGGCAGTGGGTGAGTAGCCATCACACCGCTTTGACCAGAGTCAGCCCCCTTAGTCCTCCCCCTTTTGAGCGCAATCAGCCAAGCTGCTGCACGCAATATGCGCCAGCAGAGGACACGAAGTGGATGCCTCACATGCCGCGCGAGGAGGAAAAAGTGCGATGAAGTCAAGCCACGATGCGCCGGCTGCCGACGCAACCAGATCCCATGCAACTGGCCGCCACCTCCTCCTCCTTTGTCTACCCAACCCTCGACAACTGTCGCCCAACGCACAGCATCTCTGAGGCGCAAAGTGGATGACATCCCTCCCGCCCGGCCGGCAGTGTCTATCAGACCCACGGACTCCCTGTCAGTCCTCTGGTATCAGCACCAGCAGCATGTGTCCGTCATACCGCCCCCCGTTCCCATGGTCCACCGGGGCGCCGACAGCGATGGTGGCGGCCAGCGCCCTTGTGCTTTGACACCCCTATCCGTCTCCATTTTCTCGCACTTCCTTACACACACGGCTTCCTTCTTCGCCATGGGCCCCCTGCAGGACAACCCCTTTGTCACCCTCCTGGTCCCGCTGGCCTCGACGGACGACCTCCTCATGCATGCGCTGCTGGCCCTGAGCGGCGCACACATGGCATCTCAGGACCCTAGAAGCCAAGGTGTTGCCCGCGCCACGGCACTGCATTATGCACGGTTAATAAGTGGGCTGCGAGCCGAATTTGGGCGTCTTCAAGAGGGCGATCTTGCCAAGAAGGAGAGGTTGCTGTGCCTGCTGCTGGTGGCCTGTCACTACGAGGTAAGCCGAGCTCGTGTCTCATTTCTCGCTCTCAACCTCTCTTTGCCGACAGACTTAGATGTAGAGAAGGTGTTGCTGACATGGCAAAGCTGTCTCCGGGAACGTTCATGGGGCCTTCTCCAGGCACCTCTGCGCCAGCCGTCATCTCGCCAAGTCACTCGTAGCCAGCAGAAGCATGAACACAGAAAACGGGCTGCTTTACCATGCATCACCGTTCAACAACGGTCTTCTTGGATTCAGTCTTGAGCTATACACATACACCATGCTGTGCAATCTTGGCATGCATCCTCCATCCACAGGGTCTGTCGCCGACCTCCTTGTCATGCCCTTTGAGGACATGTCCAAGTTCCCTACCTTTGGCGCCCTCTTCGCCGGCAGTCATGATCTGTACCGACTCATCCCCGAGATCGATGCGCTCGCGTGGAGGCGTCGGGTCGAGGAGAGAAATGGCCTTGCCCGTCCCAGCATACCCCTCGTGCAAGACCACGATAGCCTGCACAGTCGTCTCAGCGCGTGGGCGATGGCGCCGCCCGCCTGGCCGGGGGAGAGAGACAGAGACTTAAAGTGCGCTTCTGCCGAGGCCTTGCGCCACGCACTGCACATATACCTCGCCACGGCTCTCGCGGGCTCCGTCGTGACCGGGGCGACGTGGTGTGCCGTTCGTCGTCGTGCGGGTGCCTTGTTCCCGTATATCCGGACCCTCGTGGCCTCGCAGCACTACGTGGCGACGCTGGTCTGGCCCGTCATGATCGGCGCGTCGTGCATCGTCGAGCCTGAACCGCAAGCATTCTTGATGCAGCAGATTCGCTCAAACTGGTCTGGCATGGGCCACGTTGGCATGATGGCGGATGTTTTGCAACTCTTGTGGGACGATCCCGACCCTGAAGCATTCGGACCGCGTGGACTGAACATGATTATGGAAAAGAATAACAAGACAATCTGTATACTATGAAAAGAAATATGGACTCGAGAGGATGCTTCTATACTTGACGCTCATCCTTCTCTTCTTCTTCTTCTGTCTTGCGACCGCAATGCTCCGACGATAAACACGCCAAATGAAACCACAATTACCTCTAAGCTCTATGCCAGGAACCCAAAACCAGTTGTTGATCTATCCCAAGACAAAGGAGAAGTATGCCGGCAGGCCAAGCGCCAGCGTTCTGAAAGGAAGTCGCCGGAACCCATCGTCTACTCCGCCTTCTTGGACGTCTTGGTGCGCAGCTTCATCAGCAAGTACACCAAAGCGTAGGAGCTGAAGCACATTCCCGCCACGATGCCGGCGTCGCGCCATCCGTACGAGTATGCGTTCAGATTCAAAGTGTGGAGATAGTCCTCGCCCTTTGAGTACGAGCACACCTGGCAGTCAGACGTGGCATCTGGGTTGACGAGATGGCTCGCCCGTCCCATGCCCTGCGTCAAGTAGTCAGACAGGTAATCGCCGCATGTCGTGCCGTTGATGGGGTTGAACACGGCCAGCTCACGGTCTTTGCACGTAATATCTGTGCCCCAGAGGTTGAAGACAAGCAGACTACCCATCAGATAGTTGAAGGGATTGAGCCAGTAGAGCCAGTACCGCCAAAAGGCGAGGATCTGCGAGTAGGGGACCAACACGCCGCAGAACGAGATGAGGACACCGAGAATGAGGGGGTTGACAAGGGACGCAAACACCTCGTTCGGAGCGTACGCGGCGACGAACTGGCCGATGCCCGTGTACAGGAACTCGTACATGAGGACGACGAAGAAGGTGGCGCCGGCCCGGTTGGAATCCGTCGGGAACCCGACCGTGTAGTACCAGCAGACAAAGTACAGGACGCCGCAGATGATAAGGTAGGGGATCTCAGAGACGACCAAGCCCGTGACAAACGCAACCCATGAATACATCTTGCTCTTCTTCTCCCTGGTCTCAAAGATGTCGCGACGGTGGATGAACAGGGGCTGTAACTGCGCGAGGACACCAGGGGCGACAAAGATAAAGTTGAAGATGGTAAACAGCTTGAGCTGCATGTCGCCGACCGAGTCGCCCACCTGCCAGAAACTGAATCCGTTGAACAGGGCGGAGGAGATGTGCAGGGCAAACTTGTTGTTGATGTAGTCGACGTTGCGGAACAAGGAGACATTCATGCGTTGCGTGACTAGCTTGGTCTGCTCCCAGAGGGGCATGGCGAATTCGTGCCCGTCGTCCACCGTGCCAGGTGGCTTGGATGCGGCCTCGCTGATCATGTTGTCGAGCTCACTCGTCATCTTCTCGTACTCGGGGGACGACAGCCAGATCTCGCTCCAGTCCTGACCGCGCGACAAGGTGCCGGAGACGACATCAATCATGTGCTCGGCCGGATTCACGCCGGGCGGGCAGGGGGCGCCGTAGCGACCAAAGTAGCTCTGCACGGTAGACGCATGCTCGCCAATGTCACCAAAGTAGACCGTCTTTCCGCCCTTGGCCAGCAGCAGCAGCGTGTCAAACTGGGCGAACAGCTGGGCAGACGGTTGGTGGATGGTGACGAGCACCGCCTGGCCGACAGCAGCCAGCTTCTTCAGGAAGCGCACCGTATGGTATGCAGACTGGCCGTCCAAGCCCGAGGTCGGCTCGTCAAGGAAGACGAGGATGCTGGGCTTGGAAACCAGCTCGACACCGATGGTGACACGCTTCCGTTGCTCAACGCTCAACCCAGCACCAACCTCGCCAATCAGCGTATCGGCAATGTCGTGGAGCTCCAAGAGGTCAATGATGGTGTTCACATATGACAGCTTCTCCGCACGGGGTGTCTCACGACTCTGGCGCAGGAGGGCAGAGAACTCCAGGGCCTCGCGCACCGTGGCGTACGACTCGTGCACATCAAGCTGCTCGCAGTAGCCAGCAGACCGCTGGAAGGACACCGGCAGGGGGCGGCCGTCGACCATGATAGAACCATGGATGGTGCCGTCCGTTTTGCGTTGAGCGAGAACATCGAGTAAGGTCGTTTTGCCAGCGCCAGAAGATCCCATCAGCGCGGTCAAGTTTCCAGGCTTCACCCATCCTTGCACATTGTCAAGCAACAGGCGATCTCCCTGGGGCGTCTTGACTGTGTAGGAGAGGTTCTTCCACGTGAAGATCGATGTGTTGCGGATCAGGTTGGGCTGGTTCGCCTCGTCATCCGAGTCATCTCGCGAAGGTGTGCTGGAGCTCACAGCCGTCTTACCGCCCTGCTCCTCGTCACCACGACGAGCGACCCTGAGGGCTGCTTTCTCGCGAGGGATAACGAGACTGGGTCCGTCCTCGGACGCGGCGTGCCAGCGAGACGTAGAGAAGATGGTAATGGCCACGAACAGAGCCCACCAAGCCCAGACGATGCCAAAATTGCGCCACATGTGCGCGTGACTGTAAGAAAGCGAGGCCAAGTACGCATCGCCGTCAATGTATGTCTGGCCGGGAACAGCGCCGCCAACACCTGCACAGGCCTGGTTCTCGGCGCTCGTGTAGTCGCCACCGCTCGGGATGAGATTGGGGCCGACGCAAGGAATGATCTTCCCATGGAGTTCGTTGGACAGCAAAGCGTCAAAGGCGTACGCCAGTGGGTCTATCCAAAAGATCCACACAAACCATGGGTGCATCTGTGGCTTCTGAATCATATAGCCCGTGTACATGACACAGGCGGAGATGAGGAAGCCGGAGACCTTGGAGGCGCCGTCAAAGGTGCTGAACGCCGCGCCCACGGCACGAAACATGGCCGTCATGCAGAACGTCGTGGCCACGAGGATGACCCAGAAAGTGAAGAAAATGCCGGCGTCTGTGGTCAGGCCCACCATAAAGTACAAGATGATAGCAAAGATGGATACCTGGAACAGGATAACCGGAATGTCTGCAGTAATCTGCGCGATGCAGAATGCAGCTGGGTGAAAGAAGGCGAATGACTTGTGCTTGAGCAGGACTGGACGACCGGAGAAGGAGTCTGTCACTTCAGACATGGACAGCAAGCTGTTGAAGAGCAGGGCAAAGAAGCAGGCGCCAGACTTGATGAAGAGGCCCGCAGTCGTATCAGGCGCGTTGTAGAAGAGGGATCCAACGATGAGGGCCTGGACAACGGTGGACACTTGCTTGATGATGAATGTCATCTTGTCGCCCCAGATGATTTGGTACTGTCGTGCCACACACGCCTTGGTCTGTGCCATGAATCCGACAGTGAGAGGACTGGAAGCGGGCAAGCGCTTGTCCTTCTCCATGGTGACGCCCTCCTTGAAGGTGAGGGTCTTCGTCTTGGCCTCTTCTGTTGTCGGGTAGTCGTACTCGGCCTGCATTCGCGGATACAAGGGCGACTCCTCGTAACGTCGACGGATCTCATCGGCTGTTCTGGGGAACCTGTTTTCCATCTCGGGTCGAACTTGACGTTCCGTAGGGACAGTGACACCCGTTAGGTAGTCGGCCACATTGGCTCCTGGTTGGCAGACAAAGCCCAGCTCCTCCATGAATGGCTTGGCTTCAGTCATCGGACCATAGTATACCTGCTGGCCCTCGTCTAGCACGAGCACCTTGTCGAAAAGGTTGTAAATGCCATTGCCTGCTTGGTATAGCGTCACGATAGTGGAGAGACCGAGAATGTCCGTCATCGCTCGAATGGCTTTGGTGTATTCAAGGGCACTAAATCACAGTCAGTACGGATACTCGCAATGTTCATCAAGTGGTCTACTGACGTGCTGGCGTCCAGCCCTCGGGTTGAGTTGTCCCAACAGAAGACACTGCCCTTCGAAGCGAGACATTCGATGATGGAAACTCGTTTCCTTTCACCACCAGAAACGCCACGGACAAAGGCGTTGCCCACTTTTGTGTCGTTAGTATGCTCAATGCCCATGGACTTGAGCAGGAAGTCTCGGGACGCAAGACGTTGCTCCTCTTGGCTTGAGACGCCTTGTGGGAGATGAGCGCCCATCTTCAGCCGAGTGGCAAAGTCCAATGTCTGACCAACTGTCAGGGAAGGAAAGAAGAGCTCTTCTTCTGTGTTCATCACAATTTGGCCTCGGTAAGCACTAGCCTCCTTGGCATCCATAGAGCCATAGTTGACGTTGCCAGAGACCTTGGCATAGCCACGCCTCTTGTTGGCGAGCATGTTCAGTAGTGTCGTGCATCCGGACCCTGGGCGTCCTAACACAAGGAGCATCTCACCGGGCTTGACACATCCGTGGCTGTTGTCGAGTATCGTTCTTAGGGGGGGCTTCTGTCGAGACTCGCGAATCTTGGTTGGAATGTTGAATTGGGATACGACATTCTCGTGAATGGCAGCGTCCGTGCTGAGCGCTTCGACCGTCAAATCTTTCCACGTCACGCCCAGCTCTCGGCGAGGGAACCCAGATGCCTCGTCTCGGGCCGCAAAGGCAGCGACTTCTGATTGCAGAGCCCAATCATTATGACCGTTGGTCTCTGGATGCTCTTTTGCTGGGCTTGCTACGGGAGGGCTCCCGTCTTGGGCGGTATCCATCGGCGGTTGTGTTCTTCTGGTTGTGTCGAGGTGTAAGAAAGGGGGCTTATAATTAGTTGAAAGAGGGAAATGTGTTAATAGGGATCAATGTAGAAGGTCGGAAAAGAAGAAGCGACTGGAATCTGAAATTGAAAGAGAGGAAACAAGTCCATGCAAGCAAGCAGTAAACGACAGTCACTCGATATATATGCTGCCAAATATGGCTCCAAACTAGATTTATTAGGGGGCCTTTTACCTCAAGGAACCCACATGGCGAGCCTCATGCTTCCGGAAGCTGTCCAGTCCAGGCGCGAATCGAGGGACTCATGGTAGAAAGTCTCGGACGATCTCTCAACGCATTGACCGAACCTCAGGAAGCGGGCATGTCGGGAACCACCAGATTGCCGCAGCAGGGCTCCGAACCGCGAGCAGATGGGTCCCTGTGCTAGATTGCTAATGTCCGAGTGCGAGCAGCTGTGGGTAGATTGGTAAGGCGATGTAGCGATGGCCGCTGAGTCATCTAGCGTTTGTCCCCCACGCGCCATAGACCACGCACGGGGGCAACAGTCAACACGACTGGAGCTCAGAGTTTCCTCACCGCGGTGCGCGAGCTCGACTCAGGGACGGACCCGAATTCGGCGCAATCGGGCTACCGGCTCAATGACGCGCAGCGGCAAAATTGATCGCATTTCTGGCTACGCGTTGCGTTGCCCACCTCGAGATTTGCGTGGTGACGAGATGTTGAGAATCTTGTTGACTGGGGTTTGCGAATGCGAGGGCGAATGAGGTGACGACGTGAAGTTGAAGTTGGGCTCGAGTAGGTTCCAGTCCACCGTGGAGAGGGAAGGCTTGGCCGATGCCACCCAGTCTGGTAAGGCGCGAGACGGTAGCGGCCGGCGTGGGGCACGGAAGGTGCGATGCGGGTACCTGCCGGACAAGAACAAGGGTCCATGAAGCCCGCTGACTCAGCGGCAATCGAGATAACCAGGGTCCAGAACTACGACGTCGCAGACTCGGGTGACTACCGACTACCGACACAGCCCTCTTCACCTCCAGAGTCAGATAGAGACTCACGTACCGTACCGTCTTGGCCTTGCAGCTGGTCCCGTCTGCATGACGCCCATCCGCGCATCATAGATTAATTATCAGATCTACCTCACTTGAAATTGCTGGCGGTGCGCACAGTGACGCGCAGTTGACCCCGGCGAACTTGGCCTTCTTGATCATAACCACGTCTTCTCTTCGCCAGACGTTCACGCTGAAGCATGTCACCCGCTCGGCGGACTGCTTGCGACTCGTGCTATGTGCGCAAGGTGAGTCTTGAACATGCCGACAGGTGCTTTACACGTACAATGAGTCTCATGCGGCTTTGCACACAGATTCTGTGCGATACCCCAAGAGTTGGTGACCCCTGCAATTGGTGCCAACACCACAATCTGGTCTGCACATACGATCGCCCCAGCCGTGCGACCTCCTCCTCACGGTGCGTCACATACTTACCCATTCTTCCGGTGGTTGTCAGGCTAGCTCACGCGCAGTACCCCACAGCTCGAAAACAAAGAAAAAGGGGGCTCTTGACGTTGCCAAACGCCTGGAATTGCTAGAGGCCAGGCTCGCCCAAGTCCACGGACTTCACCAGCATACTTCACGCAGAGGACCTTTTCACGGTACTCCGGCCTCGTCGGCACGAATAAAGAAGCCCACTGCTTTCGAGAGAAGCCCGCGTGCATCTCCGTTTGGAACAAGCTCGGAATCCGCATCGCCTGCCTCCAGTTCGCTCGACCCTATCAACCCACGGGAGCATCTATACTTCCACAACCCTTATCTGCTAACATTATGCTCGCCTACAGGTTTGCCTGTTTTCACTGAAGCGTGTATAAAATGGATCCAAGCCGCCACCGGCGAGTGCCCCAGATTCGAAGAACTTGGCGATCAAGAGACAATCTTCTCACCTGAACCGCCTTCTCAGCAACAAGACACTGCCGCCGGAGAATGTCTTTTGCCGGAGCCATGGGTTCTCAACTCTTTGGTCGAAAACTTCCTGAGCTCCGACTTTGGTCGCAGCTTTCCTTTTGTAGACAGCCTCCTGTTTGAGGAGACCGCACGACTGGCTTACGAGGCCTCGGATCAAAGCGACTCACCTGCGCACCTGGGTGCGAGGGCCTGCGCTCTCACCATCTGCGCAATCGCCAGTACCAAATTAAAGCAACCTGGAGAAGGAGACTGCATCGACGTGCAGGCATGTATACGTCAGGCGGAGCGCCTGCTCAGCAGGATACCTACAGACGCGAGCCTGCAGAAGTTGCAGGCCACTGTGATGCTGGTAAGTACGCTCGCACCCATGTGCCCTACAAGTTGCTGACGACTTGGACAGTGGCTGTGGAAAGGTCATCTTGGCGCTTTCGCAGATGCTAGGGTATACCACACAATGGCCTGTCGCATCGTCTTCGCTCTTGGAGGGCACATACGCGTAGCCGACATACCCCAGGACCGCAAACCCACCCCGCAAGAGCGCCACGACCACAACGTCAGATGTTTGTTCTGGCTGTGCTACTTTTGCGATAAAGACATCGCGTTGCGAACTTTTCTGCCCCCTGTCATTCCAGACGAGTACTGCGACCTCACCCTGCCCCGGGGCTATGTTGAGCTCATATACGGACCCAATCGCAGTTCTCGCGGGGCAGGCGAAATACCAATGCCATGGTTCATCTCCGATCTCAGACTAATCCAGATCAAGTCGAAAGTGGCCAACCAGCTTTACTCCTTTGCCTCCACCAAGAAGTCCGACGCAGAAATCCTGCACACCATCCGTCAACTGGACGAGGAACTGGAGCGATGGCGCCTGACCATACCGGCCGAGTTTGCACCGAGTCTAGCCATCCGGCATGGAGTCAAGTTGAGCGAGCACCTGGAGCAGTCTGCAAAGATGTTGCACATTGACTTGCATTTGGCGTACCACCATCTGTTGAGCATCATCCACTACGCCAGCGCGCGCTGTGCTGGCGCACGAGGCAGCGAAAGGAGCGAGATTCACTACGGACTACAGTCCAGCCTCGATCTTTCGGTGGAAGCAAGCCGTTCGACATTGATATTCCTCAGTCTCGCCGTGCATCATCTAGCCAGCGAAGTGTTCTGGTACAGTCGACATCCTTCCTTGTACAAAGGGACCATACTAATCGCCTCACGATGCAGGTTATTCATGTTTTACCCAGTCTCGGCTTTCCTGGGCCTGTTCTTCAACCTGCTCCGCAGCCCAGGCAATGAGCACGCAGAGCTCGATCTGGAACTCATCCGGACAGCGTCAGAGGTCCTCCAGAAGATGCCCAAGAGTGACTCGTCGCCAGAAAAAAAAGCCTACTTGGACAGGATTGATCAATTCTGTGGAGAGATCAGTCGCCTGGCCGAGTGCGCCATTGCTAGGCATCGGGAGAGATGAGTTCCTGCATTGTCTTTTGGTTTTTCATGTCTCGCTGGACTTTTACGCTGCAATGCTGAAGGTGGAAATAATAGTAGTAACAGGTCACGGAGTGGGAAGCGGAGTGGACATATAATGTCTTTTAGGGGTCCATGTCTTGCTTACTGTTTGGTCAGATCACAATGGGAATAGCAACGTTGGAAGAAGGAATCATTGCTTTGGAAAAGTCTTTCAATTATGAGATTGAACAATTGCAAAACACCATGTGCACTATGCGATTTGGTTGTACAAGGACCAATGGCAAGTGAATATAGCTGATGAGCACGCATTATGTCTATAGACCAACTGAATACAGCAAGGAAAGTATGATGATTACATACAATGTACCCAGCGGATGGTTTTCGCTCCGTCCGTTCCGTCGCCTCTATTCCCGGATTTTTCCCCCCTTCTATAAGTAGTGAACAGTTGCCGAATCGATTAGTCGACGTACTTGGCCAGGGTAGCCATGGTACCATCGCGGTACAGGCTCTCCATAGCCTTGGTGAGCTCCTCGACAAAGATCTTGTCGCCACGCAGATCATCACCAAACAGGCTCTTCACGTCCAGCAGAGGGAAAGGCTTGGCACCACCCTTGATGGCCCGGGCCTGGAGATCCTCCACCATCGGGTCGTCAATGAAGATGGGCTTGCCCTGCTCATCCTTGCCGTTGAGGAAGCGGAACCAGGTGGCCGTCACGAAGACGAGGCGCTTGAAGTCGTGGGTGCCGGCCATGATCTGCTCGGCAATGGTGGGCATGATGAACTGAGGCAGCTTGCCGGAGCCGTTGATGGTGAGACGGCCGATCTGGTCCATGATGGTGGGGTTGGCAAAGCGCTCTAGCAAGGTGTCGCAGTACTTGTCAATGTCGACGCCGTCAATGGCAGGCATGAGGGGCTTGACCTCCTTGTGCATCATGTTATAGATGAACTTGTAGTACAGCGGGTTCTCAAACACCTCGTGGACGTACTCGATGCCACTCAGGTAGGCGGCGTAGGCTACGGCCGAGTGACTGGCGTTGAGCAGGCGCAGCTTGTGGCACTCAAACTTCTCGACCTCGTGGACGTTGCTCACGACCTGCACGCCGACCTTCTCAAAGGCAGGGCGGCCGTCGGCGAACGAGTCCTCAATGACCCACTGGGTGAAGGGCTCGGTGACCACGGGCCACGAGTCCTGGATACCAAAGGTCTCAGCGAGGGCGGTCTTGTCGTTGTCTGTGGTACGAGGTGTGATGCGGTCCACCATGCTGTTGGGGAACTGTCCCTGAGCCTCGATCCAGTCGGCAATCTTGGCGTTGCGCGCACGGGCAAAGCTCAGCAGCATATGCCGAGTGATGCTGCCGTTCTTCTGCATGTTGTCGCAAGACAGGACGGTGAACGGCTTGAGCCCAGCGGCGTGACGCTTCTCGAGGGCCGCAAAGAGGAAGCCAAAGGTTGTGCGGGGAGACTTGAGGTCGCTCTTCAGGTCAGCGACAATGTCCGGGTGCTCAATCTCAAGCTCATGGGTGTTCTCGTTGTAGTAGTAGCCGCTCTCGGTGATGGTCATGGACACAATCTTGGTGTCCGCGTGGGCCATCTTGTCAATGACCTTGGTCGGGTCATCAGGCGCGAAGAGGAACGAGTTGATGCTGCCAATGACACGGGCGCTGCTGCCCTTCTCGGCACGCTCGATCAGAGTATACAGGCAGTCCTGACCCACCAGGGCATCGCGCATGCCAGCATCGAAAGGCTGGAGGCCGACACCGCAGATCGCCCAGTTGCGATCGCCGTGCTCCTTCATCAGGCTGTCGATGTAGACAGCCAAGTGCGCTCTGTGGAAACCACCGACGCCAATGTGTACAATGCCCTCCTTGACATTGCTTCGATCGAAGTTGGGGAATTCGACATCCCTGTTCTTTTGGCGGGCCGCCTGCTCGATCGCTTTCAGGCTCTGGTTGCTGAGCGCGGGAGCTGTGATTGTAGACTGGAAACGCGATTGCGAGGTGTGGAAAAGGCTCTGGCTTTGTGGTTGGCGGACGGAATGCCTAGAGGCATTGTACGTAGCGAAAGCTCTAGGGGCGGCCGCGAAAGTTCTGGGGGCGACCCTTGGGGTGGTCCTGGCGCAGGCGCGCGCGACGCCGTGCCACATCATGGACATTGTTGCAATTGAGAAGGCAAACTCTTGCTGCTCAGCGTTTGACTAGCTCTCTTACTAGTGTCCAGGCAGGTAAGCTGAGGCACAGACGCGCTTCAGAGGATCCCGCTGCTGGGACTCACTCTAGTCACGATGCGTAGCTTGGTGGGAGAGGTTGGATGCGCGACTGGTGACAGTAGACGGGTTAGATGCAGTGGTTTACGTGCTTGTCGTCGAGGGAGAGCGGATGCGGACTGAAGGTTGAAGGCGTGAGGAAAGTGCAAACGGTAGATGTTGGTGGATGGTTTCAGGCAAGTCAGAGCAGTCTCCCTAATTTAAAAGGTGCCATAGCGTCATCCTGACAATCGATAAGTCGAATGGACCCTCTCAACAGTTTCTGGACCAGACCACACAAAGCAATAATAACCAGACCCTGGTGCCTGGCTGGTGTCCGCCTCCTTGATCCTTGCACGTGGTAAGACATTCAATCTCGCCGCCTGGCAGGTGAAGAAATTTGTTAGCGGTTCCAGTTTCTGTTATCGATTGCGGCTGGCGCCAGTGGCCAGATCCAGTTTAGCTCACCTCACCAGCATGGATTGCGTCGATCCTCCCTCCCACGCCAAGCTGTAGCCCGTGACCCGTCCACCCCACGTCCTTGAATATTGAGACTTGAGAAGGCGGTAAGAACATTAGAACAGCCCATCTACCTCGGGATTCGAGACGTAATTATCCTCCATTCACCACAGAGTCGAGTTGACAGTGTCATGTTCCCAGAGTTCGACGTGGTGGCATTGAAAACTGGACTCGGACCCAACGATGTGGAGACGTTGATCCAGCAAGCGTTACAGTACAAGCTTTACGAGTGCCACAGGAGGTGTCGCAACTATCCGACGACGGCATTGACTTTGAACTTTGGAGCAACAGGAACCTTATCAAAGGGGACATGACTCAAGAGACGACTCATGTCTCTTGCTTACGTGGAGGCAAGAACGTGAAGATATCTGGCTCAAATGGCCTGCTTCAATTTCGGGGGGCTAAGTATTATCAATCAATTGCGGTCAAAATATGTTATCGCGACGTCGTGGGACGACTGCAGCTTGATCAGCACAATTACGTCATGCGCGATTCAGCCTTGCATATGGAAAACTGATGTATGCACGCGAACTTCGGAGCAGATTCTGTATAGAAGCGCACCGCCAGATTTCAAGTATCTGTACAGGGTAATGTTCAAGATTGAAGACTTTGAAGTTGCTGTAAGATTTGGCCTCTCGCAGTCGTACGGTGGGACATATCCCAGGGGGCAATTTTCAGGCCCCCATGCTAGTCAATCATATTCGCCATCACATGATGTTGTTTGATTCAGGGGTTCTAATTAATCCGGGAGTCCAGAACCCGGGTTTCTCAGGTGGCAAATGAAGAGGAACCCATCAAAGAAATTTCACCAATCCCATCCATAATTTTATCTCAAAGAGTATTTTCTTGGGGCAGTCGGGTTGTCCAAACGGACTCGAAGTGTGAGTTGACGAACGATACCGGAGGTCGAGGGTAATCAATTCCGCGACTAGCAAAATCGGTAGACGGTACATGTACAGACAGACCAGAGATACCTCCGGCCATCCCCTCCATGACAGTAAACATCTTCCTCTGCATATAATTTAATTTAATCAGTTGAGAATATTGACGACATCGTCGCATTACTGCAACATTGGCAGATATTCTGCGGCAACAAACAGGACACACGGCAGCCGGTATTTGCTGGTTGTCACCGACCTCACCGACCTACCCCTGCCCCGAGTCCCCGACTCCTGACTAGTTATGCCGCCCGTTCTCCCCCACCACTTCTCTCACTGAACGACCCTGTACACCACGAGAGTGAGTTCAGGCACCGGCGTTATGACCTCGGCCAGGAAGAACTGTGATCTCAAGTGCTCATATGGAGCGCCAATGTCGTATTGCTGTTTCATCCGCCGGTCAGCAAGACAAACGCGCTATGGGGAGAAAACGATGTCCCCACCGTGAAGGGACAACTTGGGGAGGTGAGCTTACAATATGACGCAGCGTTGTCTCGCTCTTTTTACCAGTTCCGTGTTCAAACACAGTAAAGGGAACCTCATCGGCGGTCTCACACGTCAAACGCACTACGACGTCTGTGTACTCCGCGTCGGTGCCGGCATCATAGGTGGTCGTCCAAGAATAGCCACTGCAAGTGGCGTTGAACATGTTGTCACTTTTGACGACGACTTCGGAGACCGGTATACCTAGAGAGCCATGAGAATTTGTCCATGGATTTTGGCGCTGCGGGGGAACAGGATGAAGGACAACAAAGAGGCCTTGTCCGAAAGGAGCCAGTGTTCTTTATTTCACCAGGCCCAACTCCAGTCAGAAGTTAGGGGGCGAGGAGCCGTAACTTACCCAGCTGTGAGCCGCCCGGGACAGGGACCACAGTCCCTGCGGTCAAATCGAGCGTGACGGCAGCATCCTGAACCTTTTCCAAGGTTGGCACTGCCACTACCGAGGGTGCGAACAGCGCAAGCACTGCCGCCGACGAAAGATATGCGGAAAGGTGCATCCTGTCTTGGAAAGATTGCAAGAAGAGGTGGGTGGCTTCAATGGTCCAGTCCGGAAAACTAGCTGTTAATATATGTGGTTTGTCTTCGCTGCCACAGTGACGTGACGGGTTTGATAGCCCTCATGTTGTAATGCTCGCATGGGCTCGGCTCTGCAGACTAAATCCTGAGCCCACATGTTGGATCCTGATCCTACGACCATATACTCCTCCGCGAATGACAGGGATGGCCAGGTTTGGAAGGACGGTCAGCAGCATCATGCCATCAATTGTCCTGAAGTCCGAGAAGTACTTTAGTCTTTGGCTACATAAGCTGCTAAGGAGTCCGAGAGGTGGGAAACGTAGTGCCGTCGGTGGCCACTCCGACTACCCCGTATCTAGTCGCTTCATTCGTATGGCGACAATAAGTTATAAATATATATATATTTATATGGATGCCTGTCCAGGTATGATTCCTTCAATCCTTCCTGCTTATGTGCAACACCGCAAGGTGAGCCGTAAATTCCGCGATTGCGGTGTGGACATACGTACAACCCCTGAAAATCACTAGTTTGGTGCACTGGACTTTTCCCCGGTTGCGTTACGAGTAGCGAGTTCTTCAACTTTCGCGGACTCCAGAGTAATATTAGATAGCTCCGCTTGAACTGCTCCGTGAGCTTGCTAGCGCAAACGGATAACCCTTTCGCGACACAATTCCTGGGGTTGCATCGTTTATGTAGGTCGTACATGTAGCTTCGAAGTTCAGACTACAGGGTTAGTTACTGCGACGAAGTATCGTTCCGGGGAACATGAAGAATTCGGTCAACTTAATAGGGGCCTGGAAGGAACGGCTCTGGTGCTTGATCATTGAATATATGTCGACAAACAAGCTTGACATGGATTGTGGCTCTCACCGACGCCATGCCTACGTATGATCAATAGGAAGCCTCGCTCATTGACAACACAGATGGTCCATGATCGGCCAAAAATCATCAAAGAGACGAGCAGTTCTCGCGACGGAACCATGAGGATGATGAGGTTCAGCTAGCAAATGGAAGAAAAATGATCCTCACGATCTGTTTTTAGACGCCGTGGGACGCCGAGGAGGAGCGTGGAGGCCAGAATGATTGTGCTGCAAAGCTTGGCGGTCTGTTGGTTTCATTAAGCGCGTACAAAATGGCATCAATTCAGGTTCAAATCAGAACAAAATCTTCCATCGAACGACCCATCACCGTACACTCAGCATTCATCTGTCAGTCCTAGAACAAACGCTGCGCGTTGTGAAAAGTTGACCAAACTTGAAAACTCGACGTGATTACCGTGCAGGTACGTGGATCCGCCGAGGCATCAATCACTCCGATGAACACGTCTAATGATCACCGAGCTGTCCCATCGGCGACTCGTCGTCAATTAGAATCGAAGTCATGTCGAATTCCATTGTCTCCAGCAACGCTCTTGCCAGGTTCTACAATAATTCAGCCAGTGACACCGAACGCCACACGGCTGCGTTCTGGCAGGCAGTCTTCACCGTGCACTTCCCGGCGCCAAAATACTTGCTCATCATGGCGGCATCGCCGGATAACTCCGTAAGAAAGACGGACAGGGTGCTCCAATATACTCCGGAAGACCTCGACGAGCCAAACATCGTCCTGCTCTGGCTGCAAGTCGGGAACGCGCTTGGGTCTGTGAGGGATGTCGAGGCACAAGTGCTCGACGCGGCGGAGAGACACCTGGTGGCCGAGGCGACTCTCCCAACTTCAAGATAGGCGATCTATGTCATGGCCGCAATTGGCCCAACATTCAGGCTCTGGAGCGTGGATGGGGTGGGCCAAGGGCTTGAGCCATTGCACGGAGATGCGCGGCGAAACGACAAGGCCCAGTACCTCGATGCCAAAAGCGACGAGGGATGCCAAGTTTTCTTCCGGATGCGCGATCAGATTATCGAAGAATACAGCCCGGCTTTGCAATGATAAGGATGACCAAAAAAGGTGCCTCGGTGCAAGGCAAAAAGAGAATTCACATACAACACCGGGTATTCGCTGGTCGTCACCGACCCAACTACTAATCCAGCCCTCAGCGGCTTGACTATGGGAGAGCGGACGGGATCCCGTATTTTCCACTGGGTGTGGTCGTATGTATAGGCATTGGCGAGTAATTATATATGTATATATTTCCCTCACTATGTTACAGAAGTCAGCAATGACACCCCAACGCCTACCTTCAGTGACTATGACAGGCATGCTGAGACATTGAATCTAAACCCGTTTGTCATTTGATATCACTGATGACGATGTCCTCGATGTCCGCCTATTATCGCCCTCTCTCTCTCTCTCTTTTTTCCCTATCTTTCGCAAGGCCTTCTTCACGAGAACGTTATCAAACACCCTAATAAACAATGCCATGTACTGGAAGAACAGTGGGCGCGCCCCCTCGGGCAGGAAGATCTGTGCAAAGGCTACCATAGCCGGCGCTAGGAAACCCAGCGCCGCTAGGGACGGGAGGAAAACGCGCTTCACGGTCTTCTTTAATCTAGTGTAAGTCTTAGCGCCAGTCGTGTACGCAACCATTATGAGACGCGTGAGCTTCTGAATCGGAGTAACCTATTCATTTTTATGATAAGCGGAATAGAGCGTATAGAGCCTATATTAAACAGACTGCGTGTGTGTCTTACAATGATGAACGTCAAGACGAGCTGCAGAGTTGGTCCTATACTACCGCGCATCTTCTCAGAGACGACTCCAAGGCACTTGAACAGAAGATGTGTGACTGTGGTGTCTATCAAGGCCCCGTAGACAGCCATCTTGGGTACGCGTGATGTGAAGCCTGGGCTGTCCTCTTTTACGCGAGTGATAGTTGATGCAACTACTTCTTCACCGGCGGCGAGGGCTGCGGAACGAATGAGCTTGGAGAGGAGGCCACGAGAGCGAGGCTTCCGGGGCTGTCGGCTGGTTAGTTTAGTCCTGTCGCTCCAGTCCTGGACGCGGAGGATGTACGTACTATGCCACTCGCCGCTGTGGGACTACTATACACAGTAGGCGCCATCATCAAAATGATATCGAACCAGCGACGGACGGGCAGGCGCATGCAGAATGGAGGACCATTCTCCGAGATTTGTCGCTGTCCTCGTCTGCCTAGTAGAGCTGAGAGCACATGTCACTTCAGGTCCAGGTGACATGCGGCAGGTGCGTCGATGGTCGGAAGCACGAGCAAGGTCATGTGACTCATGTCGGCTCAGCTGCGCTGACTGACCTGAAAGCGATCCCCTCGTTCCCTCCCCTCTGCAAGGCGACGCGTGACCTACCTGTAATATGATGATATAACCTTGTGTGTGTTCAATTCAATCCTGGCTGTTTCCGATTCGATTCTGATTTCCTAAAACACGGAGCATTTTTGGCTTTGTAATCGGGTTCATCTCCTGGCTTACCAGGCTCCTGGTGTGCGTTCTATTTTCCACAGACATCCCGCGATTGGCGTCTCAGACGCGGACTCTTGGCCCGTTGTTTGGGTGTAACAATGTCCGACAAACAACGCAAGTAGGTCCACCTGGCGTGTCATCACCATTGATCTCATCAACCGACACCCATCATCTCTTAGATGTCTATCGCGCAGCGCCTACAGCATAGGATGGATCTGCGCCTTGCCTCTCGAGCTGGCCGCCTCGGTCGGCATGTTCGACGAGACGCACCAGGACCTCGACCTCGCGCGCGGCGACAGAAACATGTACACCCTCGGCGAGATGGCGGGCCACAACATTGTCATGGCGTGTCTCCCCGCCGGCAGCACGGGCGTCACCCCCGCCGCCACCGTCGCGGCCAATATGCTCCGGAGTTTCCCCAAGATCCGCTTCGGTCTCATGGTCGGGATCGGAGGCGGTGCGCCGGCGCGGCGGGCGAGACCGCATGAGGATATTCGGCTGGGGGATGTGGTGGTCAGCATCCCGCAAGGCGAGCTGGGTGCGCATCCTGTGCTCAACCCCCGGGTGGTCATCCGCTCCGCATGTCTAACGTGTCTACACATCTAGGTGGTGTCGTCAAATATGATTGTGGAAAGACGGTCGCTGGGGGCGCGTTTGAGCACACGGGACTTCTCAATATGCCGCCTGCGCCGCTGGCCAATGCTGTGGCGAAATTGCGAGGGATGCACGAAGCGAAGCGCAGTGCCGTCTCGCGGTACGTCACGACCATGATCAACAAGGTTATGGCGGGCGAGGACGCGAACCCCGAGTTTGAGGAGTTGTATCGTTGTCCTGACCCCAAGTACGATCAGCTGTTCGCGGCCGAGTATGAGCACACGACTGTCCCCGTCCCACCTAGCCAAGAGGAGAGCGACGACGATGAGCGGTTCTCTAGTGAAGACGAAGACGACATCCCCCTCCCCTGCCCTCACTGCGACCCGGCCCGCCTTGTTCAGCGCAAACCCCGCAAGCATCCAGGCCCCGTCATCCACTACGGGACAATCGCCTCGGCGGACCAGGTCATGCGCCATGCCCTCACGCGGGACGCCATCCGCAAGAAGCACGGCATCCTTTGCTTCGACATGGAGGCCGCGGGGCTGATGAACGACTTCCCCTGCCTCGTCGTCCGCGGCATCTGCGACTACGCGGACACACACAAGCACAAGATATGGCAGCGGTACGCAGCCGCCACGGCAGCGGCGTACACAAAGGAGTTACTGCAGGTGGTGCTTAGGGAAGAGGTGCAGACGACAGAGGAGGTGGTCAAGATCTTGGAAAGGGGTGAGTGATTGTGTGTGCGAACTGTCCCAAGCATACATACAGGAGTGTTGACAGTCTTGTGCGTATCTTAGTGGAATATAGTGCGCGTGATATCAAGCAAAATGTAGACCGTCTCGCGAAAGGTATGCGGGCAGTCCCTCGCCCTGTGATGCCCTCACTGTATTGACAGATAATAGACAAGGCGCGGCAAGACCGCGATAGGATCCTGAACTGGCTCGACAGCGACACGCATACAAAGAGACTCTTGGATTCATACGAGAAATGGCAACCCAGCACGGTCCGAAAGCTATTCGAGTCCGAGGCATATAGAGACTGGACATTGGGTGAGGCGCAAACACTGTGGTGTCCCGGAATCGCCGGCGGGGGTAAGACTGTCTTTTCCTCGGTCGTGGTGAGAAGTCTCAAAGCTGGTCAGGAAGCGCAGCCGGACGCATCCAGGGCCGCAGTGATCTGTCTCTTCTGCGAGTACGAGCGACAAAAGGAGCAGACATTGCGGACGTTGGCAGCGGCGATGCTGAGGCAGCTCGCGGACCAGTGCGAGCTCCTCCCCGATGAGCTGGTTGACCTCTTTGAGAAGCATGGGACTGGCGCATCATCTCATCTGCGCTTTGAAGACATTTCTCTCGCACTCACGCGAGTTCTAAAGGAATTCCCCAGGGTCTATCTCATCGTCGATGCGCTAGACGAGTGCTCGGATCAAACACGAAGGGAGCTACTCGCGCAACTGGCAGAGCAGCAGAGGAAGACGGGCCTCCGAATCCTGGCGACGGCTAGGCCGACTGTTGAGTTTGAAAAGGAGTTTGGCACAAAGTACCAAGTGCTGGAGATTAGAGCTGATGTACTGGATGTGAAGAGCGTGCTCGACGCGCTCATTGACAAGTCGAACTCTTTTGTCCGAGAGGATGAAGAGCTACGCAGACGTGTCACTGATACCATAGCTTTCGCTGTCGATGGGATGTTAGTATCTCTCAGTCAAGACGGCGACATTGCAGAGTCTAATTTTGCCATAGGTTCCTCCTCGCCCAGCCCTTCCATGACTCCGTCATTGGCGAGCGATCCAGAGGCCACGTCGAAGACGCTCTCCAGACGCTCATGGACAGTCCCGACAAGCTGGCCACCGTGTACGAAAACGCCCTCGGACGGATCGGAGGACAAAAGCCGGGCGACCGCAACCTCGCTCATCGCATGCTATCCTGGGTCGTCGAGTCCAAGAGGCCACTGACCCGTGACGAGTTTCTCCACGCCCTGGCTATACAGACCGGCCGCCCTCAATTTCAACGCCACTACATGATAGAGAATCTCGACGGTGCTGTGGCCCTCTGCGCTGGACTGGTCGTGATAAATGAGAGGAGTGACACGGTGCAGCTGATGCATCACACCGCGAGGACCTACCTGGAAGATCCGGAACGACGGCCGGGCTGGATGGCCGGGTCGCGGGAGATGATTGCGAGCGCGTGCGTCACTTACATATCGTACTCGGTGTTCGAAGATGGACCCTGTCGCGGTGATGAGGAGATGGGCAGGAGACTGGATGATTACCCCTTTCTTCCCTACGCTGCTCAGCACTGGGGACACCACGGCCATGACGCGGGAGGAGAGACGGAGTCCATGCAGCATCTCGCCCTCCACCTTTTGCTCAACCAAGGAAAACTGGCGTCTGCCAACCAGGCCATGCAATGTACCGGACGTAGGTATTCTGGGTACAGCTCATGGTATGACCGGGAGGTGACGGCGTTGCATGTGGTGGCGGCCTTTGGCCTACCCAATACCACAGGGCTGCTTCTAGCCGCCACTGGCGCCGATGCGATTGACGTGAGGGACGGAGATGGCCGGACGGCGCTTCATAGGGCTGCAGAGAATGGCCACGAAGCCGTGATCCGCATCCTCCTCGGACACTCGGCCGATGTTGTTGCGGAAGAGGGCACCTTTGGTCAGACACCTCTCCACCTCGCTGCCCTGAATGGTCGCGAGGCCGCCACGCGGGTTCTCATGGAGCACGGAGCCAGCAGCCTCGCCCGGGACGCAGACGGCTGGATGCCAATCCACACCGCCTCCTGGATGGGCCATGCCGACGTTGTGCGAGCACTACTCGTCACGCCGGACGCGGTTCATGCCCTCAGCGGGGATGGTCTCACGGCTCTACACTGCGCCGCGGCGCAAGGGCACGCGGAGCTCGCCCGGCTCCTGATTCGCAACGGCGCGGACGTCAACGCTGAGGATGACGAGGCATGGACGCCACTACACTGGGCGTCCAAGAAGCGACATGACGTGCTGAAGCCGCGGGTGCTGTCCCTCCAAGACGAGACGTCCGCCCTTCTCCGGCGCTTTGTGGAGCTACAGGAGGAGATGAACGAGGTGATTCATCAGCAGGCCGGTGTGCTGCAAGACAGGCTAGCCACGGCGCTGAGCAAGCCTCTGGACTTTTGGCAGAACAGGTTGGCGTGGCTGCCGTCGGGCGCTCTGGAGCTCAAGATGAGCCACGAGTATGGCGAGGTGGTGGCGGCGCTGCAAATGTCCACGAATGTGCAGAGCGTGACCCTCCCATGGTCTGTCTGGAATATGATGGAGGGTACCGGCGAGGGGCCACATGGCCAAGGGGGGAGCGAGGCCAGGGAAGAGGAGGAGGACGAGCCTGCAAAAGTCCGTTTCATGTTTGCCATTCAGGATGAGCTCACGGCGATGCACTGCACCACGGCATGTGGACACGCCGAGGTGAGTAGGCTGTTGGTGAGACACGGCGCGGACGTGGAGGCAAGGTGCCACACCACCATCGAGACCAAGTTCCTCACGAAAGTAGAGATAAAGACCACATGCACGGCGCTGCACCTGGCGGCTTTTTCCAGCCACGAGGCCATGGTGAGCATACTCCTCGAGCAGGGCGCTGACATCCGGGCCAGAACTGCGTCTTGTACCGAGACTCAGGGAGTAGAATATGTCCGGCCCAAACCAACAAAGAACTTTGACATTTTCGCAAGGCCCGATGTCGAATGGACGCCGTTGCACTGCGGCGTGGTGTCGGGGTCAGAGGACGTGGTCCAGATGCTCCTAGACAAAGGTGCGGGAGTGCAGGAGACAGGGTTCGTCAACTTTTTCATGCTCAAGTGTGAGTTGACGGCTCTCCACATGGCCGTCGCGCTCGGCTACGTGGACAAAGCGAGGCTGCTCCTGGCTGGGGGGGCGGATGTCAATGCTCAGGGATGGATCGACCTGGACGTGCCGTTGAACTACCATGCGTCCGTGGAGAAGACGCTCCCGCTGAGGATCGACGCGACGTCGCTGCAGATCGCGACCCTATGTAGGCGGACAGCGGCCATTCAGCTTCTTCTCGACCAAGGGGCCGACGCCACCGCCAAGATCCTCGTCCGCGTGGAAGAAGACGAGGACAATGGCGCGGAGCTGAATGGGCTCCATCTCATGGCCTTGTTTCGAGACTGGCGACTAGCGGACTCGCTCGTCAAAGCAGGAGCAGACGTCAATGACGAGTTGCGCATAGACGTCAAATTCCACAAGACATGGAAGCTAGGTGACCTCGAGCAGGGAGGCCCCGATGACAAGCACGGGCGGGACAAGGAGAGAGAGGAAGGTGTGGACATGGACCCGATCCACTCTTTCTTCACGCGGACAGCCCGGAACTTTGTAGGACTGCTGGGCGAGCAACTCGAGGACGCCTCTATGTTTGGCAGCATCTCCCAGACTCTGGAGAGGCAGGAGAAGGAGACGTCGTATCACGCCAAGGTCCGCTCCACGGCGCTCTCCCTCGCGATCCTGGCCGCCAATGAGCAAGTTATCCAGGTCCTCATCGACAATGGCGCAGACATCCACGCGGCGTCGATTTTTGCTGTTGGCTCTTCTCATGTCCAGTGTCAGCCACTCCATCTCGCAGTCCTCTGCGGCGCCGAGGCCACGGTTGCTCACTTGATCGATGCCGGCGCTGACACGTCTGCGCATCTCGCCATTCAGGTGGGTGAGCAGATTCGGGTCTGCCTGTCCCCTCTCCATCTCGCGTGTCTATTCGGTCATGAGACGTTGGTGGGACTGCTCCTCGAGAGAGGTGCAGACGCCAGGGCTCTTTGTCGTGTCAACGATGATGACGAGAATGTTGTGAGCGCACTCCATCTCGCCGCGTTATTGGGACAAGAGACCATCGTTTTGGCACTAGTCGACAGCAAGAGCGACGCGTCTCAGAGGTGCCGTCTGCTTCTTCGACCCAAGATCGATATGGACATGGACTTGAGCGCTTTACACCTCGCCGCCCTATCAGGAAATGTCCATGTTGTCGAGGCTTTGTTAGACACGGACCACGACAGTCAGCATTTGGCAAGATTGGACTGTCACAAGATGCACGCCACGTTTACAGTCCTGCACCTCGCCGCCCTCTGGGGCCACGAGCAGGTGGTATCTCATCTGCTCGAAAAGGGCCACGACGTCCAAACACCATGTGTCATCGACATACAGTCCATGTCCCATGTTGAGCTGACATGCCTCCACCTGGCCGCGTTTGCCGGTGGTCTTGATATGATGACTAGTCTACTCGACGCTGGAGCCAACGTCCACCAAATCGCAGTGATTGACGGCCCAGCGTTCCGCACCAAGCTGACAGCATTGCACATCACAGCGCTCGCCAGACACCGAGATGTGATGGAGATGCTCATCCACTTGGACATGGACATCCATCTCCCCATCCAAGCTGACTTCTGGGATGAGATGCACGTCGAGTTGAGCCTTTTGCACATTGCCGCTTTGTGGCGGGTACAGGTCACGCAGCTTCTCCTCGACAAGGGGTTCGACGTCAACGCCAGGCTCGTCATTCACGGTCCCGAGACACACGCCGAGATCGCTGCACTTCACATGGCGGCGGCGCTGGACAAGAAACGGCTAGCCCTCCTCCTACTCGACCGTGAAGCCGACCCCGATGCAAGAGCACTCGTCGTGACGGACGATGTGAATGTAGACATGACGGCGCTTCATATGGCACTGGGCCGCATGAGCGACGACATGGTCCACCTCCTCGTCTCCAAGAGACCGTTGCTTCAAGAGGAGCATGCTTGGCTGGCGTCCGATGCTGACTCGGACTGCAGCAGCCTACTCTCGGAGGATTCTAAGTCTAACTCGAACTTTTCGTACGACTCCAGCTACATCAGGGCCTCGAACCGCTCATCTCCCCGGCGATCCTATTTCTCGCCTAGAGCCGACAGCGACAGTCAGAGCGAGACATCCACACATTCCACGTCCTCACCGTCACCGTCACCGTCACCGTCACCGCACGCCGGTCGATCGCGATCCCGTACCCGTGTACGTGACTACATGTCGGCCGGCATGGTTTCTGCTGCCACTGCTGCCTTTCGCTCACGTAAACAGCATCAAGTGCCGCCGACTTCACCACCGCCAGCGGACTCCAGGGCCAGAGCCCCGTCTCCATCCCGATCACGATCGCGTAGTGAATCACCAGCGCCTCTGACTTCCATCTTGGCCGGTACTGCAGGGGTGGTCTTGGCGTCTCTTGGACGCAGGAATCGGAAGCATTCGCATCGTCGGCCGCGCGCCCGAGGGCGTTCTCGATCTCACTCACAAAGGGCACGGCCTCGATCTCGGGGTAGGTTTGGACATGGCCCGCGTCCCACGCCTGGGACCCATCAAGTCCAGCCCGGCTTCGCGGAATCAGTTCACTCCCTGTCAGAGTCCGAGCTACGTGATAGGTTAGGACGCCTGCCTCGTTCGCGGTCAGTATCCCGAACGAGAAGGTCTCCTCCGCCAAGTCAGGCACCTCGTCGTCGGCACACGGGTCCGTCTTTACCACACCGCCGACGACGGCAATGGAGAAGACCGCGAAGACAGCGGCGCTCTCCACCAAGACGTAGGGTTGGACGGCGGTCCCTAAAGCCCCGTTTCCAAGTAGGGCGAGTCACCAGCATGCTCAATCGACACATATTCCATCCTCTACTCGAGCGCATGGATAAGGTGATGGATCGCAGGACCGAGGCCAGAGAGGACGGATCCGAGACCATGACAGACGGCCTAGAGCAAACTGTCCATCAGGGCCGGGAAAGTCGGGGGGACAAGGGCGCGGCGCCAATCGTCCACCCACGGGAGCCTACCCAGGGTTCCGATGGGCCTCCATCTCCATCTGCTGCTGGCCAAGAAGCCCAGCAAGCGCAAGAGGCTCGCTTGACCCATGAGACCCTGCCGGAGAGAACCAATCTCGCCGATCCCAATGCCATGCTCCTTCTCAACGTCGGCGATACACGCATTCAGCTGACCGCCCTACATCTGTCGGCCATGCTCAAAGCATCTACCATCTCAGAGCTCCTGCTCGGTGACGACAACATCAACACAGATCCAAACTCCCTCCTCAAGGTCAAGTCGCATGGCAACGCTCTCCAGTTGACGCCACTCCATGTCGCCATCCTCCGACGGTCTAAAATCGACATGCAGCACCTCGCCCGGAGAGGAGCAGACTTGGAGTCATTACTAGACCTCGACGTGGGAGGTCTCTATGCCAAGCTGTCGCCGTTGCAACTGGCGACCATCGTACGGTCATGGGACATTGCGCAAACTCTCCTAGGAAATCACGCCGACGCGCATGCTCGACACACTTTGGGCATTAGACGAGACTTTCAAACCGAGGTCACACCTCTCCACGTACTGCTGTTCTCTGAGCAGGGCGATGTACCAGGGTTAGCAAGTATGCGGTCCAAGGTGTCAGCCACTATCGAGCTACGGATGGAAACCGACATATCGGCCCTCGATGCCGCTGCCGGTATGAATCAAGCTAGCATGATTGCTTTATTCTCTGACTACGAGTTCCATGTCGCTGCTGCCAGCAGTCCGAAGACGGGCTGGCTGCGTATACTTGCTCTCATGATAGCGTCGGCCTCGGGAATCGACATGCTAGGGCAGGCGGGCTTGCTTTATCTACGAGAGGTTGACGACAAGACCGCTGTCACTGTTGGCGTCCAGATGGACGCTTACTTCTCCTCCACAGTGACGATGAGTCTCACGTTTGAGGCTCTTGCCACCATTCTCCACGTCGCATGCGCCCTTGGCAACACCTCCATGACACGTGCCCTTATCGCCAAGGGAGCGTCCGTCGAAAGCAGATGCGATATGAATGCTGGAGATACAATGCAGGCGTACTTGACGCCTCTTCACCTCGCTGTTCTGGGGCGTCACTCGCGTACAGCCTATTGTCTTCTCCAACACGACGCGAGCTTGTCAGCTTCCGCCGAGTTTCACGTGGAGAGGACTGTCCGTGGGGATGTCCTAGCGCCTCACCTTGCAGAATGGCTCGGAAACAATGCCGTCTCACGCCTTGTTGAGAAAGCAGCGGGAACAGTGAGGATCAAGGTCAAGGGAGACCTCGCGGCAATCCATCTCGTGGCCCTGACGGGGGATCAAGAGACAATGTTGACTCTTCTGAACCACGACACCACCGTGGATTCACCATGCAGTGCGCACTTGGAGGCCAAGACGGCGTCGAAACATGAACTGGACCTCCACGTCAACTTGCAAAGTCAGCTCACACCGCTACACCTGGCGGTAGCCGTCGGGCGCGCGCATCTGATTCCGCTGCTTGTTCAAAGCGGAGACAACGTCGAGGGCCCGATCAAGGTCAGCGGCATCACCACTGTCGAGAGAGGCGGTGCGCGCGTGAAACGCACAGTTGACGCCACCGGTACCGCTCTTCACCTCGCCGCTGCCCTGGGAAACATGCAGACCATCCATGCCCTCCTTGACAATGGCGCCAATGTCCATGCGAAGAGTGACAACGGCCGCACGGCGTATGAGTGGGCCAAGACGCGTGGGCACGAGGACGCGGCCAGAGTCCTCCGCGAGCACGAACAGCGTGACGGCGCCAACGACGACGGCAAGCAAAGACGGCTCCTCCTCAAGCAGAGGTGGCATGACGTGTTTTCAAGGGGCACCCTCCACACGTCCGGGACTGTGGAGGGCCAACAGAGCTTTGTGCATCTGGATAGGGAAGAAGAGTCATCGCAACAAGACACGTTCAGACCGAATGGTGTTGCTGGGATGATCGCACGGTGGGTTACGCAGAGGGCCAAGGACAGACGTGACAAGGCAAACAAGGACCGGCTTTCGAGTGCCACTGACGATGAGCAAGATGTTGACTAGTCTAGAATCCCTTTCCGTTCATGTGAGTTCTTGCAACACTGTTAATGAGGATATAGGTTCAAGTTGGTGTATAGGTTGTGTAAGTAAAGGAGGAGAGATTTATAGAAGAACCAAGAAGCATGTTGTTGTGTTAAGTACTCTATTAATTTGAGCAAAACGATCCCCATTGCTTCGGCGTCTCCTTGCTTCGGCGTCTCCTCCAGTCGTTGGCCTTGGATCTTTGAGACCAGCAGCATCAACACCCCGACGAAGCACAAGCCGCCTCCGTCACGAGACCGCCCGCGCCAAAGAGGATTGCGAACGGTCCGCCGAATACACTGCCCACTGCCATCCCGAACTTGGCGGCATCGCAGCCGGCACATGACTTGGCCATGCTACAGTCAAGCTCGTACGACAACTCACCCTTGTCGTTGCCATTCTCATCGCTGACATAGACGGACAGCTGTTGCGCCACTTTAGTGACGGGGCGGTCGTACCAGTCCCAACCACCGATACACGTGTCGCGGCCTGTCTTACACGGGTCCCACTTCTTGTCCCGGACGGTCGACTCGGAGAACATACCGGCGTCCTTGGACCGTGCCAGGTCCTTGAGGCCGCTCACCATCTTCTCCACGAGGCCTGGGACGTTACCGTGGCACCTGGCCCGGATCTTGCAGCCCGTCCCTGGCATATCCTTCCAGGACTCATCGCAGACCTGCTTGTCGTTGCCGTAGTCGATCTTGCCAAAGACGTCGTCGACCGAGACGACCGTGTCGAGCGTGGCGCTATCCGTGTTGGTCGAGACCTTGACGGTCACCTTGGACTGCGAGACGGGGCCGTCCGCGTGGTTGCACACAAACGCCGAGGCGCACGACTGGCCGTTAGGGAGCCGGTACACATTCTTCTTGTGCCATGAGTAGCATCGAAGCCACGTGGCGTCGTACGAGTGAACGATGACGCCCACCAGCGTGTTCCCGTCACCAGCCTCTGGACTCGATATCTGAATGTAGAAATTGTCGTTGTTGGGCATGATGACAGTGACCGCGGAGAAACGCCAGGGGTAGGAGCCGTCCCACGGCACTACCTGGACCATGCTGGGCTGGTTCGTTGCGGATCCCGCGGCGTCGGTCCCTATCATGCCAAGTCAGTGTCTTGTTGCTCTCGTGGGAGGGCGCCGTGGGATACGTACATACTGCTCCGTCGTAGTAGAGGACATGTTGCGACGATGCCCAGTCTGGGTGTCCTGGGACATCACCGATGCCGCAGTCGGCCAAGACGACGTTCTCTTTGGGGTTATGCTCAGCCACGACACCACGGATGATAGTCGAGAGTGTCAAGGGCCACCGCTAGAATCGACGAAAGCATTGTGCGGGTTGTGTGTCGGGTGCTGCTCAGAGACTGCCACGATAATAGACAAAGGAGTCGAGGGCAAGACAGCTTGTCCTTGTGAAGCTAGAGACGATGGATGGTTCTCCCTTCTCTGAGAGCCATCACGATAGTATTTATACTTTTCATGGATGCTGGCCGTCCTTTGTCACGAGTCTAGAATCTGCCAGCAGAGGGAGAGTTGCTGGCATTCCATCTCGGCTTCATCCGTTGCGTGCCTTGCTAGTCAGCCCTGGCCGAGTTCCCTACGTCGGGCCATGTCAGCCCGCATCCAGGCAGCAACCGAGTAGGACCGAGCAGCGGCGACCCCGAGCTGTCGCTATGCCGGAGCCCAGGATGACATGGAGTCACCATGTCCACCCCCGAACGTCATGGTAAATGTATGCAACTGGCTTGTGACGACGATGAAAGTCAAAGCCCCACTCAGATGGACGGCGACCTCCAGAGTCCAGGCGCAATGCAAGGCGACAAATATCACCGCCGGCTTCGAATCAGAACGACGAGAGTCGGGCGGGTCTTATTACTCTTGCCTGCAGCTGTCAGACGCCCCACTCGTTTGGCTGAGTGACTGCATGTAGGGCCTCGATCTAGCCCTCGAGTCGTCCTATGTTCGTCTGTCCGCTTTGGAGCTAATGTAACGTTAGGTTGGAGAAAATCGTGGGCAAGTCGGTGTAGTAAGTAGTTTGAGAATACCTCGCCAAGACTTCAAGGTGTCTCTGTAGGGTAGGCTCAGGCTGCCTAAAACCCTCATGCACAAGCTGTGTCCTGCGAGTTGAGCTATCGCTATAGGAGCGTCCATGTCTCCAAGACCTCGCAAAAGGACAGGCCAGCATGCGTGCGCTCGACTGTGCAGGTTTCGAATGAGCAGCATTCCCAGCGGCGTGGAGCCTGCTTCAAGGCCTTCAGGGCCCAGGCTAGCTCTCATGTTTAAGTAAAGACAGTCTCTCAGGGGCAAAGGGTATCAGATTCGGAAGAATTGTCCTCTAAAAAGGGTGGACATGGTGTGCAAAGATTGATCCCAATGCCCAGAGAACAAGAATTAGACGGGATCCCGTAATTTCTACTAGGTATGGTCGAATGTGATAGTACTGGCAGCAAGTCAATCTCATATAGTTAGCACTTGGTCGATCTGTTCGAGGCTCGCGGACTGTGATAGTACCACTATCTGTGCGTACATGAAGACGTCGCTCCAATGGTATAATATCGTCTGCCTCTATCCGTAGAAGTACATAATAATCTTGGTTTCAAAATTCATAATAATCCGTAAGGTTGGTGAGTGGTGATTTGCTACATGTAGCCTACTTGGGATGTCGAGCCTCCTGCTCAGCTTTCATGTTGTTCGACTAAGCCTTGAACACGCCCTCATACTCTGGAAGCTCCCAGTCCTTGATCTCCTCTCGCATGAGTTTACTGGCAAGATCGATCCTCAGCAGCGAGGCCGCCCCAGCGAGACAGTTCATGATGGTAATGCCCAGTGCGGATTGTGGCATCCAACCCGAAAAGCCGCCGCCGTCCAGAAGGCCCTTTTGCACTTGGTCCATGAAAGGGCGGAACTTGCGATCATAGGAATCGAGAGCAGCCGCTAGAGTCTCTCTTGTTGCGCCCCCCGCGCAATATTTTCCGATCTCTCCGGCCAAGATGTAGGCCCCGACAATGGCGGATGATGTGCCCATGCCAGTGTTCGCAGAGGGGCAGTACGCCGCGTCTCCAACGAGGGCGATGCGGCCCTTGTACCACTTGTCCAACTTGACGATGCCGAGTTCGGCAAGGTAAAAGTCGTTGTCCTCCATCATGGCCTTCATGATCTCCTCTGCCTTCCACCCGACCCCCTTGAAGGCCTCGGCGATGGCCTCCTTCTGCCCCTGGACTGGGCCCCTTGCGATGGCCTTCATGCGATCCGACGTAAAGTTGCAGGTGAGGTACGCCTGCATCTGGTCTGGACTATGCCTGCGCGTCATGATTGCGCGTCCGCCAGGAGCCATGTACATCTTGGCGTTGTATCCTTCTCCTTTCTCCATGGTGCGAGGAATGGTAACGTATCCAGCAAACGTATCGTCCATTGGGTGGAATCCATCCGGCTTCCCTCGTCCCATCATCATTTTCCGTGTGCGCGACCCCTGGCCATCGGCTCCCACGAGGAGATCAAACCGCTCCGTCGTCTTGTCGTGGAAGCAGACCTCCACTGCGTCCTCGTCCTCTTTGAAACTGGCAATAGAGGTCCCAAATATATATCTGACTCTTTCCTTGGACGTATCGTGGAGAATATGGCACAAGTCCGACCTCATGATTTCGTACTCGGTGGTGAAGCTCTGCGGTCCCTGGCCTGACTTGTTGGCAGGGAAGTACGCCCAGCGCATGCCAGAGCTGCCGACGAGTTCGAAACCCTGCTCTGGAGTTCTTTTCGCTCGGAAGGCATCTTCCAGTCCCATGCGCTTCATCACCTCGATCCCGTGACCGCGGAGGTCGAGCTGTAGCCCCGAGGCTCGTAGATGGGGGAAGCGCTCAATGACGGTGACATTGTGGCCGAGCTTGGACAGCCAGAAGGCCAGGGTGCTGCCGGCCATTCCAGCTCCGCTGATGAGGATTTTCATGTTGCCCATGGTGCTTCCGCGGTATTTGACAGCAGTCGTAGGAGGATGGTCTTGGTCAAGGTGCGATACGGGGGGTCGACAGAAGATGACCAAGAAGATATGAGAAATGATGCAGGCCTAATGAACACAGAATAAACTTTCTTGCAGCCTCTTTATATAATGTCTGCCTTATATTCCCGGTAGCACTGATATCACGGACTCTGGTCATACTGAGAAGAAGTGCGCGTTACATCCGCGCTTACGACCGTCGTCTCGACCGAAAGGCTTGGAGTAGTAGGGCCGATAATCTCCGCAGCCCCTGACATTGACCAACGGAATTAACCATTGAGAGATCCATTACAGTTTGGGACTCAGAAAAGCGCTGTACTGGTTAGGAAGAAACCCGCAAAGTCTGCTTCCGTCTGCCAATCACCTATACCCGGCAACGGTCCTAACGGATCTTCAAGTTGGACGTTTGGCGTTGGCAAAGGAATGGTGGAAGCGCGCGCCTGCAGGAGCTCGTAGCAAAATTCCAGACTTTCCCGTGCTTCCTTTACCATTGTGTACTCCATGGGCTTTCCCTCTTCCATTGCTTCTACTTGTGCCAGGATCATGTTGAGGAACATGTGCATTTTGACATTGTTCTCCCCCTGGCGGATCCTCTCTTCGGACAGCGCAATCAAGTCTTTGAGACTCTGTTTGAGCATATTCCTGTATGCTGAAGCTCGGTGCAGCGTCCCATCCTTGTGTTGCGATTCGGTCTCGGCGATGAGCTCCAGGCCGATGACGCTGCAGCCATATCGGATGCCCTCTCTAAACATGCCGCCGCCTACGGCCATGAGACGCGAAAACTTGTCATCTGTCTCATGGGACAGGAGAGACAGGGCCGTGTCAAGACAGATTTTGCGAGAAGACTGGAACAGTGGGTTCGTGCGCGCCTTACAGGCGAATGCGCAGTGTAGGGGAATCATGAATCGACGCACAAGGTAGTCGATAAGATTGCTCTGAAACGAATGCAATCCCTTGCTCTTGTTCCTTTGTATGATTTGACCGCATTTTTGAAGCGCTCTGGTTAGTTCTGCGCTAAGGGCGAGTACGTCTTCGATGGAGATCTCGGCGTGTAGGCCATTGAGAGCCCTCAGGACTTTCAGCCTTGTGGGCACAGACTCGAGAAGAACCAGCTGCATTGAAGATACAGTATACGTTTCTTTCGGGTGGTGTGGTATAGCCATGGTGGACTCGCTGATTTCATCGTCGTCCACGTTGGATGGTGCTTTTGTATCGAACTCCTCCAGGGAAATCCTTGGGGGCATCGCCGCATCCAAAGACGACTGTAGAGTAAGTTCCAGAATGGTCGCCCAAAGTCTCCGACGGATCTCGGCTTGTATAGGAGACATGGGCGGTAGATGTTTAGGGTCTCGGTGTAGACCCATCTGCATAGCCCTGTTGAGGAGAGATCCGGTCGACGTCCAAACGAGGTCCCCTCCGATGGCAAAGACTTGCCGTGCCAGGAGTGTGAGACAAAAGATTTGTATCCCAGAAATACTTAACCGGTCTTTTTCCAGAGGGCCCGAAAGCCATATCTGCGCAGCATGCAGCCATTGTTGGACCCTGATACGAAACGCTGGGTCTGGCTCTGGTGTCAGGGATGATCCCAGCCCAATAATGAGGAGGACCTTGAAGAGGCTGGCGGGTTTGGCCGTATCGGGGCTCTCGGCAATCTTTTCATACTCAGCCCAGAATGAAGGTATATGAAGGATTCGCATAAGTGGCTCAAAGGATTCCAGGTAAAGCTTGACCAGCTTGTCGGCCACATCGCGAGTAGGTGGGAGGAGATCGGACAGGGTTGGAAACAAGGACCTGCTCGGCCTTCCGATTTTCAGACTTCTTGTGATTGTCTTGCATTTCCTCAACAGTTCTTGAATGTGGGCAATCGAGGCCTTGGTTTCTTCATCCTGCAGCCATGCTTCTTGGGTGCTTTCGCCGGTGATGGCCCTGTAACAAGAATTCAGGCAACTAAACTTGCAGACTGTTAGCTCCTCCGTTCTAGGTAGTTGAGAGGCTATCGCTTACCTCTTCAGCCATTCCCATCCAGTGACTGGAACGCAACGTCCTCGTTTTGTTCAAGAGGATTTTCCCTGCCTCCAGACCAAATTGGCTTGCCAGAATGCTTTGTCCAGTGTCCGAGAGACTGCTGAGTGCTGTGCCGGCCGAAGCCTGCGATCTTGGTCCTGGAGGTTGTTGGCCAAGACCCTGTCGCCTAGTAGTACTCTCAGGTCCAGCAGCATGCGTGCTAGGTCTAGAATGTGGCGGACTCTCCGCGGCCGGCGATACGAACAGACAATCGCTTTGTTGATCCGCAGCTGGCGCATTCACACCGACCCGTAAAGTCCGAGGTGATGGCGCGGGCTCAATCTGTGCCGTGCTGCTCCCCAAATCCCCTGAATCCCTAGCTAGATCGTCACCAAAGATTTTGAATGTGCATTGCGTATTCGTTGCTATGCAGTGGCCACAAGGGTCGTTGCGGTCACACTTGATCTTACGACGCCGGCATTCGATGCAGGAGAGCGCGGGTCTCCGGCGGCGGCGGCGTTGTCGTTCCATGAAGACGGGCGAACGCTCTCGGTCGAGACATAAGGTATGATTCCCGAGTAACGGAGGCAAGGACGGAGCGGTTTGAGCGAGACGAGGTGAGATTGCTGACACGGCCTTCAAAGGGTGAGCTTTCACGTTCTCGGCCGACACGCAGGAGCGCGGGTTCCTTATCTCCGTTTAGACCCGCGTCGGCCTTACAAGCTTATTATAGATCTTGGTGAGATCTGACTGCTCGATCTGGCTCTTGAAAAGTCGCATGTCAGTCTGTCCGCTTTAGAGCTGATGCAGGTCACGAGGGCAAGTCGGAGCAGGAATTTAGGAATGCCCTGCCAAGACTTCACGGTGTCTCTGTAGGGTAGGGCGGCTTAGCCTTGGTCAGGGTGACAGGGTCCAAGATATAGGGTAGTCACGTGCGTACTGGTGGCCCAGTGCCGCCAGAGCCGTTGTCCTCTTCTCTACATGTACACAAGCAAGCATCTAAACGAACATCTGCGAGCTGATTGCTTGCGTAAGGACCGGGCAGGAATGGCGTCCGACACCGCCGTAAAACTGGCGGTTCTCATCGATGCCGACAACGCGCGACCTAGCGTGGCCGGCGCTCTCCTCGCCGAAGTCGCCAAGTACGGCACCTCGTTTGTGAGACGGGCATATGGCGACTGGACTGGGACCAGTCTGAAGGGCTGGAAAGACCAGCTCCTCTCCCAGTCGATCCAGCCCGTCCAGCAGTTTGCCTACACCCATGGCAAGAATGCGACAGACTCGGCCATGATCATTGACGCCATGGACCTACTCTATGCCAACCGCTTTGACGGATTCTGTCTCGTTTCTAGCGACAGCGACTTCACCCGGCTCGCGGTACGCATCCGCGAGTCAGGCCTGGTTGTATATGGGTTCGGTGAGAAAAAGACGCCGAAACCTTTTGTCTCCGCCTGTGACAAGTTTATCTATTTTGAGAACATCACGCACCACGAGCCGCTTGCCGCACCACAGTTGGACATGGCCATGGACATGCCACTGCACAACCGAGCTTCCTCGACAAAGTTTGACGACAATACCCCCTTGACGGCCCAGTTACGGAGGGCGGTCGAGGCGGCTTCAGATGAGGAGGGGTGGGCCAATCTCGCCAAAGTCGGCGGTCTCATCACCAAGCAACAACCAGATTTTGACCCTCGAAGTTTTGGATATCTCAAGCTTGGTGACCTGGTCATTGCCACGCATCAGTTCGACATTGACCGTCGTAGTCCCGGAGAGGGGAAACCCGTCGTGGTGTACGCGCGTGACAAGCGTCAGAAGCATGTAAGCCAGGCCCTTTTATTCGTACTTCAAGGTAGTGTCTCTGACATTAACGTACATAGCGTGCGGTCCATGCGGCGGGTCGGCCATGACATTGATCTCTGTTCTCGTACATAACGTGAGGATCCTTGGATGGCCTCTGTAAGAACTGACAAGGGTCCTCCCGTTATATACTAGAACAATCAGATTCTCAAGCCGCCCAAGTGGGAGACCAGGCTCGGTGGTGACAAAATTCTCTGTGCGCGAGCCACGGCAATTGGGGTGTGAGCTATGGCTCCCCGTCCCCCGTGCCATCAGAGACCAGTCCTGCTGCGACGTTGAGCTGGAGCGTCCGTGCACATCGGAGACATCATGTTCACGTACTTCAGCGCCAACGATTTCTCGTGCAGAGGAGCCGTCCAGGAAGCAGTACAAGTTAGTATATTGCTTCTTATCTCTGAACGAGTCGCTCATGCTCTGAGCCTCCTGCAGTGAAGCCTCAAGAAGGCTGTCCACGAGCCTATCGTAAGGCAACGTGATTTGTAGCATGTCGAGCGAGGCGCCACCTCCTCAAGACTAAACTAACGACGTTGCTTGGATACTCCTCCCTGCCTCCTGCACCAAGTCGTCGCTTTAATCTAACAAGCACAGTACTATGCGCAGCTCTCCTCGTGGTTGTTGGTGTGGGGTCGTGGGTACGGCTAGAAATGTTGAACCTCAGTCGTGATAGCTTGCTCGCTAGCATGCTGTTTTGGTGCTATCATAGAGACCGCGATATATTAGAAGTGTAACGACAAAGCCATTGTTTGGTATTATTATAAAGATTTTGTAAGGATTGTACCTGTAATTCGGACCCCTCGCGGATCCCGAAGCTGTGCTGTGTATGCTCGGCCTCTGGATGTTCCCGGGTCCTGATTCACATAAAAGCATGGCGTCTCATCCTAATTCCAACCTCTCCTTAACAACCACCATGACCTCGACCTCTCCAGTAGACGCAGCTGGCCCGTTGCTGTCATTCACGTCACACAATGACGACAAACTGACAACGATTGTCCTTCTCCACGGAGGCTTTACTTGCCATCTCGAGTTTGCACTCGTCCTTCCGCACCTCTCTGAATTCCACGTCCTCGTCCCCGACCTCCCGTTGCATTCCGCCTCACGCCATATCCAACCGGGCACGACGGACAACTCGGCCTGGCATGTCGCACAGCTCATTCGATCACACGCCCACGGCGGCAAAGCTCATGTCGTGGGCGTGTCCATGGGCGGCTACATCGGCCAGTGCCTCGCATTAGACCAGCCGGACCTTGTCCTCTCGCTCTTCGTCACCGGTGCTGCACCGCCCGTCGGGGCGCGTTTGTTCATGGCGCAATGGCCCAGCGTGACCTACTATACCATGAAGCTTACGCTGCATTGGCTCCCGGACTGGTTGTATCGGTACCAAATGGCATCGCTTGGCCTGCTGATGAGTGACGAATTGACAGCGGCGATGAGGGAGAACATCACCTGGCCGCTCGTTCAAGACATGTTTCCGTGGATCGTGCGGTTTACGTTGGATCACGTGCGGGCATTGAAAGTGCGGACGCTGTCGATCGCGGGTGCACAGGGGGACGACGTTCCGATGATTGAGAGGACGGCCGATGCGCTGAGAAGCAGGCGGACGGAGCAGGATGAGGCGTGGCCAGAGGATGGGTCAGGCGCCGTTGTGATCAGGAAGGCAGCGCATGGATGGGACATGCAGTTTCCAGAGCTCTTTGCCCAAGGGGTGTCGGCTTGGGTAAAGAAGGAGAGGTTGCCTGAGGAGTTTGAGAGGCTTTAGTGCCATACAACAGAATCTGTATGCGCAGGGGAGACTCGCTGTGCTTGCGAACTTCATAGAGGACCAGGTGACCATCTAACAAGCAAGATGTGTCTTTATTATTTAAAATACACCAGTACTCAAGGTGTTGCGTTTCTTCCTCGCGCCAGAAGGTGTCACTCACCCTCGCTGTGTTCCTCCTCAAACTCAATATGCTTCCCTATATCCCGAAGCAGCTTGATGGCCATTCGACCGCCCCCCACGCCTAGCATCTCATTCAGAGGGTCTGCCGCGAGACGCAGCAGTCTCAAGTCGTGCGATCCCTCGAACCCACTGGCAGACATGAGAATGTACCCAGCGACCCAGGGCAATTCGCTCTCCTTGTCCATGTACGCAGGTGTGTAGCGCTCTCTCAGAACAGGGTCGCAACTCTCCTTGATCGATCGCAGCACTCTCCAGCACCAGCGGTGCATGAATAAGAGGGGGAACGACATCTCGAGCGACTCCGAGTTGAGTGACAGGGCGAGCGTCTCGACAAGCTCCTCCGGCACAAGGGTGGTCTTGTCTTTGCCAGACGCCCTAGCCTTGGCCTTTTGCTGCCGAAGCCGATCTCGGGCCTTGAGCTCTTGCGCGTCGTCAATCAGTGCCATGGTCAAATCCCCGTCGTTGAGCGAGCCTTCCATCTTATAGGCGCTGCGCGCAACAATATTGTCGATCAAGTCCAGCGTCCAGTCCATGTCGGCTTTGTTGCAAATCTTGGTCGCCAACATGGACGACACCGGCGCGCCCTCCTTGATGCCTCGTGGACCAGCGCGCGAGGCAACAGTAGGCTGCCGTCGGCGATTCTTTGTAAACGCGGCAGCTGAGACGCCCATCTGCAGACAGAATTTCTGAAAGCAATCCTGCATAGTCTGCGGCCGCTCACCCCCCGTCCAGAAGTTGGCATCGCCCATGTTGGTCAAGAAGACATCCATGTCCTCCCACCGGCCTTCCACCAGCCCCTGCTGAAGCAGAGCATTGTAGATATGCGCACTATAGGTGATGGAGCCCCAGGCATTGGCGACGGCGACACCTGCCTCGTACACCTGTGCGCGGATACGGAAGAGGTACAGACCCGCCAGGATAGGCGAGTAGATCATGATACGGTGCACCTCCATTTCCGGGGGCACAGGCCTTTTCATCCGCGTAAACTGCTTCGCCTTGGCGCCGTGCACGGGATCCTTCCCCATCCAGTCCAGCATACGGCTTAGTTCTCGCAGTACGTGGTCGTTGGAGGCCGGCCAGTTTTTGATCTTCAGGTTCTTGTGAAAGTCCAGATGGGCCTGGAGCGTGTTGTGCATGACGGTAGTCTCCTCAAACATGGTGGCGAAGCTCCGTCGCACCGCAGCACGCATGGTGTGGTGGATGTCGAGGAAAATCTGCGCAGCAAAGACAAGAGAAAAGGTAACCGTGCCGGTCTTTTCCAACTCCTTCATGCCGCGCAGGAATTCGTCCTCAACTGGGTAGCCTGGAAGCAGTCGGTTCACCGTGACAAGCTCCGTGAAGAATTCCAGCAGGAGGACCTGGTCTTCCTGATGCCTCTGCGGGCCTGTTTTGGAGGAACGGTCGCTGCTGGCGTCATATGTTCCAAACATGCCTTCCTTGATCAAGGGGAGACATTTAGGGTCGAGGACGTCGACGAAGCTGGTCAAGTGTCGGAAGGCGACAAGATAGCACTCATCGGCCGTGTCGTACAAATTGTAGTTGAAGTTATCCTTGCTGCCACCGAGATATATCTCTTCTGGTTGATGCCCCTTCCTGAGGCAGGTCGCAAAGAACAGCTTGTTCAACAGGCCCCAAGCACCTCCCTCTTGCTTGTCGAAGATGGGCTTCACTTCGTCAATCAAGCTGCGAGCGAGGGAGATGGCCGTGTTCGTAGCAACGGCCGCTGCAGCAAGGTCGAACATGCCATCGCGATGGTTGGACCAGATCCACTCGATACGCGACCTGATTCTGTTGAGATCGTCGATCATAACGAAAAAGGCAAACAGCGTATCCTCCAGGGAGGTCTGAGGCTCGGCCTCGTACGAGGCGGGATCATCGTTACGTGGTTCTGGCCTCTCATGGGGCGCGTTGCGGAAGACTTCGATGAAGGCCTGGGACGGCTCGTCCACAGTCAGAGCAGCGAAGCGGCCACCCAGGTCCTCGCCCGGTGCCTGGGAGGCGTCGTTGGCCGAGTCAATGGCTGCATTAGCCGCCGCAGTGGCAGTCGTGGGAGTCCCCCTTGGACATACCGCCGCCCGGACAGCCTCGAGCACGCCGACAAAATACCCGTGTCTTTCGTCAGACTTGGTGTCTGTCTCGACCCCATGCTCGCTCAGCTTGCCATTAAACTCGGATCGAAGGGTGATGAGGCGATCAATCGTGGCGGAGAAGACATCTGGCACCGAGATGGCCGGGTTTTGGCGACCGGCAATCCATTGGGCCAGCGGCAGGAAGTCCTTGATAGCGATAATGTGCTTGGCGACCTTGCTCTCTGCGGGCTTTGATGTGCTTTGCTTGCCACTGCCGCGAGCTTTTGCTCGCTCTTTGCCCTTGAGGCGTCCACTGTTGGGCGCCTGTGTTCCTCCCGCTCCTCCTGGCGCGGTCAGCAGGTCAGCTGGGAAGCCGCTGGCCTTGGCAGTCGACGCGAGCCATGAGGCCACCGAGTCAGTGTCTCGCTTGTACTGTCTGTAGGTGCCTAAGAGCTGTGAGGGGAGCATGGTGTGCGGTGAAATCTGAGGGTCTTGCGGATGGATGGATCAAGGAGGGGCACGTATAACAAAACAAAAGTTGGGCCTTCCAACAAGTGACAAACAAGTCCAGTCTACAAACGGCCCCGCCGCTAGCTACGTGATTAATCAAACTTAAAGCACCTGCGGATCACAAGAGAGGTGCCAGTGTCCCAAATGCATTTATGTTTGCCTCAACACAGCTCTATCTTTGCCATTTCCCGTGTCAGAAAGCAGAGAGCGGCGGTCAGGCAGGGCAGCGCAGATCACATCTCGCACTCTGCGCTTTGCCCAGAGTTTGCGAGGCAACGTTGGCCATGTGCATGCATCAGGCTGTGGGCGGCTGTCTGTCTGCTCTCAGGGTGTATGTATCCTTGCGGGCCGTGGTGTTGAGGTCTGAAAACCTGTCGTTACGTGCCGCAGCGCTAGACTAGGCTGCGGTACCAACACCGTGTTATCACCCGACACCTCTCCATGCTTTTGGCTTCGTGTTTCTAATTTCTGTTTACACAGGGCCTCGGATGGCCTCCCCGGGTGTTAGGAATTCCCCATGGTCTTTGTGTGTTCATCAAACCCCAACGACGCCGCATAGCTCACAGCGGCCTCCTGCAGAACCTTGTCGCAGAGCCCTCGATGCGCGTACGTCATGGTCTGCACGACAAAGGGCATCAGAAGCGAGTTGGCCTCGACCACGAGGCTCTCGTACAGCTCGTAGCCGCCCACGTCGCCCGACATGCCAGTGCTAGGCGTGCTACCAGACTGTGACCCGGAGCCTTCGGGCGAGCCGGCGTGGCTGCCTCGCGCGCGGACGGTGAACTCGCACCACCCTGTGATTCCGGCGGCTCCGTTCGCCCGGACCCGGAGACCTTCGGGGACGCGCTGGAAGTAGGCCGGATAGGTGACCTCCTTGGTCAGGCCGGGCGCCAGCGTGATGAGCTCGTAGATCTGGTAGCTTGAGACGGCTGGCGGTGTCCCGCCGGGCGAGTTGCCCACGTTGCCGACGCCGTAGAAGAATTGGTCTGTCGCGACCGGCTCGCCGCCTGCCTGTGTCTCCTCGAAGCGCGAGAGGGTCCCGAGGTTCCGGATGACGGGGGATACCGTCTGCAGAGTCGCAATGACAGCCTGGGGGGGTAGGGACGGTGGTATGGGCACCGCGATAGAGACCTGTCGCTGAACCCTCATGTTATGTGGCGTGGTGTAATGAAGTCAGGTGCGACCTTGACGACGGCTGGTGACTCTGGATGCTCAAGGCGCTGCACGAGGCTCGGTTCATGATTTGGCCGCGTCTGGAATGGACGATGGTGTTGATGAGGGGTGCGCAGTGGAGCACATGTGATAGTACCTCGTAGACGATGTCTGGTGGTTTGTTTGGCGGGCAGATCACAGGAGGGCGAGCGCGCCGAGAGGCCAGGCTGTCGCAGAGTAGGATAGGTACAGTATCGAGATTCCGTCAAGATTGGGGTGCAGTCGACCGGCCGACCGACCATCCAGAGGTGCGAGAGAGAGTTGAGGGTTGAAGATAAAGTCCGGGTCTGAGACTCTGAGTGCGCGTGGGAAGTGGATTCATGTACGTCGTGTCGTCCAACAGCCAGGCCACATGCATCGGCACCCACCGGCAGGTCGACTGGGGCGCCCAGCCTGGGCGATGTCCAACAATGAATGGGTGGATCGAGTTGGCCTATCTTGATTCTTGATTCTTGCTTGTACATGTACTGTACTGGATGGACTGGACGGCCTGGAGTTCTGGAGTCTGGACTGGACTTCCCCCTCCAACCCCCCATGGACCCCCCGCTGGTTGCAGGCTCACAGCGGTGGTCCATTGGCTGCCGTGCTGGTGTCCCATTGGCCAGTAGGGGAAACTACATATAAAACGGGGTCCAGTCCAACTGTCCAAGTCCAGTCTAGTCTAGTCTAGTCCCTCCGAGTCTCCGAGTACATGTAACCCTGTTGGAGAAATGCGGGCAGTAATTACAAGTAATTCATGATTCACGGCCATTCCCCTTCCAAAATCCAACATCAAACATGCACAGTAGTCAAGTGTGCCATGCATTAGCTACTTGTGGATCTTGAAATTGGGTTGGTTAGCGGATGTCTAGGTGCACGATTACAAGTTCCCTTGGCCAATGGGGTTGTAATGGAGGATTGATCACTGGTTGTCGATTCTGCCTCGATATCCGCTATCCGCTACAGATAACAATAAGTGGCACGAACCGGAGAGCCATGTCATGCCAGCGGCATCGCGCGACATATCTGTCCATGTCGCCCGGCATAGGCTAGCCATACGTTTCTTTCCGCATCGTCTCACATGTCACGCTTGATACCTATTCGTCGTCGTTCTGTTGCAACCGGATACGTGCATGTACAGGTCGCACACGCTAACATTGGACGGCTGGTCGATAATGGTCACCCTGTACCGCAAGCAAACGCCTCAGCTTTGAAGCCAGTCCACCGTCCTTCGCAATGACGCATGCCCGCCGATGCTCGGATCAAGGCAAACCTAATTACACGGCGGTCAATGGATAGTTGTGGCAAATTTGAGACTGGTCTGCCGTTGGGTCTGACCGCCACAGATCCGCTACCCTTACGAAGTAGATCTGAGCAACCGTGGACCAGATCTACCTTACACTAGCATCGCGGGCAGATTCGCCCGGCCTCCCTCGGCAGCAAAACAGGAACATGCTTCCATTCTTTTCTATGCATGGAGCTGCTGGCAGCACGCACGTCTTTCGGGTATGTACGTACGTTGCTCGAAGCGTTGTTTTTCTGCCACTTGCCGCCGAGGTGTTCCGTCCAAGAAGAGCGGTGAAGGGCGGGATGGGCCGTTCCCACGTCGACCATGCTCGTGCGGCGAATCAGGTCATCACGACCACGGCGCGACAGCAACGCAGGGCCCTCTCGAGCTGCCGAAGAGACCGCACGCACGCAGGCTGGCGAGGCGCTTGTGGCGTTTCGGCGGCTCGAGGCCGAGTTTGGGTTCGTCAACTTCGTCTTGGTGAAAGAAGAGACAGGAAGAAGATACCTGCGTGAGTGGCGCGTCGCTGCCCAGGCCCACATGTACCACTCTGCACCTTGCCTCGAGGCAGGCAGCTCACGCCACGTCTGTGCTGCAGTTGCTCCAGTTGGGCCTCGCCGCATGAGCAAGCGTCGTCAATGTTCGCGTGGTCACCGCCGCAGATTTTCACGATTGATCGACCCGGTTGTCCAGCTAATGACCAGGGGAAAGGGACAGTCGTAGACAGCGCCAGTCCTGGTCAATGATCGTGTCCGGTCGGTTATCTGGCAGCAGCCGCTGAGCGATTGGACCCCGCATTGCCGGACACTGGCATTGACACATTGTAGTCTAGGACCTTGAGCAGCATATAGGGTATACATGCTTTCCTCACCAGCGACTGGATCGGAAGTCAGTCAGTGGATAGATGCGAACCGCGTGGGAAGAAAAGACGACGCGCAGCTGCAATGTCAACCTGCATGCATGCAGCACGGAGACATCCATTCTGCATGTATGTACGTAGGTAGTCGAGGACTCCTTGAAAGGGATGGAATAGGGTAAGGTTCGTTCATGGCGGGGTGCTTCTTGAGCTGGGGAGGTTCTCGAAGTCGAAAGGCACCCGAGGGGTTACTGATGAATCTTGTCTCGGAACTGCGTTGAAGTAGATGATCGAGGTTGCTCAATCAAGTATCCATTTGACGCCTTGCCTAATGCCGTCCATGGTGGTGTGGGGGACGCTGGACAGTCGTTCAAAATCTGTGTCTGGTGATGGGATTTCGCTGTGTATGCCCCGCCCCCAGCCTCCTTTCCGGCAAGCAACCAGGCGATTCAGAGGCAACAGGTTGAACAGAGTAGCAGCTCATCATGTCGGATGGGAAGATAAAGTGGCCCCTCATGGCCTATGGGCACATTAGGTACCAATGAACCGACAAGATTCATGCAAGGCCATTGTGAGTCTGTGACCGTGACCGACCAACGGGCGAAGTGAGGAATAAAGAGGTCCATGCACCCGCTCGCATGCGCCAACAACAACACGATGCTGCAGGACTTTATGCTCCTCCCTCGCCAGCTTTGCCTACTTACTTACTTTACCTTGAACTCATTCGTTCCTGAGGAGAGGCACTTTGGCCAAGTATTGGGAAAGGGAAGACTGGCGCATTCGTGAAGAGAGTGTCGTGCGACGCTCCGATTCGCCTGCGCAAGACGATCAGAGTGTCCATCCAAGCAAGGGCAGCCGGCGTCATTGGCTCCTTCCTCCCCATTGGCATCACCGCCTGTTTTGCAGCCCCGGGAAGGTGACAGCCAGTCAGTCACGCGCTCGCCTGGATTTATCTCCTCTTCTGTTGGATTTTTGTAACCTCTCTTTTTCGTCGTTACCCGAGTTTCCTCCTCCATCTCGACCACAGCCCCATCTGGCTACTTACAGAAGCAACAACAATCCGGGGGAGAAGGGTCCTAGTGACGACAGACTCGACAGGGACCAGGGATCGCTGGACAGCCGCGCGCGGGCAAACCAGCCCAGCGATTGCCGCCAGCTTCACGCAGGCTTTTTTTGAGGTGGCGGGGAGATACTGTCTCGGATCCAACATTTCCGATTCCAGGGTTCAAGCCTTTTGCGCATCTCCATTTCCAAAGGAGCATTCTTTTTTCAACGCTGCTCCATGTTGTAACATTACGGCGACATCAATTTTCGCGCGCGCGACCACAGAAACATCCCCACGCCACATCCCGGCGCATTAGACGAGCAAACAAGCCGTCTGCCCATCCTCGACTCCGTCCTCGACGAATTGCCCTCGAAACGCGCACCGACAGCTTCTGTCCAAGCAGCTTCCATGATTGCAACGCCCCAAACCCAGAACACGACCTCACGTTTCCACAATGGCCGCGGCCGAGGTGCTGGCGCTCACAGAAAGCTGCTTCGCAAACGGTCATGGCTGCCCGGCAACGAAGCCCTCGCAGACTGGGTGGGATGAGCGCTCGTTACGCGCCCAGCTGAGTTTGATATCTCAGGCTTGGTCGCTGCAGAGGAGACCAATTCAGGTACGTACGTTGTCGCAAGGCAATTCTGAAGCATCTTGACTTCCAACTTCCCCAGTCTTAGCCGCTGGAAACCGTTGGGGCCGCGTGCTCGGGTGCTCCCTCACGAGCGGCCCGCTCCAGGAACCTGCTCGCACGCGGGCCCGACGACTCAGACACTTGTGCCACGGCCTGGCATTCGTATCATTGCTGACAATCCATTCGTTGCCGCAGAAACTCTACACGTCACACAAAACGCAGTCCGTCGAGAGGACTCTCATAGTCCCCGCCACATCGTTACCATGGTCTAGAAGAATACCACAAGGCGCTGCTGAATCGCCAGCATCCTCCACACCGACCTTGTCCGACAAAGTCATGGACCCGAGCGGAACCGACAACTTTGCGCGCCGACAGAATAACGCTTTCGATGCTTCAAGCCCCGCGCTTGGATCGACCTCATCTTCATCCCGAGATTGCCAGTCCTCGAAAGACGTCTTGAGTGACCCCGCGTTCGATATCCTGCTAGACCTCAACTCGGAGAACGGCCGGCGCGAGCATGCGAAGAAGAAGAAGAAGGCTGCGTCGACACCGTTAAACCTCAACGACAACAACAGCAATGAGAAGAAGGACGATGCCCCCGGCGACGGCAACGGAGGCAACGGCGACCTAGGCGGAGGTTCAGCTGGGGACGCCGGAGGTGGTGCTGGAGACGGTGGCAATGGCGGTAATGGTGGTGACAAGCCCGACGACGATTGGGCTACGTTCAGCGGTTCCAAGGCCAAGGCCAAAGGCGCGCCCCAGTTGGGAGGACTGCCCGACATTCCAACGTCCGACTTTGGCACCGAAGCCTTCCAAGAGATCAAACTTGGCGATGATTCCGGAGGCAAGCCCACACCTTGATTTTGGATCTACGAGTAATAACAATGGTGTTGCAGGAACCTGGGGCAACAAATGGAACGGCGGCGGGTCGACCTGGGACTGGGCTGGAGGCGGAGGCGGAGGCGACTCAGGGGGAGGAGGCGCCAGCGGCGGCGGTGCGAACCCCTGGGGATCCAAGCCTGCGTTTGGCTCGAAGAAGGAGAACGAGGGCAAGTCGGAGCCCCTTAGTTTGGACCAGTACGAAGCTAACGGCAATCCCGCAGATGAAGATTGGTTTACACCAGGTGGGAAGAAGGACAAGAAGAAGATCAGCCTTTTGGATGATTTCGGCACCTCGGACCCTCCGCCGGCTGCTCCAGACGCTCCGCCGGCGGACGATTTCTGGGGCGCCATCTCCAAGCCCAAGAAGGCGACCAAGAACAATGGGCTTTTCGATGATACTGCTGACGCTCCCCCTCCTGTTACTGACGCACCAGGCGCTACGAGTATGGACAACGACTTTGGATGGGGACTTGGCACGGGTAAGAAGAAGAAAAACTCTATTTTTGCAGATGACGAACCCAAGGAAGAACCCAAAAAGGACGAAGGAGGCTGGGGTATGTGGGGGGCCGGAAAGAAGAAGAAGAACTCCATTTTCGCCGATGCTGTCCCTGAAGAGCCCAAAAAACAGGACGACATTTGGGATACTTGGGGGGCCAACTCTAAGAAGGAAAAGAAACCGGCCGACGACCTCATACAACTCGACGATGCACCTGCGGCAGGAGGAGGCGACGACGACTTCTTCAACTCATGGGGCAAGAAAGAGAAGAAGAAGGACACGTTCTCCTGGGGCGAGGATAACAATGATGATTGGGATCTAGGCACCAAAAAGGATCCCGCAGGTAAGCCGCGAGACACTCGGAAACTTTGTGCACAGGCTGATAATCATGGTCACAGATGAAGCGCGCGAAGCCGAGGAAAAGGCAAAGGCAGACGCTGAGGCCGCGGAGGCCGCCTCAGAGGAAGCGGAATTGGCAGTCCTCGAGGGCAAGAAAGCCAAGAAGGGCAAGCTTCTCAAGAAGGAAAAGGAACGGTATGACCTTCTCAAGGAGAAGGCAAAGAAGCGGGCTGAGGAGCAAGCCGCTCGCGAAGCCGATCAAGCCGCCGAAGCGGAAGCAGCAGCCAAAGCCGCTGAGGAGCAAGCGGCAAAGGAGGCCGAAGAGCAGGCCAAAATCGACGCTGAAGCCCAAGCCAAGGCAGATGCCGAGGCTCTCCAGGCTTCTGCTGAGGAAGAAGAATTGGCAAAGCTTGAAGAGAAGAAAGCCAAAAGGATGGGAAAGCTACTAAAGAAGGATCAGGCTCGCTACGATATTCTGAAAGCCAACTCTGAACGGCGGGCTGAGGAAAAAGCTGCGCAAGAGGCCGAGGAGGCCCCAGCTCCTGAAGTCGAGGAACCTCCCCCGCCACCGCCTGAGCCGGAAGAACCTGTTGTCGATGAGGCTGAGAGAGCCAGGCTAGAAGCGGAAGCAGCTCAAATCGCCGCAGACACGGAGGAAATGAAAGAACTCGAGGCAAAGAAGGTGAAGAGAGGAGGCAAGCTGCTCAAGAAAGACCAAGCGCGTTACGACATCTTGAAGGATGCTGCCGACCAGCGAGCGGAAGCTGCTGCCGCTAGAGAGATTGAGGAGGCCGCTGCCGACGCAGCTCCCGCGCCTGATGCTGAAGGCGAAGCTGCGCCTGTGCCGCCCGAAGCCCCAGAGCCTCCTGCCCCTGACGCCGCCGCGGCTAGTGCCGAAGATGAAGCAGAAGCAGCCATCGCTGCAAAAGAAGAAGCCGAGCTTGCTGAGCTTGAGGCGAAAAAGGCGAAAAAGAATCGACTGATCAAAGCGGACGACAGAGATCGCTACAACGAACTCAAGGAGCGCATAGATAAACGAGCAGCTGATAAGGCGCAAAAGGAGGCAGATGCTGAGGCAGAGGCAGCCGCTGCTGCGGCAGCGGCTGTTGAAGAACCTCCGGCCCCGGAGCCTGTCGATACAGAGGCTGAAAATGCCGCCAAGGCCGCTGAACAGGCCCAAATCGCAGCCGAGGAGGAGGAAATCAAAGCTCTGGAAGAAAAGAAAGCGAAGAGAGGGAAATTCGGCAAGACGGTAGACAAGATGCGCTACGAGGAGCTCAAAGAGCGTGCCGACAAGAGAGCTGAGGAGAAGGCACAGAAGGAGGCAGAGGACGCCGCCGCCGCCGCCGCCGCCGCCGAAGAGGAGACTCCTGCCCCTGAGCCCGAAGAGCCTCCTGCACCAGAGGTTGACGAAGCGAAAGCTTCTGAAGATGCCGCCATTGCTGCTGACGAGGAAGAATTGCAATCGTTGGAAGACCTGAAGGCGAAAAAAGGGAGACTGCCCAAAGCTGCTGATCGTGAGCGATACACTGAGCTTAAACAGCGGTCCATCAAGAGATCTGTCGAAAAAGCTCAGAGGGAGGCCGCAGAAGCAGAAGCGGCGGCTGCGGCAGAAGCAGCAGCAGCAGCTGAGCCTGCACCAGAGCCGGAGCCCCCCGCCGAGCCTGAGGCATCCCCTGAAGAACCAGGGGAAGACCCAGCTGTCGTTGCCGAAGAGGCAGAGCTGCAGGAGCTGGAGAAGGTCAAGGCCAAGAAGGGCAGGCTTTCTAAGAGTGCAGACCGTGTCCGTTACGAAGAACTCAAGACTCGTGCGGCAGAGAGGGCTGAGAAGAAGGCGGCGGCTGAGGCAGCGGCAGAGGCGCCGCACGAGCCCGAGCCTGAGCCCGAGCCCGAGCCGCCGGCTGAAGAGGCCCCACCTGAAGAGGCTCCTGCTGAGGAGGGAACAGGTGATGGAGAAGATCCCGCAGTGGTCGAAGCCGAAGAGCAGGAACTGGCTGACCTGGAGGCCAAGAAGGCCAAACGAGGCAAGTTGAAGTCCACCACGGACAAGGAACGGTATGCCGTGTTGAAGGAAAAGTCCGACAAGAGGAGCGAGGCCCGAGCTGCCCAGGAGGCTGAGGAAGCTGCGGCCGCTGCGCCTGAGCCTGAGCCTGAGGCAGCACCTGAACCCGAACCAGAGCCCGAACCTGCTCTAGAACCGCCAGCCGAGGAGGCGCCGCCGGATGAACCCCCTGTACCCGAGGAAGATCCTGCGGTAGTCGAAGCCGAGGAGCAAGAGCTCGCAGATCTAGAAGCTAAAAAGGCCAAGAGAGGTAAATTAGGCAAGACTGCCGAGAAAGAAAGGTACGCGGTGCTCAAGGAGAAAGCCGACAAACGCGCCGAAGCCAAGGCAGCTGCAGCCGCAGCAGAGGCAGAGGCTCCACCAGAACCTGAGCCCGAGCCCGAGCCTGCAGCTGAAGAGGTGCCGGAGGCGGACCCTGAAGAACCGGCGGCCGTCCCGGTCGAAGATCCCTTCGATGTAGCTGCCGAGGAACAGGAGATGGCTGACCTTGAGGCCAAACTCGCCAAGAAAGGCAAGCTTAAATCCAGCGATAAAGGACGGCTTGCTATCCTCAAGGAGAAGGCTGAAAGCAGGGCGAATGCCGCGGCACCTGCTGCTGAGCCAGAACCTGCACCTGCTGAAGAGGAACCTGCACCGGAGGCTCCTCTAGAAGAGCCTCCCGTTCCTGCTGCTGAAGATCCTGCAGTGATTGAGGCCGAAGAGAAGGAGCTCGCCGAACTGGAAGTGAAGAAAGCCAAAAAGGGACGTCTCGCGAAATCTGTAGACCGAGACAGATACGAAGAGCTGGAAAAGCGTGCCGACGATAGGGCGAATGCTAACGCAGCAGTCGAAGCCGAGGCTGAGCCTGCCCCCGATGCTGCGGAGGGGGCCGGAGAGGCGGCAGATGAACCTCCTGCTGAGCCTGAGGCCACTCCAGAGGCCGATGAGGCTGACGTTGCCGCTGAAGAAGCTGAGCTCGCCCAACTTGAGGCCAAGAAAGAGAAGAAGGGAAAGTTATCTAAAGGTAGCGAAAAGGAAAGGTACGCTACCCTCAAAGAACGGTCAGACAAGCGAGCGGAGGAGAAAGCAGCAAAGGAAGCGGAAGAGCAAGCTGCTCGTGAGGCCGCTGAAGCTGAAGAGGCGGCGGCGGCGGCGGCAGCTGAGGCGGCTGCCAAAGAAGCAGAGCTTGCGGAGATTGCGGCCGAAGAGGCAGAGCTCGCTGATCTCGAGGCTCGCAAGGCCAAGAAGGGCAAGCTGTCCAAGAAGTCGGAGCGTGAGAGGTACGAGTTCCTCAGAGAGCGAGCTGATGCGCGTGCTGCCGAGCAAGCTGCAGCCGAGGCACCCGCGGACGCACCCCCTGAAGAGGATCTCGCGGCCAAAGAAGCCGAGGAAGCTGCTGCGGCCCAGGAAGTCGAAGAAGGTGAAGCAGCTGAAGCAGCTGAAGCGGCGGCCGCAGCGGACGAGGCAGCAGCAGAAGATCACGAGCTCCAGGCTCTGGAAGACAAGAAGGTCAAACGTGGAGGCAAGCTGTTGAAGAAGGATCGCGAACGCCACGAAATCCTTCTCCAAAAGGTTGCTGAGAGAAATGCAGCTACGGGTGGCGATGAAGAAGCTGCCTCGAAAGAAGCTGAAGAGGCTGCTGCTGCCGCTGCCGCCGCGCAAGAGGCAGAGGAAGCCGCTGCTCGCGAGGCGGAGGAACTGGCAGCTAAAGAGGCAGCCGAAGCCGAAGCCGAAGCAGCTGCTGCCGCGAAGAAAGAGAAAGAGAAGGAAAAGGAGAAGAAGAAGGACAAGAAGTCTTCAAAGGAGAAGGAGAAGGAAGAGAAGAAGGAAAAGAAGAAGAAGTCCAAGGATAAAAATCCAGAGCCCGAACCGGAGGCGGAGCCGGCCCCAGAACCGGAGGCCGAAGTGGAGCCAGAGCCGGAGCTCGATCCGGCCGAAGTGGACGCATTGCTGGAAGAGGTGGATCGTGACCGCAAGCCGCGCGCAACGTCCGAAGCATTCAGTTTCTGGGGTCTCGGGGGCTCCAAGAAGAAGAAGGGTACGTACACATGCCGCCCCCTGCCTCGAGCACAGCGTCTCGTGCGACCCCAACCCCCCCCTTCCGTTGTTTCGGTGGAAGCCGAGACGGGCATGAAATAGATTGCTGACACTCTCGACAGATCTGGAAGATGCCATGGACGGCGAGGATGCGATCCCACCCCCGCCCCCTGCTGTTCCCGATGCCCCCCACTCTGCGTCTCGTCGCTCATACGGCAGTCGGTTGACTGATCGATTGAGAGCTTTCGAGGCCTCGCGTGAAGAAGACCTCCCAGCGGAACCTGAGCCAGAGCCTGAGCCCGAGGTAGCTGCGCCCCCTTCGCCTCCCCCAGAGCCTGTCGAGGAGAAGAAGAAGTCGAAATCGAAAAAGAAGTCATCAAAGTCTGCGGCAGCGCCCCCTCCGCCGCCACCACCACCGCCAGAGCCCGAAGCAGACCCCGAACCGACACCTGCCGAGGAAGGCAGTTCATCGGGGCTTCCAGGCGCTTTCCCCGAGGAAGAGCCAGAACCCGAGCCAGCCGCCGAACCTGCGCTAGCCGACGATGAGATTGTCGTCGAGGTAGCTCCCAAGCGAGAGAAGAAGAGTAAGAAGAGCAAGTCTAGGGCGATGGCTGATGCGCCGATTCCTCCGCCACCACCTCCAGTGCCAGACCCTCCGTCGGCAATTGCCTCCCCACTGGACGGCGAGGAAGAGCCCCAGCCCGAGAAGAGGCGATCCAAGAAAGAGAGAACGAGGATTAGCCGTGAGGGTGGTTCATCGTGGGGCAACTGGACCGCGGCCCCCGAGCCGCCCGAGGACCCTCCAGCGAAGGAGGAAAGGAAGCGATCTTCGCGTACCAAGACCGAGAGAAGCTCGAAGCGATCCGCCGAGAAGGAGGACAGGGAGAAGGACAAGGAGCGCGAGAAGGGAAAGACATCCTCCTCAAAGGGTTCCAACTCGGACAAGGCAGACCGCGCCCCTCGCTCCGACCGCCCTGACGGTCCTCCTGCTCGTCCACGGCTGGCGAGTATGTTTACTAGCTCGACACCTCCCATTTCACGCTCCATGTCCACGCGAGAGAAGCGCCCGAGCATGGGTCGCTCCTCGCGTCGTAATTCGGCAGATCACGGTCTTGCATCTCCACCCCCCGAAGAGGTACCGGAGATGAGTTCCAAGGCAGCCAAGATCCTGGGATTTGGAGGCGGCAAGCCCAGCAGCAGTGAGCGCAGAAAGTCGCGGAAATCGCGCTTGCCTGAAGACGAGCCTCTCACGGAAGCCGAGGGCAGTCTCGGCCGGTCTGAACCCAAGTCTGAGCGTCGCCGTTCAAGAAAGCCTACCATGGAAGGCGACGAGCTGATGCCCGATGTGCCGCCAACTCCGCCCGTGGAAACGACTCTGAAGCGCAAGGGAGGTATCTCTGGACTGTTCAGCGGGCTGATGACGCCAAAGGCTGACCGCCCGGAGCGTGGTGGACTGCAACGTCGTAGCACCTACGCAACAACTGACGACGAAGCTCGTGGACCACCGCCACCACCTCCTCCAGCAGAAGCTGTGCCACCACCAGTCGACGGTCCTGAACGTGAGGCACGCCGAGTCGCGCGCCGAGCTAAGAGGGCGGAGCGTGATGCAGCAGCAGCAGCTGCTGCTGCTCCAGCAGAGGAGAGCACCCGCAAAGCCAAGGACGAGTCTCGACGAGAGCGCCGCAGACGCGATGAGGATGCCGAAAAGGAGGCGCGTCGGGCGGAGCGCCGAGCTGCTCGAGAACGAGAGGAGGAGCAACGTCGCGAAGAGGAGGCGAAGGAGGCGCGCAGGGCGGAGAGGCGTCGCATTCGCAGGGAGCGGGAGGCTGCCGCCATGGCAGCCGAACAAGCCGACGAGGGTGCCCCCCGGTCCTCGAAACACGAGCGTCATCGATCGCGCCAAGTCGATCCGTCAGAAGACGAGGCCGAGCGGCGTCGTAGGCGCGAAGAACGACGTGCGGCCAAGGAAGCCGCAGCAGCAGGTCCGGAACGCAGGAAGAGCAGCCGCCGCCATGCCGAGGAGACTGGGGATGAATCAGCATTTCCCCGAAAGCAGCGGCGGCGCGAGCGGGAGAGCACCGCCTGGCCTCACTCGGGAACATCATCCTGGGTCAAGGACCACTCGGACGCACCGCCGCCTCCTCCACCTGAGAAGGCAGAGGACGAGGAGGCGCGGCGCGAGGCTCGACGGGCACGGCGGCGCGCACGTGCAGCGGAAATGACGGCAGACGAGACGGACGACCCGCGCCGTCGCCGTCGCCGAGAAGACAGGGAGCGTGAGAAGCGCATGGCCGCTTCGGAAGGGAGTGATGAGCGCCACCAGAGCCGCCGTAACTCCTTGTTCATGGACACTGGCGCGAGCATGAGCGCTACGCCCCGGACCAGCTGGTGGAAGAAGCTGGCGGGATGATGAGACGAGACGCCACGAGACCACGGTGCCTTTGTTTGATTTTGGAGCACAATCTGTCGGCAATCTTCTCTTTTCAAGCGTATACCTTCATCCATTGCATTGTCCAGCATGGCAACGGTGTCTTGGGTTCAAGTTTTTGTCTGTTCTTGTTGCCTGTTTGGATTGGCTCGTGATGCCACACGGTACGGTGTATGTGTTTGTAGGTTTTCGATACCCATTGTTGGCTTAGCGAAGTAGCTGGCCTACATGATCAGTAGATGAAAGTGGAATAGCGACTGTTAAATGTATTGAGTTTGCGCATGCTTGTTCTCTACGATTGCGCCCAAGTATTATCGGGCCATTCAGCTTAACCTAGAGTGATGAGCGACGGGCGGTACGTAATTACCCGCCAGTTGCCAGTTGGTGCTAGCCACCTTGAATTGCCAACGCCAACCCATTACTTGACTTATTCCCTCCCAAACACGACCACCCCGAGTTCAGGCCCGTAAACGACACGTAGCGCACCGTGGCGCGCGAACGCGATCGACCCTCCGGACATTGATCAGCAGCAACAGGGTCGCGCGACCCGATGTGTCTGTCACCATGACCGCCTCGGGCAACAAGAGCTCTGCATGGAGCACCTTCATCTCCAGCGCCATCACGGGCGTGGAGTCCCGACTGGACAACATGCTAGAGGGCGAGGATGGGAATGATCCACTCCAGGCTGATCCCAGGCCCCCCACGAAGCAGCCGGCGATGCAGGCGCCCATGTCTGCGTCAGCGAAGGTGGCGGCGACACCGGGTATGTGGAGAAGCGTCGAGGCTGGGAGGGAGGACACTGCTAACATGGCAATAGCGAGGAGCTCTTCGAATTCTAGGGTCAACGACCGGTTACAAGCGCGCTTAGCAAAGGCTATGGCCGCGAAGGGAGGGGAAAGTAAGGCGTCGCCGAGAAGCTCGTTCGACAGTCGTAGCTCCATGGACCGCCCGTCGCTGGATGTGGTGAATGGCGACAAGAAGGAGGAGGGTCTCGCTACCAAAGCCGAAGCAGGAGACAACATAGAGGAGCCCAAGGCTGCCGTCGAGGGCGGCAAGGCGTCTCCAGACAAACCCGCGACGAGCGAGACAACGACGACACCACCGCCTCCGCCGCCACCGACAACGACTGAGGCCAAAGCCGTGCCCGAGACTACGAAGACTACGACTACTGAGGAAGGAAAACCATCACAGGCCGAAACGAAAGAACCCGCCAAGCCGAAACCCAACGAGGCAATCCCTACGATCACACTCCCACGCGAGGAGCTCTCCAGTATCGCCAGGGATGTAAACGACATTAAGACTCAGCACCAGGAAGAGATTCAGGAATATGTTGAGCGGATAGACTCTCTTCAAGCCAAGGTCCTGTACCTTTCACGTACAGCGGCCGAGACAGCAAAGAAGACAGTGTCGAGTGCACCGGCCAACAGTGCGGAGCGCAAGATTGCCGAGAGGGACGAGAGGATAGCGCTTCTCATGGAAGAGGGCAGCAAATTATCCAAGACAGAAGGGCAATTCCGGACGACCATCAAGAGGTTGCGGCAACAGCTTGCGGAAAACGAGAAGCAAGCCGACACTCTGAGGAAAGAGAAGGAGAAGGCCCTCGCGGAGACGGAAGCTCTGAAAAGTCGACTCGATGGAGACGAGGAAAGGACCAAAAGGCAGGAAGAGGTGCGCAAGGCAACGGCTGCTTTGCAGAAGGAGATTGATGCGCTGAAAAAGGAAGTGAGCGCAAAGGACGAGAGCATGAAGAACCTTGAGCAAGAGCTTCGAGCCAAGTCGGAAAAGGCCGAGGCCGCCACCGTGGACTCGCATAACAAAGCGCTCGCAGCCGAGCGAGAGAAGCAAAAGGCCCTCGAGGACACCATCGCCACTCTCAAGGGTGAATTAGAAGAGGCGGCCGACAAGGCGCGGCTTGAGAGCCTGGAATGGCGCGAGAAGCTGGACCGAGCTACCGAGAGGAGTCACGCTACAGAGACCGAGATGAAGAATGAGCTCAAGATGATGGAGAGCAAGCTCGAGGCTATGCGCTCTGTTGCCGAAGAGGCGTCATCCGGATCGGGCGGCGAAGGGCAGATCAAGCTCATCCGGCAGATCGAGACCCTGCAATCGCAGTATGCTACCGCCAGCGACAACTGGCAGGGCATTGAGGCATCGCTGCTGGCCAAGGTGGCAAACCTGGAGAAGGAGAGGGATGAGGCTACGAGGCGCGAGTCAGAGATGAGGAAGAAAGCGCGCGAAGCGGTACGTTTTGGTCGTTGTGGAACGCGAGAGAAGATGCTAACTGGTCCAGGCCAGCAAAAACCGTCACTTGGAAGACGAGCTCCAAGACTTGCAGCCGGATCTCGCTGCCGCAAAGGCAGAGCTCGAGACCGCGCGCGAACAGCTCGCGGCACTCAGAGCATCTTCCAAAGCGACCGAGACAGCCCTCGAGCAAGCCCGTGCTGATCTCGAGAAGCATCAGCGCGAAGCGGCCCGCGAGCTGCAAAGGGATAACGAAAGGAGGCCGTGGCCCGAAGAACCCCTCGGCATCCGCAACAACCAGAGCCGGCCAGAGTCACCGTTATTGTCCATCTCGCGCACCTTTAGCTCGGACCTCGCTGGCTTCCAGATTCCGGGGCGGTCAAGACGGACGCCAGTCGGCAGTATCCCCGACAGCCCCCTAGATGGCCCTAGGAGGATGTCGAGCCAACCGCCTGGCCGGGTCGCGAGCGGTCTCTCCAACGTGGGCTCTCCCCAGCCCTTGCCGACCCCCTTCTCACCATTCGAGGCACCCAGCGAGCCAACAAACATGAGGTCTCCCTCGTTGGCGGGTCACGACGATCCCGCCGAGAGCAAAGCCCCTTCGTCACCCCGGCACGTGGCGCAAGATATGACTTCAGTTTCCACCGTCGGTGCTGGTCCCTCCGTGCAGCTCGTCGAGCGGATGAGTGCCGCCATCCGACGTCTCGAGGGGGAAAAGGTCGCCGCCAAGGAAGAGATGGCGCGCATCTGCGCACAGCGAGACGAGGCCCGCTCCGACATGGTTGGTCTCATGAAGGAGATTGAATCGGCCAAGGGGGCGGCGGACAAGGTGCAGGCTCTCGAGAAGGAGCTGGCCGACATCAACGGGCGGTACCAGACCACGCTGGAGATGCTGGGCGAGAAGAGTGAGTTGGTGGAGGAGCTACGTGCCGATGTGCAGGATGTGAAAGCCATGTACCGTGAATTGGTCGAGAGGACGGTGAAATGAGCGAGCGAGCGAGCGAGCGTACGTGTATCAATGATTTCCGACAGTCAAGCTTGATTCATCATCATCAGAGCATCTAGGCTAGGTCAGGTTGACGCCCTCACGCTCTGCACCCTGTAATATATACCGGCGCACCTGCATCAGAAGAAAGAAACGTGGTCAGTTCATCGGTCATTGGCTTCGGAAGGGACTTTGCTTGAGCATTGGGGTAGTAGGCAGCGTACGCACATCCTTGTCGGGCGCCAGGTCGAGGGCGAGCATGTCCTCCGCGTTCTTCAATGTATGATCGGCACCTTCTTTGAGCAAGAGCACCGCAACGTCGCCTACACATTGTCAGTCACATTCTCTCGTTTCCTCATGCAAGGCAACCATACCGTGACCCTCGGCAACGGCATGATGCAACGGCGTGAAACCCTCAACATCCGTGGCGTTGAGCGCACTGCGGTTGCGGAGGAGGAGGGTCACCATGGGGGCGGATCCAACGGCCGCAGCGCGATGGATGGCGTATTGGCCGCGTTTATCGCGGACGCGTGTAGATGCCTTGTTCTCGATGAGGAGGCGTGCTGTGTCGAGATTCTTCTTGGACGCGACAAAGTGCAAGGCCGTCTAATGAGGTTAGGCATTCTGGCCAGGCTTACGTATTAGTGAATATAGGTAGGAACTCACTGCACCGCTGTTATCTGGGCATGTTAGCTACTAGTAGTTGGCTCGAAGATGAAAGAAGGTGAGGGTAATACTTTTCTCGTTGACGTCGGCGCCTTTCTGTAGGAGTAGTCTGAGGATGGGCTCGCTGTCGGCGACGCTGGCTGCGATCATGAGAGGTGTCCAGCCGCTGCCATCCTGCGTATATACGGTCAGAGAGCGCGGTCCTTCAGGTGAGAGTTTCTGCTGCTGCTGATGGCGCCTACCTGTACGTCCGGGTCGAAGGACTTTTGATTGGCGAGGAGCACCACAATGTCGAGATTGTTGGATGATGCGGCCCAGTGGATGGGGAGACGATCGTCGTCATCTCTGCGCTGTGAAAGCTTGGGATCGGTCTGAGATGTTAGAGGGAGTTCAAGACATCTGCGGAGCGTGAGTTTACCTTGAGTAGCCCATCTGCCACACTCACTGCCTCGTGTAAGTCACCATGAAGCTGCAAGGATGAGTCGGCTTACCTTGGCCGAGACGGGCGGCCGTGTGTAGAGGGAACTTGTCATCCTCGCTTGCCATGACTGAAAATGCGATGGATTTTATGTAGATGTCTCGTGCTACTTGAAGACAGTCATCAAGTTTGTAACAGAACGAAGTGCGACACTGTAACATGTTACACGGCGATGCGCCGATGATGGCGTGGAGTGGCTGCCTTGCACACCCGCTGTGGCGCTAGCTTCACTAGCCACAGACACCGCCACACGCGGCTGCAGCCTCCGTCGTTTTTTCCAAGTTGGACATGGACGCTCGACACTGCGAATTGTCCATCGTCACCACCATCACCATTCGCAGCCATGGAGAACCCAGAATCAGCCCCTGCGCTCAGTGCGCTGGTATCGCAGAATGCTACCGTCTCGCGACAATTGTACACACGACCCGCGGCGCCATCGAACTCGGCGTCCACCGAAGCCGCCAACAAACGCCAGAAGCTCGACGACGCGTCCTTTGAGGACCCCATGATGAAGCATCGCTACCTCGCCGAGTACAGTACGGTAGAGAAACTACCGGCATCAATAGCCGCGAAGCAGCCCGGCGCGAAGCCCAAGAAGAAGACAATCACGAACGCGGTGGTGAAGCGACCGACACAGAAGCTATTGGAAGGCCCTGGCGGCAGTAGCAGCAAACCTGGCGACGGCGCGACGCGCGAGGCGGGCATGGACTTGACGACAAAGGGGACGCCACAACTTGTCCAGCCTCGACCGGAGTGGCACCCCCCATGGAAGCTGATGCGTGTTATCTCGGGCCATCTCGGTTGGGTCCGCGCATTGGCCGTCGAGCCCGGGAACAAGTGGTTCGCGAGTGGTGCCGGTGACAGGACCATCAAGATCTGGGACATGCCGACAGGCGGGCTGAAACTGACGTTGACGGGACACATCAGCACTGTTCGCGGGCTGGCCGTCTCCCCCCGTCATCCATACCTGTTTTCCTGCGGCGAGGACAAGATGGTCAAATGCTGGGATCTCGAGACAAACAAGGTCATCCGGCACTATCACGGCCACCTGAGTGGTGTCTACACTCTTGCCATCCATCCCACCCTCGACGTCCTCGTCACGGGCGGCCGCGACGGCGTGGCCCGCGTGTGGGACATGCGCACGCGCAGCAACATCCACGTCCTCTCCGGTCACAAGCAGACAGTCTCGCAGCTTGTCTGTCAGGAGGCGGATCCGCAGGTCATCACCGCCTCGCTCGACTCGACCGTGCGCATGTGGGATCTGGCCGCCGGCAAGTCCATGGGCGTCCTGACACATCACAAGAAGGGCGTGCGAGCGCTGGCGACGCACCCGGAAGAGTTCACTTTTGCGACGGGCAGCACAGGCAGCATCAAGCAGTGGAAGTGCCCGGAAGGTGCATTCATGCAGAACTTTGAGGGCCACAACGCCATCATCAACACGTTGAGCGTAAACCAGAACAATGTTTTCTTCTCGGGAGGTAAGAGAGATCCAAAACCAGCGCGATGACTACTTTGCGGATGCTAATTATTTCGACAGCTGACAACGGATCCATGAGCTTCTGGGATTGGAAGACGGGACATCGGTACCAGTCTATGGACACCATGGCGCAGCCGGGCTCTCTAGACGCCGAAGCGGGCATCATGAGCTCGACATTCGATCGTTCGGGGCTCCGCCTGATCTGCGGCGAGGCTGACAAGACCAGTAAGTTCACTCTACATACAGCCCTACATGCACAGCAGAGCGACTAACATGTCACTAGTCAAAATTTGGAAGCCCGATGAGAAGGCCTCTCCCGAGACACACCCACTCCAGTGGACACCAACACTACAGCACCGTAAATTTTGAAAGGGTCCGAGAAGGAGTACACATGATCATCGAACGATGCTTTGGAGGCTGCGCCTCGGGTATCTTACTCTATATCTAATTCTACACGCCAATGCCCAGCATTCTGAGCTCCACGTCGTCACGGAGCGCCATTCTCACCTCGTCTTCCGCGATGGCCAGGCGGAGTTTGCTGGATCGCTCGGCGCGCTGCGCTTCCAGGATCACGACACCGGCGGCTGCGAGCTCTATGGCCGCTGTGTGAATGTATGCGGGGCGGCTTACGTCGGATGTGTGGGCGGCGCGGGCGCCTCCGGGGAGGATCAGTGCGAGTCCCGGGTTGGAGGAGGAGGCACGGAGATTCGCGCGATGCAGCTCGTCGAGGGTCTCGCCAAACGTCGTCTCGACCATTCCTGTCCTGCGGATGCGTAGCATGAGCATGGCCATGAGGAGCTTGGACATGAGGGGCAGGCTCTTGAGGTGTTGCTGGATGGGGTTGGTGGTGGCCTCATTGATGGCCTTTTTGATGGTGGCAATGGTGACCCGGCCGCGGTTGGAGCTGGCCTTCGAGCCATCGGCGCGACCTGTCTTGCTAGGCGTGCCTGGGTCGCCTTGGATGTCGCCTTCTGCGAGCTCGACGGCGCGACGACAGATATCGAGGGCGCGACGGGCGTCTCCGCTGACGGCGGCTACCTTTCGACTAGCGAATTGAATGGCGTCTGGATCTACAATGTTGCCCGGTACACCTTCTAGTCGTGACTGGATGATTTTCATGAGTTGGTCGTGGTTGTAGCCTGGGAATGTGATTCGTGTCAAACCTGGCGTGTGCGTTAGCATCTACTACTAATCAAGCTGTGTGAGACAACCTACCTAGACGACTGCTGATCTTGTTGCTGAGCGTGCGCTCTGGCAGATCCATAGTGTTCGCCACGGCTAGGACAATAAGCCTACTGTGGCGGAGCGTAGGCCAGTTGAAGAAGTTGTACATGACAGCCTGGTTCTTGGTGACGAGCTGATCAAGCTCATCCATCAGGACGACGCACGGCGTCCGTCGCGGACTAGGGTTGCTGAATTCCCGCTCCAGCAGATCGAGAGCTTGTGCTGGACTCGCCCGTTGGCCCTTTAGTGCTTCCCACAGCAAGGTGTATGACTGGTGCGGATCTGTAATCTTCAAGCCGTTGATCTCGACAAAGATGAAATCATCCAGCTCGTCCATGTTGACAGACTCCTCCAGCCTGCCAATCACCTCGCGGACCGTGGCCGTCTTGCCCGTGCCAGGCGTGCCGGAGATGTAGATGCAGTTACCGGCACCATCGCTGATGGCGGCTTCGAGGTGCGAGTACACCAGCGAGAACTCGCCTTCGCGGCAGGGGAGACTAGTGGGAACGGAAGAGACGTGCAGACGGTTGCGAGCTACCTGGAAAGGCGAGCCCTCAATCTGGCTCGGTGAGAGTTTGCGAGTGGCCAAAGGTGTAAATTCGAGTGTTTTGTTTCTGGAGATTGTTAGGTGATCAGCGACTAGCAGGGCAGGTCATGGCAATTTACCTTTTTCTTGAAGCAGGGGTTGCGATACTCCGCCTAGATTGTGGCGTCGAAACGTTCATACCACGCCCAGTCTTTGTTGGTGTCTGAGGTGGTAGATAGTCATCTTGTGGCGATTGACTCCTCGCGCGTCTGCGTCTTCTCGTGGCCTTGGTCTTGTCCTTTACCATTTGGATCATCTTGAACACATCCTCGGTGCTCTGGAGAACCTCTTCCCAGATGAACTCCTCCGTATACGAGGCTGTCCGTGTGTTGCAGCCCCTACGACAAATGAATGTCTTGCCATAGTCCGGTGACTGCCTCGGCACCTTTCCACTGGGGTACTCCTTCTCGAAAGCGCCCAGGGACATGATCTTTGCTTTCCCATTGATCGACGCCAAGGGGTTGACATCCCACGAAGGCGTGATGTAGAGCTCATTCTAAGCTTGTTAGCCTCAAAGTCCACTCGAGCAGAGGCCAGGCCAAACAGCCGTCTATACTCACCGGAAGATAATCTGTCCTCTTCTTATCCTTGTTGCGAATCTCGCGTTCCGTCGAGAACCACATGAAGTTCGCGCTCATCTCCTCCTCCCCATCATCGTCCTCGATGAATTCGCAGATCATGCCAATCCATGCCTCCCCGCTCCCTTCGGCCTTGAGCAGGACACAGTCGCCAACTCGGCACACAAACTCGCCAATCTTCGCACCGACAATATTCCTGGAGGACACCTTCCGCCTTTTCCGCTCGCCAGTCGGCTCATCGTTGGCAGGGTCTCGTGGTTGCGCTGATGTAGTCGCCGAGTCGTAGATCCATTCCCAGGGCAGATCTTCGCTGCCGAGTTCGTCGTCCGAGTCCTCGCGCGACACGCCCTTTGGAGCCCTTCGTTTCCGTAGCAATTGTTCTGGAGAGTGACCCTGAGCAGTCATTTTGGGGTGGTTGTGGGAAATTCGAGTTGCGTGCCTCGTCGAGAGAGGTTCTGGTCATTTACGCGCCTGGGAGACGCGTCGTTGACTGGTGGTGCTTAGGTGCATAACCCCGTTAATTGGGTCTATGGTCAGATCGCGAGCGATGTTCATTTGTCTCAAAGGAGTCAGCACAACAGTCGGGAAGTCTATTAATTTGTTACCACTTAGCTGTTTGGTTCCAAAATTGACGGTCTCATGGTGATTGTTGGAAGTTTGTCCAAACGGAGGGGCTTGCGTCCCCCAATTGCCCCTTTACAAGTAGGACTCAGGGGGTGATCAGCTACAGCAGCCTCCATGTCGACTTGAGTCTATGCTCTGCGTAAGGTGTCAAAGTAATATCTGTGTTACTAAAGTGACAGAGTATCATCTACTATACTTGGTTACCTACTCGGGAGTACCAGATGCGGCTTCGCACTCCCTCGTCTACATGTAATCTGGAGCAGCAGCATGAGCCAGCTCAGTATTCGAGCATAGCTGCTTGAAATTACCACTCACACTCTGGTAGTACCAAGAATGTTGAAAGACTGTATTCCTGAACGGATTGTAGGGGCACTTCCTACTACATTGCCACATCCACGGACTGGAGCTCTTCTAAGGACGTGTTGCGGACAAAGGGGTGCAATTGTCCCACTGGGTCAAAAGTGAATATCCACACGGACTGATCATTGTGAATGGCCTGTAGCCCCAAGACCTATTATACAGTCGTTTCCTGCCCCGTGACAGGACGAGTGAGCAGAAGAGGAACAGCTCTGTTTAAAGGCCCTCCCAAGAGTCTGCGGGCAAAGTCTTCCGTGTACAGTAGACCCCATAGACTCCAACTGGAAAAATGATACATCTCGTAATCGGTGTAAACAACAACAAGGCCGATCTGAGTCGTCCCATGTTTTGTGTTTGATAATGCACGCTACAATCACACCAACAGCTCAAGATCAGGCCAGGATCTGCCCTTACAGATAGTTCAGCGGTGACAACGAAAGAAAACACAGCAGGCCAGCAGGCCTGTTGAGTGGCTGGTGACGTACCTTCCTTAAAGTGCTTCGCCGTACTTAAGGCAAGTACCCGGGAGCAGCCTCGCCTTCCTCGACCAACTCAACTTCCACATCGTCTCCTCACTTTCTTTAACTCTACATATACCACCAACATCTGGTCCCATCCATCTTGCAGCCTAGTTGTTCTGTGTAATATCGCCATGGGCAACGTTGAGCCCAATGGCTGGCGCATGGCCTCAGACCGAGCTCGTGGTGGCCCTGGTGGCCGCGGTGCGAAGAGGTTTGCTCAAACGAAGTCGATGCAATCCATCAAGGCTCTTCAAACCCAGCAGCGCGATGAGGAAGAGGAGAAGCTCACGAGAGAACGCGAAGAGTCGGCGCAGCTTGAGGTAAGCCCGAGAGGCACTTACTTCATCGCGGATCTGACGAGTGCCCAGGGTGCGTTCATCATCGCCAGCGACAGCCTTGTACCCGATGAGATTAAAGAAGAAGGTTTCTTCGACCAGATCGCCAAAGATACTGGTTGTACTATTGAGGAGTCAACTCTAACAGGTGTTCCTTTTATGCTCATTCTGCGTAGTCAGGACAAGATGCAAATGGACGCTGCACACAATGCCATAGCCAACAGGCTACACATTCTGCGCCAGATTCAGCGTTCCTTCTCGCGAACCCTGTTCCTCCAGCCACCCGCACGGTCAGATTGGACTGCAATGATCTCCTTGGAGGTGTCAGAGAGACCGTTTGTCATTGGCAAGAACCTGCTGCGTGGACCTCCTGCTGCCGAGCACCCGGCGGTCATGTCAAGTCTCCTGGATCGGCTTGTTATTGACGTTCCCAATGCCGCCTATGGCGCCATGAACCTACCATCAGCGCAGTTCCTGGAAATGCGAATTTCGTTCGGTCGGCTTAATATTGAAAAGAGGAGAAAGGATGTGCCAGATGAGCTGTCCTACCGGTCCTTTGAGAAAGCCCTCCAATTCTACCAGAACCGCGGCCATGCCGCCGCTCTTGCAACACGGTTAGTTGAGCTCCCTGGTGTCTAATGTGTCCATTGTAACTCACGTCTAGACAGGTTGGCAGACCTGCAAAATGTAGACGAGGCCATCAAGTTGCTCACTTGCCGCGGAGGTCCCGGCTTGCCCATGGACGAGTGCACCAGACGAAACGAGCTGATCACGACCATTCTAGAGAGCGAGATGCACAGCGAACTACGGGCTGTGATCCTCGAGAAACGTCTGGGTAACGAAAGGCTAGAACAGCCGGTCGCTGTGCCACACCTAGACTGGTGCGCGATTGCGCCAGAAGAGTAAGACCAAGGTGCAAGATAATATTTGCGTGACACCGAGCTAACCTCAGCTTTTCAGAGACTTCGACTGGATGCTTCGCATCAACTCAACAATCAGTCAAGAGATGCCCACTCGCTGTAACGAGTACCTGAAGAATATCAGCTTCGAGTGGAGCAAAGACGAGCCAATGGAGGCATTTGAGCTTCTCAAGCCTCGACTGAATCGCCCTTGGACGGTCAAGGGTCTCGACATCATCAAAACCTGCGTCAAAAGCTCTCTGATCGTTCCATTAGCGGGCACACAATACGTAGTCGAGGTCAGCGCGACTCGCCAGTGGGATGACAAGCTCCAAGCTGAGCCCCTGACGACCTGGAGTATCGAGATGTACTCGGAGCATTGGGAGGAGGCCATGAATCTAAGCGGTAGAGATGGCCGTGACTGGGGCTCGGATTTCAAAGACGTGTGGCATGAGGAGGCGCCCGGCCAGAGTCTCCGTCAGAGGCTTGAACAATTCGTTCGTTGCATCCTGACAGTGCAGGATACACTCCGCGGCTTGAGTACTGCAGAGCAAGTACACGACAACAGTGAGAAACAACGAGGGATTCAAGAGGAGACGGAGAAAACCAACCACGATCTGATCGACCTGGACTTCACCGAACCCCCCGAGGCGCTCACCAGCCCTAGAAAGGCTTCAGACGCTATGTCAACCATGTTCGAAAATATGGATCTGGGCAGCGGACACGAAGAAAAAGACAGCGACCGCGAAACCGATTCGTCCGAGGACTTGATCGAGCTTTGAGATTCCAAAATTCTCAATCGGCACGTCCGTAGCACGGGTGCTTCATGAAAACAATGGGAAGGTGCGGAGTTGGAGTTGAAAAGTTTTATTGATATATTTTCATGCGGCTTGCGCTTGTTCTCCCTGGGCCTGCTGGGCCATGATCTTCTGCCTTAGTACTGGGAGCTATTGTTAGCGGCGAGAACCCGGGGAAGAAATTATGTAACTCAGACTTGCCCTCCTCAATCGTCCGTGCGTTTTGCTGTTTCCGTTGCACAATGGTCTCGAGATCTTTCAGGTTGTTTGTGAGGTCTGTGACCTTGTTCTCGTAGAATTTTGCAGCCGATTTGAGGTCCTGTGCCTGCGTGAGTATCCCTCTACATCAACCTGACGACGGGCTGCCTACCTTTTCCACGAGGAAACCTGTGCCAATATCCACCAACACACGATCGGTATTCGTCAACTGCCCGCTCACGTACAGCGAGTTCGTCAATGGGACCAGCACATTATTCGATCCTGACACCCTCGTCAGCTTGAAATGCCCTGTCGCTGCGCGTGGCACGAACCCTACCCTCTGCGGCCTGTTGTCGCGACTTTACGACACGCAAGCAATCTCGGAATTTGTTCGACGCGCCGTGGAGTTGTTGGAAGGAGTTGGTGAGGTGTTCGAGCTCCTCGTCGAGCTGCTTCTTGACTTGGGCGAGCTGCTCCGGATGGAGCGTGTCGAGGTTGACTGTGTGCTTGTCAGCGATGCATGCTAGAACGCAGAAAAGCAACGGAGAGGGTCAGGACCTGATTCCCCTTGTGGCTGGGCGGACATTGTGCTGGTTGTAGATGCGAGAGCTCTCTTTTGAAGCTGCGCTGCGACGCCCCGCGATGGAGGTGAGGTCGAGTGCGGACCTTGCCTGGACTTGCCCCACCCACCTTGACTAACGGCTACTGTGTATTTTTGACTACCTGGTACCTTCGCCAGTATTATATTTACAAAAGATACACAACTCTTTCAACGACATGAGACAGCACGAATTTCTGGCGCGCGCCGAAGAAAAAGATTGGAATTACTCCCAGCGAGGGAAACAGTTTATCATAGCCTGGCAAAGACTTATGGTCCAACTGATATCCGACCTCACAATTCAAAAGAGATAAAGAAGCTCAGACTGATGGTTGGTCAAGGGGGCAAACAATTCTCGAAGGCAATGAGTGCTGTGATTTTAGAGAGAGCTCGTACTAAGCTGGTAGATACAATCAGAGCAGGCCACTATACGTACGTCCCCATACAGACGAACATCCTCCTCATCTTCGTCTGGCGAAACACTCATCAATGCTGCCTATTTAGGCCCACTTGCTGATCCTCACGGTGACGTTTCCAAGAGCACCACTGTCCAGGTTGGCGCCCCTTGCTTCGACGGAATAGACGTCATTGAGCTCGGAGACGGTAAAGGTGTTGGTCTTGGAGCCCCAGGGGCAGTCCCAGTACACCTTGCAGATCTTGGTCTCGCCGTCCCAAATCTCAAAGCTGCCCTCAGTACCAGAGGAGGCATCGGACCGGCCACAGGCAGCAATTCCGACCTGGTTACCAGGCTTGATGGAAGTCTTCTGGACCTGATCGACCGAAACCTCCCTGTCCTTGTTGTCGTATTCGAAAAACTTGCCCCTGGACGGTGTGAGAATCAAGTTGATGGACTTGCACAGAGTCATCCTACCAATTGAGATGCACGTTCTGAAGCGTGATATTGCTCTGGCTCATCGCCGCCTGCGTCTGCAGGAGGATGTAAACCCACTGAGCATAGGCCATCTTGGTTCAAGTTCTCGAGATGCTTTGTAGCTTGGGATGTAGCTGAAGGAGGTTGTCGGGAAGAGTGTTGATAGTCTTGAGAATAGGAGTGTAGCAAGACCCGCGAGGAGGACTCCTTTATATACCCGCCCAGGGCATCGACATCGTAGCCCGGGCAAAGCCTGATGTAACCAGCAAACGACAACATCTTGACCGCCCCCGGCGTCGCCTCATCCTCATCCTCAGCGGAAGCTGCAAGGCGAGGACAGGAGGTTCCAGATGACCAGTGTCTTACTTGGCTTGCTCTTGCAGGCTTGCGTGGAGGAGTACAATGCCCAATCCACACCGAGTCAAGTCCAGAGAGCTACCTGTATCAGTCGTCATGCCGTGCGGAGATCCCTCTGCATTCATCGCTGCCTACCTGGAGGCTAATATTGATGGGGACTGAAAGGCGAGACCGGTCTGTGAGACAAAGATGCAGACTTTCCGTGTTCTTGCGTAAATGGTGCGTAAATTTCCGTATGAAACATACTCCTACTCATGCGGACCGTCTGTCGCTTTGCTCCGACGCCGTCAGCGGACGATATATGTAAGGCGTTCGTGGCTTACTTGAGCCTGCAGCAGGACTCAGCGCCAGTCCTCAGGCCTCCATATATGCATCAACTGCAACGGAGCGACAGGCGGAGGAAGCGTTGCACTGCGGCTTGGATTTATTGAAATAGTCGTATGATTTTCTGCTCACCTTTATGGCAGGCCAAGGACGGGCCCTCATGCTCAAAGTCATTCGTCCATCCAAGACATCGACGCAAGCTTGTGCTTCCTGCGTGGTGTAACGCATGATATTGGTGCGAGTTAGTGACTAAGTCCAGTCAACAACATGTGTTCTGGATGATTGGAGACGGTAAGTGACAGCTTTCACTTTACTGAGAGAAATTTGCGATCCTGGAAAGAGAGCGCCTAAGAAATCTTGGAACCCAACAGAATCCCACATAGTCTTCCAGGTATGGGCGAAAGGCAATCAGTATCGACATGGAGTTCCACCTCGACAAACGGCAGACAGATGAATAGGCGTTTCTGGACCGGACTAGACCCTCGATCTCTGCGTGTGGCTTGCTACTCGATCGAATGCCGCGATCCGGATGCTGCCCGCCTCTGTGTTACTATTATTATGTTCTGTGAACCAGTAGTCAGTCTACATGCTTTGAGAGAACCCTCTTCTTGACCCCCACCGGCATATGCAGCTGTCCAGCACGGCCACGGGCCGGAACACATGGTATACCGCGTTGGCATGACGAGTGCGTCCAAATTTCTGACCTTGGAAAAGCAATTGCAGTGGAATATCGGGATTTGCGAAGGCATGATGATGATGCAGTGCCAGAGTGTCCAGAGTTGCTTGTTTATGCATTGTACAACATCGCTCTCTCTTACAGCCCCAACGTATCATACATAGCCATGGAAGGCTGTCCACCGCTCCTACACGCGGCTGTTCTGGTTCCACTCCATGCAGTAGCGATGCCCTCGACTTGCGTCTTTGTGCTGTGCTTCTTCATATTCGCATTTGTGGTGATACACCTTCATCTTGCTCAATCTTGCGGATCTGTTCCGCAATGTACGTCGGCGCTTCGTTCACAGAAACATCCGCCCTCGTCCTATACTTGTGGACATGGACCTCGCAGATCCCGTCCTTCTGGAACTTCTTACCGAGAACAACTTGAATGGGATATCCAATGGTCTCGGCGTCATTCATCTTCCAGCCAAAGGAAACCTTGCGGTCATCCACCACAACGTCAAGCGCCTTGTCTTGCTCTTTGCTCGCGGAGATGGCATCATAGAGCTTCCAGGCTTCGTCCGTCATCTCCATGGTGGGAACGACGTAGACATGGAATGGCGCGATGGCGACGGGCCATTGGAGCCCCTTTTCAGTGACAAAGTGCTCCACGAGGGCCGCGAATATGCGTGAGATGCCCAGTCCGTAACAACCCATAGAGAGGGTCACTTTGGGCTGCTTTGGGTCGGCCGCTGCCACTTTGGCACTAAAGGGCTCGGAGTAGCGGGTTCCTAAGTAAAAGGTATGTCCAAGCTCCAGGGCGCGGTGCGTCTGCACTTTACCTCCCTCGCAGCGTGGACAGGCATCGCCTTGTTTGAGACGAACAAGATTCAGAGGCTGGCAATCCTCGTCTTGACTTATTTTCTCGACGGTGTGGCCTTCTCCAGCGTCGAGGAGCTCATCGACTGTTGTCATAAGTTTCGTCAGACGGCCGTCAATCAACTGCTTGACTAGAGGTGGCCCTCCAGCCGTGGTGGAATTGTGCTGGTCTTCCCAAGCCTGATTTGCGGGCTGGCCCGAAAGCGTCGTATCGAGATCAGGCACTGCGGCCTTGATGGCGTGGATATTCGGGTCCCCGGCGTCTTTTGGTATCCAGACATTGACCAGTGTCTTCCTGTCCGTGGTGACACCCGTCCATGCCAAAATTGGAACGGAAACTGCCTCCCCTCCGATCACTTCGTCGGCAGCGGGGAGCCTAGGCGAAGCGACCTCGTCATTGGAAGCGTAATCGCATTTATTACAGGTGTAGATTGTATCCGACCCAATAGGGCTGGTCAGATGGTATTCGTGACTGAGCTTGCCACCCATGTCGCCGGAGCTGGCCTCGGCCACGATAATGGGCAGATTGAGGTCTTTGAAAAACTGCTGGTATGCCTTGGCAACCAAGTTATAAGTCTCAAAAGCCTTCTCGTAAGACCAGTCAAAGCTGTAAAGATCCTTCATCAGGAATTCTCGTGACCTTAGCAGGCCGTGTCTTGGGCGTATCTCATCGCGGTACTTGCGTGCTGGGCATATTCGTTAGTCGTGCACTGCTTTTCAGGAGAAGACGACTCACTGGTCTGGTATAATCGGAGAGGCGTGTGTTTGTACGAGTTAACACCAGCTGCCACCAGCGCGGTGATCTCCTCCTCGTGCGTAGGGGCCAGTAAGAAGCGGTGCTTCTTGCGGTCCTCAAGCTGGAAGAGCTGCCATTGTCAGCTCGGGAACATCAAAAACAGGTGACCAGATCATCACACCTCGCCGCTGACTTGAGAAAGCCGACCACTTTGCTCCCAGAGCTGCGCTGAGGAAAGGCTTGACAATGCGAGGCGAGCAGCCCCGATTGAGTGCATGTGCTTGTCCAGGAGCTTCTCGATCTTCTCTTGCACCCTCAACCCCAACGGTAGCATGTGAAATATGCCAGGCTGCGTCTGCGTCTGTTTCAGCATACTCGGGTCATTCAACAATGAGCAGCACTTGGTCCTACGTTTCTGAGAAACCCAGTCCGAATGAGTTTGTCGTGTCCTGCTACATCATATCAGCCTCATTGAGATCTTACAGTCGCTTCGCGTGACCAACATTCTCCCTTCGTTGCCGTGCGGCCTACTGGGGGCGTCCAGACAGTAGTAGACATTGTCCATCTTGTCGCCTGGGCGCGATGACCAGTGCATGATATCCATCTCACGGTTTGCGACAGGCACAGACGCGATTGAGCCGATCGGCTCAGCCGCGAGATGCCAACTACTGTCATCGCATTGACGCTTCTCATTAGTTTTTTTCGTCCCTGGGTTGCATAGGAGCGAAATTATTCTCGCTGATGTCCGTCGTGGTGAACCTCACAGCAACGAGATCACACCTCTTCCTCGTCCTCGGGAGTTTCTAGATGTGGCGCAGGCAACCGACACCAGCCACACCTTTCCCACTAGGGACCCCTAGGCTAAACTGCCTTGGGCTAGTGCGCAATGGGCGCATTAGATGTGGGGCTTATCGCATCGCATCTCAAAAAAAGTTGACGGCGGCCACTGATAATTTTCACTTCATACAGCCAAGGAGCATCAACCGGTCGCCCATTGCCCGAGATCTCACCATGGCTGCGGAAAAGAAGAAGGGAAAGCCCCAGAAGGGTCCTCAGGGCAAAAAGCCCTTCAACGAGGCGGCCCTTGCCCAGCTGACCTCGTCAATCGACCAGAAACTCAACGGCAAGGCGGCAGCAGGCAGCGACCATAAGCGAAAGAACCCGCCAAGCAGCAATGAGACGGGAGGCGAGATCCGCAAAAGGCAGCGCAACTCAAGCACGGGACCAGCCAAAGCAAGCCCCAAAGGCAAGAATGGCGCGCGATCAGGTGGCATGAGTGATGAGAAGAAGGCTTTGCTCGATGAGATCCTGGCGCTGGGTGGCGATGAGGAGGACCTCAAACTCATCGAAGACATCGACTCGTCGGACGATGAGTACGTCAAGGACACGAGGAAGCCCGTGGACAAGAAGCTCAAGGATGAGCTGGCAGCCTTGTCCAAAGAGCTTGGCTTCGCTGAGTATGCGCCCAGTGAAGCAAGTGAGCCTGAAGTTGAGGATGAGGCGGTGGATGACGATGGCGAGGAGGACGAGGACAGCCAGGTCTCGGCCGAGGAAGATGGCGCAGACGACGAGGATGTTGTTCAGGCACCACGGAAACCTGAAGATATGGTGAGTCCATACATCTTCCACCAAGCGCCTCTGACCGCTGACTAGTGACACAGATCCTTCAACCAAGGGCAGACTGGCACATTATCAGATTGCCCAAACTACCAAAGCCCGTGACAGAGCAAGTCGGACCTTTCACTCCCGCTATGGAAGCCCTCAAACGCCATGCTGAGACCCTGCTCGAGAGTGATGCCGCCAAGTACCGCAGCAGCAAGCACGCTTCTTCCTCGCACAAATTCTTGTCGACCATCATGTCATCGGGTACCCTGAACGATAAAGTCTCTGCCTTGACTCTGGCGATTCAAGAATCGCCACTGCACAACATTAAGGCCTTTGACGCCCTGATGAGTCTCGCCTCCAAAAAGAGCAGGGCGCAGGCCATTGGCGCGATAGGAGCCATCGTCGATCTGTGCGGTCCCGGCTCTTTGCTACCCTCGGAACGACGCTTGAGGACGTTTATGACACAGCCCGGCCTCATCGGGACGCTGCAGAAGACTTCGACAAAGTCGTGGAGCCCCGAGAAACCACTGCCTGGACAACTGACCCCCATGCACCTCGTCAGCTGGGCCTTTGAGGACTGGCTGAAGGCTACCTACTTCAAGGTTCTGCAGCTCCTCGAGGTGTGGTGCTCGGATGAGATTGAGTACTCCCGCTCTCGCGCACTGGACTTTGTCTACGGTCTCCTCAAGGACAAGCCCGAACAGGAGTCGAATTTGCTGAGACTGTTGGTAAACAAGCTGGGTGACCGTGATCGTAAGATCGCATCGCGAGCCTCCTACCTTGTGCTGCAAATGCAAATCTCCCATCCTGGCATGAAGCAAATCATCATCCAGATGATCCACCAGGAGATTCTTCTTCATCCCTCGCAGGACCACCGCTCCAAATACTACGCCATCAACACGCTCAACCAGACCATCCTCAGCAACAGGGAATCGCAAATTGCCGAGTCGCTGATGGGCATCTACTTTGAGCTGTTTGTGACTCTTCTGAAGGGTGGCAGCCTAGGGGCTGCCCTGCAGGTCGATTACAACAAACCCGAGAATGGAAAGCCAGCCAAGCCAACAAAGCCTGGTGCCAAAGGAAAGGCTGGGGAGCCGACCGAGCAGGACATTGACGCAGCCGACAAGCTCGTGTCAGCCATCCTGACCGGTGTCAACCGCGCCGCACCGTTCGTCGGCACCAACGACACTATCATGGAGGCGCACATGGACACATTGTTTAAGATTGCACATTCCGCCAACTTCAACACCGGCATCCAAGCCCTCCTCCTGATCCAGCACCTTTCCACTGCCAGGAGTCTGGGAACCGACCGCTTCTACCGAACGCTGTACGAGTCCCTCCTCGACCCTCGCCTGATCACCTCCTCGAAGCAATCGCTGTACCTCAATCTCCTCCTACGCGCGTTGAAGAACGACGTGGACGTGAGACGTGTCAAGGCCTTTGCGAAGCGCATGTTGCAGATGACGCATCTGCACCAGCCAGCCTTCGTGTGTGGTCTGCTCTACGTTGTAGCACACCTGCAAGGGACGTTCCCCGATCTCAAGACGCTCATCAACGAACCTGAAGAGTCTATCTTTGACGACGACTCGGAGAACAGGCCCGTGTACGATGGGCGGAAACGAGATCCCGAGTACAGCAACGCTCAGAGGAGCTGTCTCTGGGAACTGGTAAGTTTTGAAAGCCCATCTCTTATGCGGTGATCATTGTCTGACAAGCATCTAGATACCCGTGCTGGCCCACTACCATCCCTCCGTGTCAGCCTATGCCACATCAGCGCTGGAGCAGAACGCCAAGGCGACCAAGCCTGATCTGGACAGCCACTCGCTTATCCGCTTCCTAGACAAGTTTGTCTACAAGCAGCCCAAGGCCACCGACAGTGCGCGCGGTGTGTCGATCATGCAGCCCCTCAAGGCCACCAAGGACCTCGGCGACATCTGGCTCGGCAGCCGCGCTGCCGGTGCGGCGCCCACGTCCGTCAACTCGGCCACATTCAAGGACAAGAAGTCAGAGGACGTGGCGGCCGAGGACGTCTTCTTCCACAAGTACTTCCAGCAGGCTGGCAAGGAGGGCAAGAAGCCCGCCAAGAAGACGGCCGGTGCTGGCGCCGACGACGAGGAGGGCGCCGAGGATGAGATCTGGAAGGCCCTTGTGGCTGCCCAGCCTGACATTGAAGGGGACGACGACTCTGAGGGCTTCGACGACTTGGACGACGATGAGATGGCCTCGGATGACGAGGACGATGATGAGGAAGGCGCGTTTGACCTGGACGATGATGACATGGAGGTCGACACCGACAGCGAGGGCGGCGTTGACATTGAAGGCACGGACGACGAAGCAGAGGAGGCTGAAGACTCGGATGGTCTCGTGGCCGTGGAGGAAGACCCAGACAAGGCGGCAAGGGACGAGGCCAAGGAGAAGCGCAAGAACCGTCGCAAGGAGCTCAAGGGCCTGCCGACATTTGCCTCGGTGGACGACTACGCCGAGCTGCTGGGCCAGGAGCCCGACGAAGACTTCACATAGAACACGGGTGCGCAGGATATGTAATGCACAAAAGAACAGCAGCGAATTCAATTTCAAAAAGGGGAGGCGTCACATGTGCGACAGCGCGACTATGTGTCAAACCACTCCAGCTCATCCTGCTCTGTGAAGATGGCGCGGTACGTCTTGCCGCCACTCTCGTCGTCCTTCTCCTCGGTGTGGATGCTGTGCAGCTTGGGCGGCTCGTCGCCTCCGGCAATGAAGATCCTCACGTGGATGTAGGCAGGGCCACCACTCTCGGCCAGGGCCGGTATGCGGATCTTGCCAAAGAGATGGATGCCGTAGGCCGTGGTGGCGACGCGGACCGAGGTGAAGTCGGACGTTTGGAAGGCCGTCAGGTCGTCGTCGGAGAGCTTCTGTGCGGCGGCAAAGTACTCGGTCTCGTGCTCTGCGTCGCGACGGTCAAGTCAGTCCAGTCCATACATATGCCACGTTGGCTACTGGGAGCCTTGTGTGCGTACTTTGATAGTCACGGCGCATGCGGGCGAGTTGGCTCTTGAGCTCGGGGAGGAGATGCTCAAAGGCGACGATGGAGTCTTCCTTGGGGGGATGGGCTGGGCCCAGGTCGACGGTTTCAGCGGTGGCCTAGACACTTTGTAAGTCTCTTGTACCAGATATAGTGATAGTTTTCCTTACCATTGCGCGTTGTTTCTCGAATTAGACAATCACAAGTGAGGATGAAAGGCGATAGACAACAATTAGAAGCTGTGATCACGTATTTATACTTGCAAGCGACTGCTACAAACGCCTACACCAAGCTTCCCCCGCACGTCAGCTCGTGATGCGACACGCTGAGCATCCTGGGAACATGGCTTATTGTGGCACGTCAGGCTGGGCCAGGTCCAATGGATGCACGTTGGGTGATGGCTGAAACCTGGTCACTGCCATGCGGACGCGCAGCCATCCAGGGCATATGCAGACGGTGTGATGTCAGGGCCAGGGATTGGCGAGGCGATAGTTGGGGGAGTGCAGGCATAATATTGCTGTATTGCCTTGCTGGTGCTGCAGCCTGCATACGAACGATGGATCTATACTTTTGCAGTGAGAGAGCGTGATTGTCCTTCTTCATGTTTACACGACGCATGAAGAAGCCTCACATTGGCGTGGAGGCCATCGTCGGCTCAGCGGAATGACCCAAGTGCCGAAGTTCCTCTTACATGCATAAGCTGCCGGGATTCATGTATGTATGCGAGGACCCTGGACCTCGGTGACTTGAGTTGAGGAATCAGACTTCCACTAGCATCGCAGTTCCAATTGCATAGACTTTACGCCAGGAACAAGCCCGTCACTCTTTTGGTTGATTCTTTTCGTACTCTCGAACCTGCACAGCCATGTTCGCGCAGCATGCCGGGCGCACAGCGCGTCGCCTGGGCCAGACAAAGTGGCGCGCCGTCCAAAGACGAGGCTACGCAGCCGAGACGACATGTACCGTTCCCCTTTTCAACAGATTGATGGATGTTGCTGACGCAGGTAGCATCAAATAAACCACCTGGCGGCGCGGGTAGTCGCGCAGCCAAGTTTCTCCTGACAGGCTTCGCATTCTCGACCTTGGGCGCAGCCGCAACATGGCAAGCCATGAGCTCGCGCGGCATGGGTTTCTACTCGGACGAGGACAGCCTGAAAAAGTACACGCCGGAAGAAGCCGACCTCGAAGCCAAGAACGCCGAGCAAGTCATCAACACACACCCTCTCGTCACGTCGTTACGAGCGCGCTCCGATCTCACAGAGTCCAGGCCGCACATGAAGATGCCGGGCCAGTACCGCGCCAAGAGCCTCACAGGAGGCGCGCTGCTGGGCCCAGGCAGGGTCTCTGTGCCGCCGTACGCATGGAACGACGAGCACGGCAAGGAGATGGTCGCTCTGTTCCACGTGGGCGAGGACGTCTGCGGACACCCAGGCATCGTGCACGGCGGGCTGATCGCGACCATACTGGACGAGGGTCTGGGCCGCTGCTGCTTCAAGAGTCTGCCTCACAACATTGCCGTGACGGCGAACCTAAACATAAACTATCGCAAACCCACACCGGCGAGCACGTTCCTGGTCCTCAAGGCGGAGACGTACAAGGTAGAAGGTCGCAAGGCCTGGGTCAGGGGCCGTCTGGAGCAGCTGGCTGCGCCAGGCGAGAAGCCCATTGTGTTTGCCGAGGCGGAGGCCCTCTTCATCTCGCCCAAATATGCTGCGGTAAGTCGCAAACAGTCGCTCATGAAAGGTGCCTCACTGACGCTCCTCTCTGTGTAGATGATGCCCAGGATTACCTAAGACGGCGACGACACTTGCACTGACTGATAGAGGAGAAGCCCATTCTCTCCATGACTGCTTGATACATTTGGCGATATATTTTGTATAGATCACAGCGATGCCTTTCTAGACAAGGATCTTGCGCGTGGATAGACTGTATTTTACTACTTGACCTATGTAGATCCCCATGACAGTATCGTAACCCAAACTTCAAACGGCGGTGAGACTGACATCATATCACCATGCAGAGCCTGCAGCACCACAAATCGGATCGGCAGATTGAGCTTCAGAATGCGACAAGAGCCCATAGATGGCCCATCGGCACCGACAGCGACGGTCCGACTAACTGACTCTCCCAATGGATGGCGACATGGATGAGAAATTTCGGGGCGCTGATGGCGTCTTTGCCGTCTCTGCCCCGCTGCCCCTCCACCCCTCATCGCAGGCAGTGCGACAGACGGGCAGACAGACAGGCAGAGACAGACTGCATCTGGCGCAATTATTATTGATTTCCCCATCCTCGACCAAGCGGGTTTGTTTACTCTTCTCGTTGCTTTCTTTTCTTCTCTGAATACCCTCAACCTCCTAACACACAAGACACAATGGCTACGTGCGTGCTGTCCCTGGTCCAAGAATGATACTGTACTGACACCAAGCCCAGCAACATCACCTGGCACCCTTCCCTCAAGCGCACTGAGCGCAACGAGCTCCGCAAGCAGCAGGGCATCACCCTCTGGCTCACCGGCCTCTCCGCCTCGGGCAAGTCGACCGTCGCCACCGCCCTCGAGCAGCACCTCCTCCACCTCGGTGTCGCCGCCTACCGTCTCGACGGCGACAATGTGCGCTTCGGCCTGAACAAGGACCTGGGCTTCTCCGAGAAGGACCGCAACGAGAACATCCGCCGCATCTCCGAGGTCGCCAAGCTCTTTGCCGACTCGTCCACCATTGCCATCACCAGCTTCATCTCGCCCTACCGGGCCGACCGTGACCTCGCCAGGGAGCTGCACGCCCAGACCACCGCCGGCGACGAGACCCCCCTGCCCTTTGTCGAGGTCTACGTCGACGTGCCCCTCGAGGTCGCCGAGCAGCGTGACCCCAAGGGCCTCTACAAGAAGGCCCGCGCCGGCGAGATCAAGGACTTTACCGGCATCTCGGCCCCCTACGAGGAGCCCCTGAACCCAGAGATCACCATCAAGACCCACGAGAACTCGGTCGAGGAGTGCGTGGCCCAAATCACCAGCTGGCTGGCCGACAAGGGCTACATCAAGTCCGCCTAAGCGGCGGTCGAAGAAGAATCAAACAAAGAAACCAGAGAAATCAAGACAGACAGACAGACAGACAGACAAATATAGACAGAAAGATAAAGGGCGGTTGTTGCCACATGTTGGTATGCTATGCCATGCTCTCTGCATTTGTACGTTACTCTTCGCAGCCGGCCAATGCGTGGTCTTCCATGAACCGCGCTGCGTGCCGTCGCCATCTACAGAACCATCTCAAGGGAGCTCCATCTCGTAGTACACGTAGGCTGAGTACTCGTTCCCGTCGCCGCCCAGACCCGCCGCCATCATGTCTGAGCTCATCGCCGCATCGTCCTTGGTGACCCTACCGCGCTTGTCTCGGCCAAATGCATTGCCGCCCATGTAGGAGTATTGCGAGTCGAGGGCCGATTTAACCTTGGGGGCCAGCTTGTTTGTGGTCTGGTGTATTGTGAGCGCCTGGTCGCCAACGCGAACCGCACATGAGAATGAGACGTACCTTGATCAGAGCAGACACATAGTCCAAGGGCAGACCGTACCGCAACACAGCCTCCACGAACACGCGCAGGGTCAGAACATGGATCCAGGCCATGACACTCTCGCTCCATCCCGTGCGGGCGATGCGGAGAGCCTCCCCGCAGACCTTGCGCTCCTCGTTCGTCACCTTGTCCAGCTCACGCTGCTCCTCCTCCCGGCCGCCCTCGACGTACTTGTACGGGCGCGGCGTCCACTTCTGCTCTCGGCACTTTTGCAGAAACTCGTGGCTGTATTTCTTGAATGTGGCGACGCCAAACAGGACGAACTCGTCGTCTTGCGCAATCTGATTGGCGGATCGGGGCACGACCATGGGGGCAAGCTCCTCATACTGCTTCAGAAAGTCCTTCTTGGCGTTGTTGGGCACCACGATCAGGTGCGTCTCAATGTACTCGGAGTCTTGGACGAGGAGCGAGCTGTCAATGATGGGAGCAAGGGATTTCGTGGACAGGTTGCCGCTGGTCATGGTCAGTAACAGCGGCGCCAAAGAGAGATATGGACACAAACGTTTGTTTCCGTTGCAGAGTCGCGAGGTTGGTCTTGACTGAGTTGTACTGGTTCACCTTTGACTTGACATCATTGTCCACAGTGACGAGCTCCTATAAAGAATCGGTCAGTACGGCAAGCTCTGGTGGCAGCTGGCTACTCCTGTTCCCTACCCACCTTTGATAACGTGTCTATGAGCTCGCCCAGGGGCTTGTCTGCGCGGTAGCGGATCTTGTTCCACGAGAAGTTGTTGATGTATTGCTCGGTCGGTTCTGCATCGCTTGTGAGCCTCACAGCATCCTCCGCGCGCGACGCGGCAGCAGCAGCACTCACTGTCGTTGACCATCTTGTAGGAGGCTAGGCGGTCCTCGTCGCCGCCCAGAATCGTCTTGAGAGAGTCGCCCACCTTGGCGACAACTGCTTCAGCAGTCGACTCGAGCTTGGCCAGGTCGTCCGCCTGCTGTACAAGGGCGTCGAGAGTGCCAATCTTGAAGTCGGGCACTCTGAAAGGCAGGACGGTGCCATTGTCGGACGAGATTTGACCCTTCAGGGCCAAGACTGCATCGTCCTTGTCGTTCGTGTCGAATGCGCCAATGGGCAGCGACACTACGGCGTACTTGGTGGACATGGCGGTCTGAGTTTGGCCTTGGATCGTGTCCCAGGTGGTTCGGAGGGGATAGTGTCGGATGACGACGTACGTCCGCTGGAGAGGTGCGGTCTTGGTCGGTCGGAGCAGCGAGGGGTCCACTTGGGGGGAGAGACGCAAACCGACCAGGCTTCTATATCCAAGAGCAAGGTATCAGATCTCGAGGACGGACGATGCTGAACAGGAAATCATGGAGCTCTAATCTAATAGCTTGGATGAGCACTCCCGCGGCCTCAGAAGGTGCGACCTCAGCGGCAACTGGAGCTCGTCTGGATATTCCAGCCACATTCATTCGTGGCTCGCGAGGCTGTGGCGCAATGCCCCTCCAGTTAAGGCAGTCGCTACCAGGCGTTGGCGCCATTCTTCAGGTGAAGAATGAAACTCCAGTCACGAAACGGAAAGTACGCTGGACCCGGGTCTAGCAGCTCGGACTGTAACCCGTCTAGTTGGGTCAGGCGACTTGATCCCTCTGACGGACTTCTTCGCTCGGTCTGAAGCAGCAAAAAGCCATTGGCACGTTGGGCGATCTTGAAAGATCGATACTTGAACCATCAGAATCCCGCTGAACTGGACCCCTGGCTTGGCCTTCGTCGCAAACCAAACAACGAACCACCATTGTCCGCGCCCAACCCAACGACAGCTGTCGCGCACCCATGCAGCCTTCGCCCAAGGGCTCGACGAGTTCGAGGTACCTCGTGCGTTGTTCAGCCTGGGCGAACACCTGTTTCGACAAAGCACGATCCCACTGGCGCCATTTTCAGAATGGCGGGCGGCGCGTCACGTAAGTCGGGGATCGCAGCAACTGCAAAGTGTGCGCGCACACAAGAGTTGGATCATCTGTATTGACGCGATTTCTTCCAGCGCCACACGAGGACTCTCCTCGTCTGTCACCCGGCGAGCAGCTTGCAGAAGAGTCACGGCTTCACCGGAGCGAGACGCGCGATGAACGTGAACCGACGAGCGACCCGAGGCCAGTCGAGCAGTCTGTCAGTGCCCAGCCAGCAATCAACCCAGCACCACCGCCCTCGACGAATCCCAGATCTGATACGGTGCCGACGCCTTCACCTTCAGCATCACATGCAAATCCCCCCCAAGCCGGCCATGCTACCACCGAGCTGCCAGCACAGACCACGAATCCTTCGCCGACGATGGCACCCCCGAATTCTCGACCAGCAAGTACCCAACCTCGCGCCGAGAGTGCTGTCACACGCAGATCACCTAGTCAGCCAGCCCAGAACACTACGCAATCCTTCTCGGTGCGACCCGTCGGACGCGTCAAGGTTGCGGTACCAAGGGCATTGAGCACGAGACCAAACATTGACAGTAACTTCGCCGTTATGCAAATGGGACCTGCGGCACCACGAAGTACCTCCATGGCAGATAATCGGGAGCGCGCGGCGCAGCGGAGCAGTGAGGCTACACAAGCAGCAGCCATGGCCGCGAGCTCTGGCAATCGACCCTCTCATGCCAGGCACATATGGAGACCTTCAAGCCCTCAGCAGCGACCTGCGCCTGCTGCCCCGTTGCGATCGGTTAAGCAATCGCCGTTTCCGCTGACGCTCCCGTCTTGTCAGACCACCAAGGACGAGCAGGCTCGAATGTTAACGTTTTTAAGAAGCTTGCATCCGGTGATTGTGGTGGACCAGCTGTGTAAAGCACTGGCGTACTTTGGAGGCATCCCTGGCGCGCCTCCGCCACCCAGCATTGAAAGCTTCCCCAGCAGTGTACAGGGGCATGGGTCTGGGGCCTTTCTCGTAGGCTGGTTCTCTGAGATCTTTCCCCCAGCTGACTTTACAAAACCCCCCTTCTCCAACTTCCCGGGCAACCCTGCGGCCTTGACCAATGTGTCGGATTTCGCAGGGCCATTTGGCAATGGGAGCACCGCTGCTGCGGTTCCAACCAAGCCCACGGTGGAATCGGCGACCACAACAGCACCAGCGACTACACAAGAGGCAGGCCCGCCAGAGGCTGATGTCCCACCGAGGAGGAAAAGAGGACGGCCCAAGGGCAGTAAGAGCAAAACGCCGCGCAAAGACAAGGGGATTAAGAAAGGTCCATTGGCTCTGCAAGGGAGGAAAAGCCAACAAGGCGCCAGCGCGGACGGTGATACCAATGAGACTCTTTCCCATAATACAAACGCAGACCTTCGTCTTCTGCAGCAAGCGACGAACGATACAGGCAGCCCAGCTTCTACTCAGACAAGACCTCAACCGGCATCGCAAGCGCCTCTGGAGACGCCAACGGGAGCCGGGAGTGTCGTTGCGAACGCAGACGTAGACCGCCCGAGCTCGAGTAAAAGGGGTAGGCCCAAAGGATCCAGGTCCAGGGTCAAAACAGTGCCAACGCCCAATCTGCCACCTGGCACTGGAACACAACCATCCAATCCTCAGCAAACGACGTCGACAGCCAATGCGTCGTTAGCCCCATTTGCTCCTATGACGGCGACTACCTCTGCTCCCGAAGCTGTTATGGATGACCCCCGAACACAGAATCAATATAGCTCGGCTTATGGGGGTCAGCCTGCTCATCAAAGACCCCACAACTCAATCGCTGAAGCGACCTTGTCACAGCATGCACAAAATTGGGCGGATCCTCCCGCGGAGAGCCCTTGGGTCCCAATGTCGCCTCAGCAAGCTGCTAGGCCTGCGCCTCAGAATAGCGCACATGCTGCGGTACCGCAGGCCGTACCGCCAGATGCTCGAAAACGAAAATCTGTTCAAGATGCTGCACCCCAGGCCTTGCCCGAACTTGAACGGCGGCACCATGACCAGCAATACCAACAGCCCTCGAGAAGCCAGCGGGCGGACGCCGGCCAGAACGACCAGGCTAAAAGACGCCGGGTATCGGGAGGCCCTCGCTCCGCTTCCACTGCCAGCAACATGTCCCAGAACTCGAACCATGGCGCAGCACCAATGTTGAGCCAAGCACCATCCGGCAATTACACGCCTGGGCCCAACATGCGCCTTACAATGGGCCAAAACGGTCAGCAACAGAGGCCGTACCAGCAAACACCTCAATATCAGCAGCCGCCTCCCCCTCAGCAGCAGCAACACCATCATCACCAACAGCAGCAGCAGCAACAACACAATAATGCCGGAAACAGGGGTCAGCAGCCATACTACCCCTCGAGCCAACCACAGAGTCAATACAGCCAGTACAACCAGGCTTCGGTGGGCATCAACAACAGCAATGACAACACTGATAACACTGGCAATCGGGAGTTCGGCGAATACCCTGCCTCGCAAACGCGGTACCTTGGTATGCAGTACGCCATGAGCGCGAATAATGCTGTGCCAGGAGCGCAGGGCGGCAATGGCGGCGGGTATGCAGGACAAGGGGTCTTTGATGCTTTTGGCCGGCGTTAAGGGTGCATGCACATTCTACTTGCAAAGCGAAGATGCCTTTCCTGGGAATGATTGACGGCTGAAAAGGCGAATGAATGGGTTTTGGTGCGCTAATGGTGTTCTATCTATCTATATCAGCCAGCAGGCAGGCAGGCAGGGCGTTTATGTGAGAGAGCGATACCACAGTTAATGAAGGCGGCCATGATACATGTTCCGCCCAAGGTTACCGAACTAATCTTATAATTAAGAACATATCCCATCGCAATACGTCTCGGCCATTGTCGCCGTAAAGGCGTAATGTATTTGTCAAGCCTATCAAGCTCTCGCTATGAAATCACACGTAGCCGACCTATGCATCCGCCCACGCGGTATCTATCCTGTCCTCATAACATAACAATGGCCATCCCAAACATGGCGTTGACCTCAAAAGAGACAAAAAAAGGAAAAGAAAGTGTGATGATAATAGTGGTGACGTCGACTGTCACGACCTGCTCGCCGTAAAGCACGATAATACCCGGTAAACGCCTTGCCAAATGCCCTTTTCCTTCCTCGTTTATGCACGCAAACAGCTTATGAAAAAGTAGATGGATAGTAATGATCGTCAGGGGTGATGAACCCCCGCTTCAGTCGGCCTCGTCGTCGCCAGCGGTCGTTGGTGGTGGTTTCACCGAGTCGTGTAGTTTGCGTCCATAGCACCACTCGTCCATGCTATCGAGCCCCTCCTCACGGATGAGGTCGAGCATGACCTGCTGGTTGCGCCGAATATCTTGTGGCCTGCCGACAACTTTGCGCTGGAGAATGAGAGCCTCGGCTGTGGGCATCCAGATGCTCTGCAAAACAGGCAGGTCGTCCAGTATGGTCTGGGCTTGCTCGCGGCTGAGCGAGCCCATTGGCACGCCGGCGGAGAGTGAAGTGTTGAAGATCCAGTTAGAATCAAACGTCCACCCGTTGTCAATCGACCCCGAGGCACTCCGCGTGCGGTGTAGGCTGCTGAACGAGGAACGATGGTGCTCGCGGGTACCTTCGCGGCTTTCGCCACTAGTTGACTTTTTACGACCGAACAAGCCTCGTCGCGTCTTGACGGGTTGCTCAGGGGATGCTGGGTTCTCGGATGAAAGTGCATCCTTGGTTAACGAGCCGAACCAGGTATCGACCGCTGTTCGACGCTTGTTGTACCCTTTGATCTCCCAGAGCCGTTCGACCTCGCGCAGTCCGCCAATGCAAAGGATTGCCGAATGGACATCGTCAGATGGCTTCTCTCGCACGTAACCACGCAGCGATCGTTCAACACGTCCGACATAGGTAGGTGGTCGCAGTCGGCGGCAGAAAGAGGATATGACCAGCGGGAACACTTCATGCACCCGCAAAAGGGTCTCGTCGTCGTACATGTCCATGATTTCCTTCTCAATGGGGTTGAACGTGTGCGCGCCCATCTTCAGCCCGTGACCGTGCTCCTGCACATACTTGAGGTGCAATTTGCGATACGTCTCGAAGAAGTGGAAGATTGTGAACAGCAGAGGTATCAGGCGCCGCCGCATACGTTCGTTTTGTGCCGAGAATGCGAGGCGCTGTGCATCTGTTTGTCGCAGGAAAATGTCCTTTGTTATCCATTCGCTCATCATGTAGGCTAATTTGGCGGCGACATGTAATCGATGCCACAGGCCACAAAGATAGTGGAAGTTGAATTCCGTATTGTCTTTGACCGGATATAGCCGACGTGCGTAGGCGGGGATGGTGTGTAGTAAGTGGTGTCGCACGATGGGGCCCTCGTGGGCTGTGATAAGTGAGTGCCATGATTTGGAAGACAGGCGTAGGTTGAGTATATCGGGAAGAGAGAGGTTGGCGATAACCTGTATTTGTAGTTCGTTTGGCAAACGCACGAATAGTTCATCCAGTCGAACCCTGCAATCTTGTGAGCAACTGACCTTGGGGCCTTGAAACCCATGCACATACCTCTGTCGCCCTGACTCTGTCGACTCGCGGAACTCCGAAGATGATGTTGGTATTTGCGCTATTTGTGGCACCGGTGGGACGTCGACTGTTGGATGTGTCGGTTTCCCATGGTGAAGAAACGAGAACTTGTGCCTCAGATTAGGAAACACTCTCTTCTCGCGCCTCTCCGGTTTGATAGGATCGACCTCGGCCCTAGACTCGCGCAAAGGTAGGATGAACTTGGATCCTGACGCGAAAGAGTCGGTATCATGCTGCGTCTCATGATGCTGATGATGACGTTGCTGTTGCTGTTGGTGTTGTTGTTGCTGCTGCTCAATCTTGTCGTGGAACCGTTTTGAACCAAACTCGGTGGTCTGGATCGATTCCATTGCGTGGCGGTGGCCCTCCATGGCAAAGGGTTCGTCCAGTGAGACGAAAGAAATGAGCGAGTGGCTGGATCACGTTGAATCCGAGGCAAGCAGCAGCCTTTGGGACCTGCCCAGAGGAAGTGTCCTGTTCACAATGGTTCGCGGCGAAATGGCTTCACCCAGAGAACATGACGTGCGCGTGAAGGGGAAGCCAAGGTCAACAACGGTCGGTCGGTTGGTCAAGGGGTCGTCGAGTCGGTCGTGTGGCCGACGGATGGAATGGTGTTGGCGGCCGCCGTGAGCAGAGCGATTGACAAGTGGCAACCGTCGCAGCGTGGTGGCGGGTGTCTAAAGAATGACTTTGCGCAAAGACTGGAATCGAGCGCCCAAGTATCGCGAGATGAGGCTATATCGAATGGCGAAAGAAGCCTCCCGATGCCAGTGCGAAAGAGATGCCTCGTCGGACGGTCAGTCTTCGTCGGGCGGATGTTGGTAGGTGGGTGCGAGGCGAGAGGTTGATTGACGAGTGTCGCACGCCAGGCGAGAGCGACCGGTGGAATGGAGGGCGAAGACAGTCGCGTGGATGATCGACTATCTGTCGGCGCGGCAGATGCGTTCGGCCGGTCGAGATCGAAGCAGGGCAGATTCGGATTGCGTAGAATCCCAAGTCGAAGCAGGTTCAATCCGAGGGTCAAGTTCTGCTTCAGGACTGAAGAGAGGGACTGGGATGTGATGGTTTCTGGGCGATAACAGGCAGGCAGGCGGCGGGCGTAGTAGGGACTGGACGCTGACGGACAGGCTGGTTTGGGCTGGTTTGTGCTGGTTTGGGCTGGTCTAGCCTGGTCTGGTCTGGGAACCAACAAAAAGGCAGTGGGGGGAGTCGCACCTTCCTGGGGATCTGGGACTGGAGGCGCGGGCGGGTGGGCGGCGCTGGTTCGCCAGAAGGAGCGGCCGGTCAAATAGTGGACCGAAGTGAGTCCGAAGGAGAGCCCGCAATGTCACGCTGCGATACCTAACGCGAAGGTATTGCACGTCCTCGCTGCGACGCTGTCCGTCGTATTCTCCGAGTTACTACAAGTACTACGTCCTGGCGTCACTCGATCTTGAGGGGGTCATCGGTCTTTTGCACGTCGCGCTACCAGTTGAGCTGCGTGCGTGCCCTCATGCCAACTTCGTATCCTCACTTGTCCGCCGTCAACCTGTAATACATGTCAGAGTCGGTGCGCTTGAAGGTTTTCTCCCCAGCAGACGACGCCGAAGTAAGGCCAACGATTGGACCCGCTGACGAATGCTGATTGCTGTGTTTGCGGCAGTGGCTGCTGGTTTGCCCGAGCAGACAAATGCAGTGAGCGGCCCAACCGACAATCTCCGCCGTGAGGGAGAGTCCGATGCGTCTCCATTGGCACCCAGTGGGCAGTGAGTGGGACTTTAGCCGGCCCGGCCACCCTCGTCGAGACCCTCATTCTCGCTCTCCAGTCTCCACGCGGCCTGTCTGACTCTGTCTGACGTTGGGGTTCTTCTTATCATCATGATGGAATAGATGCTGCTCTTCTGCGCATCGTCTTTCGCTTCCGATCTGTATCATCGCAAGACTCTCCTAATTATACACCAACGCCAGGCACCATATCATGTCTCGGGATCGCTGCTATTCCTGTGTCCCTCCATGTCTTAGGCTTTGAATGTCTTGTTTCTGCTCGGTGGCATACCCCGAAAAGGACGCCAGATCTTAATTAGATAACGAATTTGTCTGTCGGTCCCTTGTCGGGCATGCATGTCGGGACGATAGCATCCACCATGTCACGAGATGATGGCCATTCATTCCTTGGTGCCAATTGAACGGACTCGGTGCATTCAAAAAGACAGCGCCTGTACTTGCGTACATATAATATTGTTGTCTGGCCTCTGGAGGGATTAATAGAAGTGTCGCCGGGAGACTTTTCCATCTCAGCCATGACTCAATCCTCGAGCATCGACGTGGGCGGTCCTGCAGCAGCAAGCAGAGATCGGTCGGATTGTTGATCGCTACGAGCCTCCGTAGTCTAACAGATGGCGACTTGGCGCTGGGCCTTATTCAGATTCTTAGTCACTGGACCTTTTGGCATCTTGCTCGTCCGCCGCCCACGTTGTCTCCAGCCCCATTTGGCAAGCGGCGCGACGCTAATGTCACTTTCTCCAGATTTCCCCTCAGCCCTCCCAAGGCTTGGCCGTTTGGGGGCTCGACGATTTCGAATTAACTTCTGGGTCACTGCATTCACTGACTATGTACTTGTAATAGTAACTACGGGATCTCAAGGAGTTGGCTCGCCAATGGCTTGACGCATTCGCTTGACAACGGCGCTTGCCAATTCGTGCATGTTTGCAGCGACTGGACAGCCCGTGTCTTGTGTTTTCCGACCAGGCTAAATAGATCGGCCCTTTCCGTGAGACAGGGACCTGAACCTCCCTATGCAGAGTCGCTAGCTCGCGCCAGTGGGCGGGTTTTCCCTGTTTGGGACGTCCGCCCTCTCAGTGCTGCGGCTTTGCCGTTTGTGGCCACTATCCGCCTCGTCTTCACTCTCAGCCCTAGCCATCAGTTCGTCCATGCCACCCAGATCCTCGTCTGATCTAGTCAGAAGCAGGAAATAGATTCTGCGTATGCCTTTCTCTTCCTTGTTGCCTTTGGTATATCTTCTTTCGGCATCGTACAGGTCAATCTCCCGTCTATCCACTGCTTTCCGACGCTTCTCCTGGAGCCTGATCCGGTCCTCTTCTGTGAGCCCCCCTTGCGAAGCCACTATCTTGGTCTCCTGTTGAAGAATCGACTCCATGTCGTCTTGATATCGCTTCTCGGCTTTTTGGATGCTCTCCGTTCTCTTGTCGAGCGCCTTCCTCCTGTCAGCCATGAGCTTCTTCTCGCCGTGACCTCGCTGCCATTCACTGAGCGCGACGGACATCTTCCCGATGCCCACCCTCCTCTCCTCTATCTCGGGCAGCTCTTCGATGTCGAGCGGTGACAGCCAAGGCTGGAAAGTCTTGAGCCGTCTCTGCTGGCCGGACAGTGTGTGCAGCTCGTGGATATCCTCGTAAGGTGCGAGGATGGCCGCATCCTTCAGGAGGACATTGTCCTCGTCCAGTATCGGCATGCCTGCGAGCAGCGCAACGGCTTCTAGCTTGGCCACTTGCACCTTGAGTCCATGTCGGTGGAAGATGTCCCGGTTGGCCTTTCGAAGCATCATCTCTGTCCGGCCCTTGCTCAGCGCGTACATGCTTGCGTTGGCCGTCGCGTCGATCCCTAGGGCGATAGCTTGGGTTGTGATATCCGGCACAAAGCCAGCCACGCCACACGCGGCGCTGACCATAATCAGCGGGGGGCTGCGCACAGCGACCCGGTTCAGGTCGTCGAGAAAGGTGAGGAAGACCTTGCGTGAGATACCAAACTCGTGAAGCACGGGTGGATAGGCGCGGAGAAATGGCGAGCCGAGAGATGAGGATGTCGCCGGCACGGCAACAGGCTTTGGCAGCTCTGCCCTGCGTGGCGGCAGAGGAGGTGCCTTGTCGTCGCCGTCGCCAAAGTCGCGGTCCATCATGAAGACGATCTACCGTGTCACGCGATCGTGCGTGAGAGCCGCCACGGTTCGAGTTGATTTGGTGTGCGACAACACTATGTTGCTCATAAAAGAGGTTCTTCACTCATGAATAAAGGACCGCCCGCTTGAGATCTCTCAAGTCTAGAATATGAAATCGTAAGCAATGCCATGTCGTTGGCGTCAAGATGAGCGAGTAACATGTTGAAGCCCCAATTTGAGGCTTGGCTCTACGCGCGTACGGTGTGTACAGCCACCATTTTCCGTAAACAGCCGGAGTCTTCTTACCAAATGAGCAATAATGTCAAACAGAACACTCTCGCTAGGATCTCGTCTCGAATAAAGACGTGTTTACCGTTCCTCGAGCTCAACTTGGGTGCATTTTCTCAACAACAGCCATTGCCCTCCAATCGAGCAACATAAGATGGCGTTACCCAAACAGGTAATTCCACGTCGAGGTACGCCCCTTTCTTGAAGTCATACCTTGTCATAGCGATGGTAAGGTTCATCCTAGCCAAGGTAACTCCGGCAATTACCTCGAGTCAGGCACTAATACAAAGGCTACTACGTAATTGATTCTTGTAGACCGAGACTAGTATCAACCCCAAGGGACAAACTCGGTCGGTTCACGGAAGCAGCCGATGAGACACACTGCGACGGCCCCATCTCGGTCGTTCTGTCGCACTGGCAGATCTCGCGGCCGCAGGGAGAGCATCCTCTTTTTAAACTTTCCTTTTGATCGACATCTGTTCTTGCTTCGTTGCTCGCTACTACATCTTGCCTTTCCGTGCTGGGTCGCCAGGTGCGCAGAAGGTCGAGAATGTACTACGTATATCAATATGTCGTCAATCGAATAGGACCGACCGCACTTCGTCGGCGTTGAGACTGCATACTTACTACTACCACGTATGCAAGTAGTACTATGCGTCCGATCGCTCATATGCCGTGGTGACGACGCTACGGACGTAGTCGGACAAACAACTGCCGGCGATACGTCTCCTAGACTCCTCCAACTCGCACGTCGCAAGACCACAGTCCTCTCACGGGTCATTGCAGGGTTACGCCCGAGGGATAAGCGTCCTACAATCGCTGATCTTGACGTCGTCGTGCATGTCTGCTGGGGCGAGCATGTCTCAGCAGTGTCTGGCTACCCTGGAGGCAGAGCACCTAGGCTCATTGACCACATTCACAGGTGGACTTGCAACTCGCAATGACTGAAAGATGCTCCATTACTATATCAATTTGGCGTGTTCAAATTCTCCACGTGGTGCTTGTGTTGTTGTCGCAGCTGGTGTGTGCGTAAGGAACATGAAGTAGTTACGTACATGTATAAGTTTTCGCTGGCAATACTCATTTGCTTACCTATGTCAACGCCAGGTATATTCACATCATTTAACGAATCTTAGCACTCAAACAATATCCAAATCATGTAATCGATAACATCCTATGCACTGGAAAATTGACCACCGCGGTGGACGCTCCGATAGCAGCACGAATACTCCACGATGCCCCCCGTCTGTCTTCAAGAAGAAGCGCGGGGCCCCCTCATTCTTCCAGGTCACCCAGGCTCCAGTGTCCCAGCCCCGGACCTTGCCAGCTGCACGCAGGTGCTATGCATGCACGCGCCGGGCAATAGGTAAGGTAGGCAGAAACAATACTGTTCTATTCTTATCGCCGCGGTCACATCTCCAGTCTCCCACTCACGTCACATACCACCAGCTCCAGTCACTCATCACTCACAGACTGGCGCTGCATCCTTTCCCCCCCAAGCGCGCCCTACCGCCCGGCACATTCCATCCGATCGTGGATTCTGGTCGACCTTGCGATACTAGTTAGCCAAGTGCCGTCGACCGAGTTGTGCTAGCGCTGCAAGACGTCAAGTATTGACACCACTGGCCGCCGCCACCATGTCTGCGGTCCCTGACCCTGGCCTCACAGGAGACACAACCACCGAGCTGTCAACGTCTCACCTTGCACGTTTCGAGTTTAGCGATGCAGGCACAAAGATCCTCATGGTGGAATGGGCACCTGGTGCCGTGGCATCTGCGCCATCTTCATCATCGGCATTGCCAACGGCACCAGTCGATGCGCCGTCACCAGCAACACCAGCCAGGAGCAATGACTGGCACGTCTCCTGGCCGGGCAAATCCACGGTTCTGCCAGCCAACGATGTAGACTCGACGTCTTCTGTCCGCCGCATCTTCTTCCTCCTGCCACCAGACGCGCCAGTTCCTTCCACGGTCACCATCACACCCCCTTCGTCTCTCGAGGCTATCACTCTCAAACCTCTGCCCGCAATCTTCCCACCGTCCTTCCAGGATCAACGCGGTACACGCGGCGTTTTGCACACCATATGGGCCAAGAAGCGCCTGCGCGAGCTCGACGCAGAGATGGCGTCAGAACTGTCCTTCAATACGGAGAGCGTGGGCCTGGAAATGGCACGCGCAGAGCGGGACTGGATCGTGGATACGTTCCTCACCGAGAAGAAGCAGGGCGATGGTCTAGGAAGCGTGCTGAGCGCCGCGGGCATGACGCCCTTGACGCCACGCAGTCCCATCGGCGGCAAGCTGGGCGAGAAGTTGCGCGGTCTCAAGTTGGGGACCAGCCCGGCCGAGCTGGAGCCATCGGGTATGTTCTCCCATCGAGTATCGTGCACGTTACGTCGACTAACCGCGGGACACTAGCAAACACCTTTCTCACAGAGGGCAGCCAGAGCCAGACGCTTAGCCCGCGTGGCGACGATATTGCCATGTCAGGGTTTGGCAGCATACCCCAGCGCTCGCCCGGTGTTGCCCCCATGGGCGGCGCCATCTCATTGAATGCCGTGGTCAAGGGGGATCCCGCGCCCACGGGGCCCAAGGCGGAGGACGACGATCTGTTCGCCCTACCCATCAGCCCTCGCAGCCCGGACATGGCGAAGAGCCCATTTAGCACATTGAGATAGTTCACCCAGCGTATCAATACCCCATATATACACACACCATGCATAATATATACCACACGACAGCATCTTGGCCCCCCTGGCTGCTGTGATTAACGCCAACCGCCCACACGGCCCTCGTCCCACCGTTCCTTTCTTTCGCTCCGCAGGTAGAATCCCACCCGCGCCTCGCGGTACCGACGCACCCAGTCCGCAACCTCCCTCTCCGCCAGCTCGCCATCCTCGCTCTCCAGAAAGCTCTCCTCCATGGCCGAGCAAACCTGTCCCTGCTCGTTGACCCCTTGGCTCAGCTGCTGGTAGAGCCGCGCCGGGGCGAACGGGGCGAGCGCATTGTCCATCTCCGCCTCCTTCGCCCGCCACGTCCGCTCCAGCGCATGGGTGCTGAGCAGCTGCGCCTGCGTCGCGCCTCTTTGATGGGACAGTTGTGTCGATAACTGCGACACGTGGTTCGCCAACGCAATGTTGTCTTTGAGCGCTTGTTGTAGCGTTTCGTGGGACGATGACAGGCTGGGGTGGATGGTCTGGGGCGCGTTGGTCAGGGCGTTGAGTAGTTTCTGGTCGGCTAGTATGGCGGCAATGTCTTGTTTCCTACATGGAATATAGTCAGCCTACATAGACCCAAGGGGATAGACTCCGATTTGAATTAGGAACGTACGACTTGTCCTGTAGCATCTGCGGCAACCACCCTTCTCCAGGATCGGGGACCTGCTGCCTCGGCGGCGCATGTGCAGCAGGTGGCTGCCGACCGTCTGCTGTTGTGGGGAGAGCTGGCGTATTGACGCCGCTGGCTTCATGGCTCCCTGGTTTGGGAGGCGGCACGGGTGGCGTCGCGCTGGAGACGGGTGTGTATGACATTGGCAGCGGGAGGTGAAGCTGGTGGATGCAGGTTCCAAGATGACGCGGGAGTCGGTTGACAAGCTTCACTTGCTTTACCCGCGTCAATGTGGGGGCGGGGTCCCGGTCCCAGGAACGCGTATAAGACAGGCACCTAACTTAGGGACAACATTAAACACTTGATCTCGGAGACCATGCAAGCGTCTGTCATATCAGGCATGTCATTTAAGGGAGCAGGATTGCCTAGCAGCCCATATCGACATTGCATTGTTTTGGTATCTTGCCAGCCTTATGATCCCCTGCCATCCACTATCTCCTGCGCCACCTTGGCCGTCGCCTTCACGATCAGCTCGTGCTCGTGGGCATGTATCCTCTCCTTCAGCTCGTCCAGGCCCTCTCCCTTCCACTCAATCTCCTGGACCAAGATGGGGGCACCCCGATCCACCTCATCGATCACGTAGTGGGCCATGATGCCCGTGCGTGTGAGCCGCCCAGCCTTCAGCTCCTCGAACGCTCGCTCAATCGCCATGGCCCCATCAAACTCCCCTATGGTCCTCGTCAGCTGCAGAAATAGAACTGTATTCATCGACAAAACTTACCGGGTAGCGCTGGGTGGAGGTTGATGATCCGCACCCCTGCCCTTTCGATCGGCTCGAGAAAGGCAGGCGAGAAAACATGCATCCAGCCGGCGAGAACAATCAACTCAGGCTTTTCCTTCTCCGTTGAGAGAATCCTCTCGGCTAGTGCGGCGTCGTAATTACGACGGCCTTCCGCTACCTTCTGCTCGTCCTTTTCTCCTTTCCCCAAGAACCCGTGGCTGATCAGGTTGAAGTACTCCCAAGGAATACCTGGTCGTGAAATTAGCTGCCATCCTCATCACATATTTATAGAAAAGTACTCACCCGCCTTGTCCGCGCGAACAGTGGCGTGCGCACTTTTCCGGTTCGTAATGAGCGAGATGATGCGGCTGTTTGAGAGCTGCCCGTTTGACACGCCATCAATGAGAGCCTGGAAATTCGAGCCAAAGCCAGAGGCCATGACCAGAATCCGGCACGGTGAAACTTCCGGTGCGGTCATTGTGAAATTTGCGTGGGAATGATGGTAGTGGGATATAATAATTCTCGTACGTATCAGATACAGCTTCACATGCAACATTTTCTGTCTTAGAGTTTTAATGATATCACGTGACACCCCTTTGGTGGATAACAAGAGTAGAACAGCGCTTTTGCTCTTCTAGATGTAGGTACTTCTCCATGACATTGCGCGTGATCGACTCTGATCGTCTTCTTTGATATTATGCTGCTCGTCCCAGTCGCTGTACTACAGCCAGATATCATCATGATCCTCCCAAGCTCACGGCCCAAATGTCTCTTGTCCACCCCTTCTCCCGTAGCTTCTTGGCTCCCGCCTTTGTCGGCGCGCCCGTCCTCTCCCCTGGCGCCATAGCCAGCGCCTTGCTGCTGGCGGCAAACGCCTCGAGAAGCTCCCTGACACGTTTCGCCTCGACAAAGGTGGCTTCTAGGTCGGCGTCGCGCTCTGTGATGATTGTCGCGAGCTCCATGCATTCCAGGAGATAGTCCCTCGTCAGGCGCGTGCCTGCAAAGTGCAGGGACTTGACATAGGCCAGAATCGTCTCGGGGAGGTACATCTGGCGGATCTCGGCCAGGGCTTCGTTGCCGTCCTGGATGCTGGCAAGCATCCAGTTGTGCAGCAACGGCTGCATGCTCTCCTTTGTGACCTTGACGGCGTTGATGAGCTCCGGACGCCATTGAGCTGCTTTTGTGTTGACATCGGCACTGCGCATGTTAGCCTTTTCCTGACGGTATTGGGATGTTTTGTTGTTGGCACGTACTCTCCGGCAATGGTAGCAAATGCCCCAGTCGTCTCCAGGCTATCCAGCGCCTGCACCAGATGACCCAGATCACGGAAATTTTGCGCATCGGTCATGACCTGAAGAGGCGATGTCTGCACATTACCAGGCAACCCTTCCAGCTGCTCAGCCCAGAACTCAATGCTGTTGGCCATGGACTCGTCTTCTACTCCGAAGCGCTCCGCCAGAATAGCGCTGAACGATATGCTCTTCATCAACCGCCTTGCTGCGTCGAGATGCATGTTGCCTAAGTTTGTCAGCTAATGAATACTCAGTTTCTGGTCAGGCGTGGCGAATACGTACGCAAAAAGAACACAAAGGCTTTCACACCCATGCTGAAGACATCTGGCCACGCTTCGTCGACGAGCAACAGCCACTCCAGGGACCGCACGAGATACTCATCCAGAGCATCGGCGAGCTGCTCTTCGTCATCACCGAGGAAGTCCGCCTTGATGAACTGTCCAGACTGGGAATCGGGCGTGCTCTCCTCCAGAATCCGGAACACGGCTGGCGCCCCCTTGGTTGCTGTCGGCGACTCGGTGACCTTCTGGTAGAAGATATTTGCCTGCGTCCTGACATACTCCATTATGTCAATGTTGGCCTTGCGAGCTAGTTTGAGAAGCGTGATTCGGCGTTCTGTCTCCTCCTCCTCGATGAGATTCTCGCTCAGCACCTCGTATCTCCGTGGTATCGTCAAGACACAAGAATACAATGGTATAAGCTCTTGCAGCTGCTGTCGAAGCAGGTACCCGGCATACCATGCGACAATCGTTTCTTGCGCTTTGATCTCGTCTTCCGTTTTGCGCTGCTGAATAGATTTTGCCGTCACATCCTCAAGCAGCGAAAGAAGCACGTAAACGTGCGCGATAATCCGCAACCCATCGGTCTGCGCGTGCTGAAAGTATTGTGGCTGATCGAGACCGCGGGTCGGGGAGGCAAGGTGCCGACCCTGCTCGGACAGGTATTGATGCAACTCATTCGCAACTATGGAAGCCTGCAACGCCTTGGTGGGCTCCTTCGCCTCGTCGGCTACAGAGGGGCGAGCTGCGAGCTGCCTGACCAGACGCTTCTCCACGCCAGCCTCTTCGCCGTGCACCGACACGGCGTTCAGCGAAGGGAACGTCTGTGTGAGATGCGCCGCCTCTCCTCCCGCGCATTGGTTCAAAAGAAAAGAGTCCAGCTGCGTGCGCAGAAGGGCGTTGTAATGAGCGAAGAGGAGATCGTCCCAGGACCTGGCCACCTTCTCCACGCTCTCAATGTCTCCGGAGAGCACGCCGTACACCGCGCGCTCATGGTCACTCGTCCCGCCCTGCGTTGCTAGCGCATAGCACATGCGCCGCCAAAGCACCAACGAGCTCTCACTCAGATCGGTGGGCGCTTCATTGCCGTCTTGTGCTGGTAGGAGCAAGCCTGACATGGAGACGGAACGCCACACCTCTGTCCGCTCCTGGCACCATTCCTGGATCGTAGCCGCAGTGCTGCCCCGACGCAGATGCTCGAAGCAGCCCAGCCAGATGGCGCGCTCAAAATACTCGTCTTGGGGCTGTAGCTTGCGCCCCTGTCGCGTGCACGCATCGGGGTCGAGCTGTGTGACCATGGGTTCGCTCGACGAGGTCAGATGGTTGGAGGTGCCGTTCCCAGGCTGCTGGTCTAGTAATTGCGACCAGCCCGTGACGCTCTTCTTCATCTTGATTGCAGAGCGTGTGTGCAGCCAGCCATGTGCAATGATATCGCCTCGATCCGCATTCCGCTGCAGCTCACGCGTCATCTCGTCGATATCGGGGCCCGAAGCCGCGCTGGTCTGCAGCCACTGGAGGACGGCCCTTCGCTCGCGGGCAGTCGGGTCGCTCTCGAAGAAGGATTCCAGCGTCGTCGCACGGCTGGGTTTGTCTGCCACCCGTTCCAAGCGCGCAACGTGTGACTCGTTCTCGGCATCGGAGTATCGTAGCGGAAGCACTCGTTGCAGTAGATCCCACGTCTGAACCTCCTTTTCTAGTCGTTGTATCTCGGCCTCAGTGTCCTGCGAGATCTCATTGTCCAGTTCGTCCGTGTCCATGTCCATGTCATCGCCCGTCCGCAGCCTCCCAGGTCGCAGTTTCGCCAGACGCTGCGTCGCGTTCTTGTGGAATATGCGCGGCAGCGCAAGCAGGCGCTCACGAGCATCGTATCCGGGTGCGCGTCCGGTCAGGCAGTCATCGAGGGCATTGGCGAATTGCTCGACCTCGGGGCCTGCAAATTCCGTTGTTGGTGCCCAGTCGAGGGGCGTTGAAGTGTTGTCGAGCTCCATTTTCGACGAGCGAAATCTCAATTGCCCGAAGCGCTGTCGAGGATCTCTCTTGAGTATCCTGAGGCCGGATTTCAACTTCGAAAAGGTGCTTCGGCCGGTGGGTTGACGCTTGCGACGGTCACCAGGTCTAGTATTCTATCCTCGACGGTGCTGTCTGGTCATGGCCGACGAAATGTGATGAGTGATCTTGTGTGCAGCCTTGTATAATTAAGAGAGCTCGCGCATAAAGCTCTTGTCGATGGTAGGAGAAGCGGGTCGTGCTGTTGCTCAGTGTGAATATCAATGTCAGGCTGGACTACAACAAAGCTCCAAAAGTTCACCATTGAATTGTTGCTGCAGTCACCGACGCGCCGCCGGCCGCGCCAAGGTGGGCCCTTCCTTTACCTACATAGACGACTACAGGGTAATTCATCAGGTTATGCACCAAACCGAGCGCCGATTCCAACCACATATTGACGCCCCACCAGAGCACGATTTTTCCTTTCCTTCTTCTTCAACATAATGTCAGGGCATTCATATTAGAGTCTCGGAACAAGGTATCTCTCAATGCTTGTTCAGGTCCCTTGAGGATCTCTTGCGTGCTCAATGATCGCCCAGAGAAACTTGCCTCCTCCGAACTGTTCCCAGCGACTTTCTCTAGACCGGCGAACGCGCTATGGTTGAGGTTACATTTCTATCTGCGCGAGACGGATTTTTCACGCGTTCCTCATGGCCCCGTGCTAATTACATGATTTGTATGATTGTATAATTGTTTGTCGACAGACTCCGACTCATTTGCCCTCCCTCATCTGCTGTAGTTTGAGTTGCAGCAGTTTGGGCTTGGGACAGCTGACTGTCGACGCATCTTCACCGTATTTGGAGTAGAACGCGTCGCAGCACTCGTAGAGGGCGTTGATCACAGACTGGCACTTGGCTTCGCTGTAATTGTTCTTGGTCAGGCAGTCTGCTCGACTTGTCAGCAATCACCCTGTGGATTGTGCGCGCAGTTTGTCTTCACCTTGAATGGCGCACTTATTAGAGCGTGTTAGCAACTGTGCGCACGGTGAGAGGAAGGTGAGGCTTCTTTGAAACTCACGGCACGAGGATGGCAGGGCGGCTGCGTGTCAATGTCATCTTTGGGAGCCTGCGCCCAGTTAGACTCAAAGGCTGGGATAGCATCGAGCTGAGGTGACTGACCATGATGCTGCCAATATTCTGAAGGTGTTGAGTTGCATGCCTTGGCCGACTTGCTTGACATCATGGCTGCTTTTGTTTGCGATCGGTGCGTGCGGATTACAGAGAATTCGCACCCCCAGCGGCTAAATGAGTGCTTTTGGCACCACCCATATTCACCAGGCCTTCAGTTCCCTGCCAATCAAACGCGCCGCTCCCCACCCTTCAACTTCTTCTCGAAACCGCGAGTGAAGCGTGAGCCCGTCTCGCTCTTCTCTCTCCCTTTGCCATTCACGCCGAACCCGGAACCTCGTTCTTCATTCTGTCGCTTTTCTTCTTTCCAAAGCGCCGACCAAAGCTTTTGCGCAGACTACCTGACGCCGCACACGCATTTACATATCTGAGTACGTCCGATTCTCCGTCTGGAACGGCGCATGACCTAACTCACCTCTTGCGTTGCGCCCTTCGAGACCCTTCTTTCTACCCATCTCGCTTCTAACGATCCATGAAATAGACAAGCCAACACAAATCCCACGCACAACATGTCCGACCAGGAGAACGGCACTCCCAGCGGTGGCCACCCCGAGGCCCCCGCCAACACCGAGCATCTCAACATCAAGGTGTCAGACAATAACAACGAGGTCTTCTTCAAGATCAAGCGGTCCACGAAACTTGAGAAGCTCATGACCGCCTTCTGCGAGCGCCAGGGAAAATCTATCAGCTCTGTCCGGTTCTTGTTTGAAGGCCAGCGTGTGCAACCCACTGACACACCTGAGGCGGTAGGTCTTCTGCGTGTCTCTAGGTACCCGGACCAAATGACTGACCGTGCATAGCTCGAGATGGCCGACGGTGACCAGCTCGATGTTCACCAGGAGCAGGTTGGCGGTAACTGAGGCAAGAAAAGAAGTACCAGCGATGACGACTACGATACGATAACGCGAGGAGGGATTCCCGGTCTTGATTTCTAGGGGCTATTTATCTTTGATGATCATTTGGGCGACAGGCTAGGCTGGTATGATACAGTCCATTCGAGGCAAGGAAGGAGTTCAACAAGAGAACGTCAGCACTTGCTGACAATTGCCTGGCCTACCTTGGGATACGACGCTTAATCCGTCACACACGGGAGAGTCGGTTGATATAGTCGCAAGGCAAAGCATCGGCATCAAACTGATGCCCATCTCAATGTGAATTCCAAACTAACACACTCTTTCACTCACCCGATCCCTTTCCATATTAAACATCATAGCACCTTTTCGCAGCAAATGCAAGAACCATGATCCAACAAGCCAAATCAAAACCAAAAAACAAGCATGCAAAAGCCCAAACCAAAATGCAAAAGATCAAAAATCAAAAACACCAAGCTGTCGTCAAATCATGCGCATGTTCGTCGTCGTCATCATCGTTTCAACTCACGGGTACGGCACGTCGTGCAGAGTATGACCGTCCCGCCAGGAACCTCCTTGGGGAAGATCTGTCCATCTTCAAAACCCCCCTTGCACTCGGCACAGCGGAAGCAGTGCTCATGCCACTCGTAGCCCAGCGCCTGGATGTACTCCCCGATGACGGCGGTCCGGCACTTCCTACACTTGGGCGCGCGTCTCTCGGTTCGCTTGGTCTGGCACTTGATGCACCAGGCGTAGCCATCCTTTTCAATGTGCGTCATGCCCTGCTCAAAGGGGTCGCCGCACTCGGCGCAGAAGAAGTGGCCGTAGTGCCAGTGCTCGCCCAGGGCCACAATGTGCTCGTCAAGGATGGATGTCTTGCAGTGCTTGCACTTGGGGGCAAAGTGTTCGTGCCAGTCCAGGTGGCAGTAGAAGCGAAGCCGGTCGTCTCCGTCCTCCGCCATTGTTTGCCCGGGCGTCTCCTCGAGGATCTCGCCGGCAGCCCGGCGCTGGATGCGCTCAAGGCGCTCGGCCCGCTGTCGATCAGGCTCAGGACTGATCTCCATTGCCTCAAGGCTGGTGCCGCAGATGTAGCAACTCAGACACTTTGGATGGAAACGCTCGGACGTACCAGCCAAGGCTACGAAGCGGCCCTCGATGGAATAGCCGCACTCATGACAAAGTGTCTTGTCTCGGGGAGCCCCCGGCGCGCGAGACCAGTGACTGAGAGGTCTCTGTGCTCGGGGCGCCCTGTTGCCACCACGTGGGGCGACCACGGCAGGCACGTTGCTATCGCCGCCCTTGGGCGAGTCGACAGAGATGCCTGGGACGTGAATTTCGGGCAATGGTCGAGGAGAGGCCGTGCCGCCGTCATCTGGGGTGACAATGACAGGGATGGACGCGTCCGCATTGCCAGCAGGCCCATCAACAGCAATGGTCGGCACGTTGATCTCTGGCAGAGGACGCGCTGCTGCATCGTCAGGGCCTTCTAGGCTGAAGGACGGCACACTTGCATTTGGCGACGCCCGTGTCCGCGGCGCGTCGCTCTCCTCCACAGAGATAGTAGGGATACCCACAGGCCGGGCTTGCGATGTCTGGAAGCGGCCTCTGGCTGGCGATCCGGCTGCCTCAGGTTGTGGCTGTTGCTGTCGCTGCCGCTGCTGGCATTCTGCTGGGTGGCTATCAGTTGACTCCTCCGGGGCTCTCCAATTAGCATCAAAGCTTACAATTGGCCGGCCAGGGCTGTCGCTGACGGCAGTGGGCTCTGGCAGCTTGGCGCTGCGGTCCCTAAGCTTCATACTGGTGGCGTTGCGAATGTCCTGGCTGCGGACCTCGATACCATCCTTTCGCTCCACTGTCTCATCCACGGGGGGCTCTGGCAGTCCAGCGTTGCTGGTGTACAGGGCATCCCGGGACTTTGTGGGTGGGTTCCGGTAAATCTCGACGCGATCCAAGGGCTTCCCCGGCGATGCCTCTTCTTCGCGCAGAGAGTCGAACCGCACTCGGTTCAAAGGGTTGGTCGGCTTGCTGACAAGCTTGTCTGGCGACGCGCGACCCGTCCTGGCTGACCCGCGAGAGGACGCCGACTCAGGTTCCTCCCATATCTGATCACCAGAAAAAGGCCTCTCCACTTCGCCGCTCACATTGCGCTTCATGCTGCTGCGCCGCCTGTGAAAGACGGGCGCCCGCGAGCCCATGCTTCCATAGGGTTTGGTCTGGGTGCGGACAGAGTCCACGGAGGGGCGACTCATGCGAGAGGCCCCGTCGCTGTCCGAGGAGCTGGCGGAAACAGAGCGAGCGCCACTGTCCCGAGCCAAGCCGCTTGCCGCAATGTCCTCTCCGTACCGACCTGCGCTCGCCGCGCGGGCGTGCGCGTAGCTGTTCTTTCTAAGATGTGGTCGGTAACGGTAGGGGCCATTTGGCTGTGGGATCTTGTCAGGGTTCTGGTGCTGCCAGACGAGCTCAGCTGCCTCGTTGAGAGCAGCGTCGTACAGGCGAGCGTCGTCGTTGGGCTCGGGGGATGCAGATTGCTCCGGTGTCTCGCGCAAACGCATGTCATCCATGGCGTCACGCAGTGAAAATGCCTCCTCCTTCTCCATCCACCGCTGACCCCGCTCAATGTACGACGACGTCGGGACGACCTCAGACGCCCGCAATGGTGCTGCTGCTGTGCGCTCCTGGGGATAGTAGTCGCGACCACGTGAAGATGTCGAGAGGCGCGACGAGACGCTGGCAGCACCCACGCTCGGGGCCTGGGATGGAACGCGTCGAGGCTGGGGAGGGAGGCTGGTGCTGGTCTGGCTGTCGGCTTGCGGAATGGTGTCTAGGCTGGGGCGTCCAACAGTGCTGGCTCGGCTTGGTGCTGGGCGGGCACCGGAAGGCTGGGGGCGCGCGCCGCCAGGACGTTGCAGGCGGTTGTTGCGAAGTTCGGATAGATAGTTCGCTGTACGTGTGGTGTCATTAGAGCCGAGCTCGGTGCCAGAAGCCAACCGCCCTTTCACGTACCGAATTGATCGTTGTTCATGTAGCTGGACGCTGGCGGCGACACCTTTGTGTCGCTGGTCGTACCAGCAGGCTTCATGGCGATGGCGAGGGAGATGCCACGGGAGTTGTAGCAATGAAGAACGATGGGAAGCTAATGGGGATAAACGATGGAATGCGCAGTGCGTTGAAGATGCAAGGAGTGTTGTTAATTGCCGAGACCGTGAATTTATATGAGCTCCAGGGAGATGGGCGTCGTTTGATTGATAGCGGCCGGTGCGCGGAGCAAGGGTCTCCAGCCGTGGACATCAAAACGGTGGTTGGCACAGCAACCCCCCAGCGGCCGGCGTCTCGACCGCGCTATCGCGAAATGACAATATGATCTTGCGTTTGTTCACCTTGTGATGTGTGACACAGTTCAAGTTGCGCATGGACTGGTGTTTTTGTCGTCTAATAAGCTGTACATGGGTTTGGAAGAAGTGGTGGACGTTTTGCAAGCATGTGGAAGATTGGGGCCCAGACACATGTCATACTGTAAGTGGACATGCCCAACATGCGCCCGACATCTATTTGACGGCCCCATCGAGCTCATTATCCTGTGTTGTAATAGGCACTGAACGCACTGATTACTTGGCGAGGAGTGTTTGATGCTCTTCCACATAGCAATAGTCCTCGCTGACCTCCAGACCGCTCATTGAAAGCTGCATCGTGACGTCTACTCCATGCATTCTGAATCATCACGCCTTCACAGGTCCAACAACGCCATCCACCTTCACATTTGAGACGTCTTTTCATACATGTACAACAGCTATAGCCGAATCATCTGATCGTACACATTATACACTTCCACAGCCGTTCTGGGGAGCGGATGTTGGCCACACTTGATTCCCCTGTCTTCGCCTTGAATGGCGTTGGCTACCATTGCAGCTCCCCCTTGACGCCTTTCTCTGGCTCTTTTGGCTTCGGACGCTCTGCGAAACCCAGATTCTTCAGTTCATCCCTAGCCATGAGGTTTCTGCGTGCGTTCAGTTAGTGTGTCCTTGTGCACCAGAACATGGGCATTACTCACTTGTCCATGCGACAGTTCAGATACCCCTTTGCGAGCTCACGACACTCATCCTCATTGACGCCGCGCACCTTTTTCATGCACACAAGATATGCCTGCATGGCCTTCTTGCATTCGCCTGCATTTCGCTCGTTAGACACGTTCCGCGGTCATCATGTACATTTGGTGGGGTCTGGCTAACCTTCATGATCCAGCGGAAAGCTCCCTCGTTGTGGACTGAGACGGTCAGCGTCGGGGACTCGCGGTGTCTATCAAATGGCAAAAAGACTCACGGCGTCGGCTTTGTTGAAGGCAACGCTCCTGGACTGCCAAACGTACTCATGTTTGATGATCGGGCATGATGCTATTGGTCGGATCAGGTGCACAGCACAGCACACCTTGATCTCTGATGAGTATGGTCGGCCCGTTTGTCGTCTAGTACTGCTTACAGGAATCTCGCGCTACCTCGCGCAGCCAAATCATGCGACTATCGCAATACTGGCCTAGCGGGGCGTGCCGCTGTGGCTGCCAACGGGATCAAACACTCCGATCCGATGCATAAAACCTGTTCCAGGGAACACAACGCTAGCAGACCCTGCTAGTGTGCATAAGCCAGCATAACCTTATGCAAGCACGTGAACTCTGGCGACGTAGTTGCGCTACGCCATCCGTATCCGTCAACCTTGAGAGCAGGTCTTGCCCAAGTGCCTCGGAATCCACGCCGCGACAGATCCACGCAAAAGCCATCTCAGCTGTCTGCATGAACTGTCAAGGCTCGCACGCGACGCGCAGCGCTACCAAGACGCCCTGATTGCGCAAGCAAGCTATTCATCACCTCCCATCCAACCTGCATCCACCTGCGCGCCTAATCGTGTTTGTGTTGACTTCCGACACAACTACGTCGCTATGGCAGCCCTCGGCGAGGATCTGCTCAGCACCGTCAACAAGCTGCAAGATCTCGTCTTCAACACCATTGGAAATGACTCTCTAGATCTTCCCCAGATTGTTTGTCTCCCCTTTCACCCGAAATCAAAGCTTGCGTTAGCTGACAGGCCCCCCTTAGGTTGTCGTCGGATCCCAGTCTGCAGGTAAATCCTCCGTTCTCGAGAACATTGTGGGCCGCGACTTTCTGCCCCGTGGCAGCGGCATCTGCACTCGACGACCTCTGATTCTGCAGCTCGTCAATGTAGCCGAAGACGAGGATGCTCCCGATCCCACAAGCGACCCCTTCAAGTCGCCCGCTGCGGCTCGCCGCTCCGAGTGGGCTGAGTTTCACCACATCCCCAACAGGAGGTTTACAGACTTTTCGGACGTGAAGAGGGAAATTGAGAACGAAACATCGCGAGTAGCCGGCAACAACAAGGGCATCAACCGACAACCCATCAACCTCAAGGTCTACTCGCCGCATGTGCTGAACCTGACGCTGGTGGATCTGCCAGGCTTGACCAAGGTGCCCATTGGCGACCAACCGAGCGACATTGAGAAGCAGACCCGAACTCTGATCTCCGAGTACATTGCCAAGCCCAACAGCATTATCCTTGCTGTTTCTCCTGCCAATGTCGACCTGGTCAACTCGGAGGCGCTCAAGCTCGCCCGTCATGTCGACCCCCTCGGCCGTCGCACCATTGGCGTGCTCACCAAAATCGATCTGATGGACCATGGTACAAATGCTCTGGATATTCTTTCGGGTCGAGTCTATCCCTTGAAGCTGGGCTTCATCGGTGTCGTCAACCGCTCGCAGCAGGATATCCAGGGCAACAAGCCCATGGAGGAGGCTATCCAGGCCGAGACCGACTTCTTCAAGCACCATCCTGCTTACCGCAACATTGCGAACCGATGCGGCACGCATTTTCTCGCCAAAACCCTCAACACCACACTCATGTCTCACATCCGCGAGCGTCTCCCTGACATCAAGGCACGCCTGAACACTCTGATGGGCCAGACGCAACAGGAGCTGGCCACCTACGGTGACATGCAGTTCAGCGGCAAGGAGCACCGTGGTTCCCTTATCCTGCAACAAATGACCCGATTCGCGACATCTTTCACATCTTCCATTGATGGTACTTCCTCCAACATCTCCACCAAGGAGCTCAGCGGCGGCGCCCGCATCTACTACATCTTCAATTCCGTCTTTGGCAGCTCTCTCGAGTCCATCGACCCCACATCCAACCTCACAGCTCTCGATATCAGGACCGCGATCCGCAACTCGACTGGTCCCCGCCCCAGCCTCTTCGTCCCCGAGATGGCTTTCGATCTCCTCGTCAAGCCCCAGATCAAGATGCTGGAGATCCCCTCGCAACGCTGCGTGGAGCTAGTGTATGAGGAGTTGATCAAGATCTGCCACACCTGTGGCTCAACAGAACTTTCTCGGTTCCCAAGGCTACAGGGCAAGCTCATCGAGACTGTTTCGGATCTGCTGCGGGAGCGACTTGGGCCCACGTCCAACTACGTCGAATCGCTCATCTCGATCCAGCGCGCATACATTAACACAAACCATCCCAACTTCCTCGGCGCCGCGGCTGCCATGAGCAACGTCGTCGGTGCTCGACAGGAGAAGGAGCGCCAACGGTTGATCCAGGAGGAGAGGGAGCGTCGTGAGAAGCGCCGTCTGAAGGAGCTTGGCACCAATGGCACCGAGCCTGGCGACGAAGAAGAAGAGAACCGCACAGAGAAGGCTGAGATTCCCAGCCGGAAACAGATCCCAAACCCTGGCAGGAGCCTGTCGCCTGCTGTGCGACCACATACTAGCATCGGGTCCGCCATCAACGGTGTGGCTCGCTCGGCATCCCCGTCACGACTGAACGCCAACGGCCAGGGCTTGCACAATGCCCGCGACTCTTTCTTGACATACTTTTTCGGCAAGGACGGTCAAGCAATGACGAGTAGCACCTCCTCAGTGCCCGGCCACAGGCATATCAGCCAGTCCTCGGAAGCCGGGCTCCCGAGCATCCGCAGAGAGGACAAGCTGCCGATGCGCTCACTCCATGGCTACGAAGATGACCATGACAACAAGGGTCTAGCATCGCACTATGTAAGAACAGAACTGAACAATACCAGGGACACCTGTACTAACCAGCAGCAGGGCGGTGAGTCTAACGAGCCTGCCTTGACAGACCGGGAGGCTATGGAGACAGAGCTCATCCGTGCGCTCATCTCCTCCTACTTCAACATTGTCCGCGAGTCCATTGCGGACCAGGTACCCAAGGCCGTCATGCACCTCCTGGTCAACCACTGCAAGGATGTTGTGCAGAATCGCCTCGTGACCGAGCTATACAGAGAGAGTCTTTTCGAAGAGCTGCTATACGAAGACGACACGGTGAAGAAAGACCGCGAGAAGTGCGAGAAGCTGCTTGATACGTATAGAGAAGCCGCCAAGATCATTGGCGAGGTTGTGTAGGGGCGGATAGACAGACTACTACTGCTGCTTTTTTGCCACGGCTTGGCTGCTCCTTCATCGTCGCGCCGAAGCTGTTGAACGGTGTAGGAAACGCCAGGTGTCTTGGTCCGGGGCGGATATGGATGATACATGTATATTTTCTTTTGCACGGGGAGGAGCATCACGAGACTCGAAGCGGGAAGGGGGGAGACGGCAGGGGAGAGAGCTCGAAGAGGGACTCACGCTACTCTCTCATGGATTTTCTGCTCTCATTGTTGTAACAAAAGGAATGGCGCGCTCTTCTTGGCTATCTGTATCAACAATATGTACGGAGGGGCAAGGGGAGGGCACGGGCGCCACTCTCATGAGCAGTAGTGCGCGGTACTACATCTGACAGGGACGGATATATCTGATTTCAACTCTTGTATAAAAGTATTCCGCACTCCTTTGCAAAGTTGTATGTGAATTCAAGTATACTCACACTACCATCATGGGGGGATACCTAGTAGAGAAGAAGGATGATGATTGCCAAGTGCTGACCCTTTTGTTTACCCGAATGCTGGGGCAGGATCTTGCTGCTCCTTTAAGATGGTGTAGGCAAAACAGCATTGCCTTGTGGCGTATGTATATATACTACACGGCACACACGATTGTCACATTCGGAATTTAATCGATCTGACGTGTTCGTTGGAGTCCAGAACCGGCAGCTAACGGGAAGACTCTCCATACGAATAGCGCTGTTCCCCATGATACGGATACCCGTAGCTGTCGTCCCCTCCCGGAGCAGGATGCTCGTCAATGTAATATACGTCACGACGGACCGGACGTCGGACATGGTACGTCCCATGAACTGGGTCGCGCACCTCCACGATCTCGAACTCCTCGAGTGGAGGGCAGTATCCGTCTTGGGGATACATAGGTGTGTATTGTTGTGATGGAGCCTCGGCTATGCACACAGGTGGTCCGAGGCTGTCGTAAAAGGGGGCCTCTGTGCGCGCAGAGTGAAGCGGGTAGCGAGGCTTGGGCTGGTGGTATAGTGGCATCTGCTGATGGAACGGGTCAGGAGGCGCATATGGCTGAGGAGCTCGTGGACCTGGGTCGGCTGTCCATGAATAAGCACGCTCAGGATACCGTATCTGTTCACGGTGCTCGTGAGCGTGGTCCGGGACATGGGCTATGACCTCCGCCGCTGCACTGCCGGCTGTCCCGCGGGTGAAACTGCCGTGCGCCAAGCCAGTATCACGGTCGTTGCCGTAAGAGTGCGATGGCGGTGGGACGACTTCCTGGACGGCACGCGGTGCGGCGTGATACTCACGCGTCCCCCTACTTGAGTCCGCTGGGACATTCTGAGATACATTCGACGCCCTGTAGGAAGACGAGTCGAGGTCTTGGCGCTCTCTCGCACGGCATTGCTTCTTGCTAAGGGGCGCGCCGTAGACCTCACTAGCTGGTCTCAACACAGGTGGCCCTTTGAAGTCGGCGACTGTGGGGTGTCGTGGAGCACTACGGTAAGCAGTATTCTGAGAATCCGATCGAGGCCGTAACTTGGGGTTCGTGGCCTGGCGTGGCTGACCGACCGACGCTTCGCTATCCTCATCTGAACCTTGGTCCGCAAGCGTGTGCACATCCCTGGAGATTCTTCCTCTCAAATTAAACGTCTTTCGAGGCTGAGGCCTGCCGCCCTCGGGAACAACCCCAGGATACGCATCCTGTAGCACGGCATCGATGTTTGCGTTTTTGCCAAACCACGACGGCAACATCTGTCTTATACTGTCCAAATCTGGAAGACGGATCATCTGTGTTTGCCAGTCCAGATTCAGCTGCACTTCTTTGACATGCTTCTTGCGGAAATGCAACAAGAGAGTCTCTAGAGAATATAATTGGGGTTTGCCCCCGCTCCCCTTCAGATGGCTGCTGCTTTTGAATTTCGGTATACTTCCCTGTGGCGCCGTAGCACCTACTGGAGCTGATCCTGAACAAGCGGCACACTCGAGACGCCTCAGTTTCTTGAGAGGCAATGACATCTTACACTGCAGGAAAAGGCTTTGGAAAGTGGCGAACGTTGCTAGCTCGCCGAATCGTGCCTCGAGCTCCTGCGATACACAACGCACAATGGCCGTTGCCCTGATGGCGTTCGGGCCTTTGAACTTGTTCATGGCGCGGAACTTCTCTGGGAGGATGTGCAACATTTGGTCTTCCTGCATTCTGTTCAGTTGCGGAGGCAGAGTCAACAGCAGCCTTGTTGAATGTGCTGCGTCGACTTGATCATCCGGCTCTGGCTTGATCTGTACGGAATCTCCAGGTTCAGTCACATTGACCGTGGGACCTCCAGGATTAGGTCGAAATGGGGGCGGACGGGGCCATTCTGACCTCCAAAACACGACGACGTTTCCATGGCTTAGGGAAGCGGTATGCTTGGCTGCATAGTGCTGGATGACGCCGTCGAGGGTGTATAGCTGGGTGGTCGAACAGCCGTTGCACAAGAATAATTCTTCCTGCTTTTTCCAAATCCGGGGCTTGATCTTGAGATCAAATAGCCACTTCATATTCTCCAAGGTTAGCTTTTGTGCCCAAGGTCCCTCGACAGGTTCATCGAGCACCGCCTCGCTGGCAACATCTTTGTAGAATCTATTTTGAGCGTACATGAGCAGTCCTGTGGCGAAGAAGGCGCTGGATTTCGATCTGAGCTTCTTGCAGTGTTTCCATTTATGTCGGATGTAATCATCGGCATATCGTGCAAGTCTTGTCCTCACGGGGGCTTGGACCTCATCCCACTCCGCGTCAAGGACATCCTTAGGGTCTCGCCGAGATTTTGCAGCTGAGGCGGATACTGCTGACGGGGGCTGCTTCAGCGTTGCCGCCACCTGTCGCTTCATCGTAGTAAAGCCATCTTCGACAGCCCAGCTCTCCAACCTGTCCATGTCTTTCAGCATGGAGCTTTGTCTCAGCTGCAGCCCCTTGAGCCACTCTTCGAGAGCGCCCGTGCCCAGCAGCTTGACCCTTTGAAAGTTGGCCTCGATCTGTGTAACATGGCTTTTCCAGTACATCTTGACAATGGGCGTGCCGGCAGGGACTCTGCCAGCCTTGAGCGCTGAGGGCGGCACGACCTTACGGTAGGGAGCGACTGAGGCCACTGGAATCCCGGGCAGGAGGAAAGACGGCGTCTTACCGGCTAGAATGATGTCAAGTTCCTAGAAACTTTAGCTCACAATATCTTCACTGTGATGCAGGAATAGCTGACCTTGACGCAAAGCGACTCGAGGCAAGCTCCGCAGGCACGACTTGAGAATGGGAAAATTGGTGCGGCACCGCTTGTGCCAGGACCAGTATGCCAGGTGGTCTTGGGAACCGCGCTACGTTCCTCGCAATTACAGAATTGGCATCCTCGGTTGGCTATTAGGCGCCACATCTCCAGCTCTGTCTTGGACTCGAGGGGTGAGGGTAGTGCAGGCCAGTACAGGCACCTGGATGCCTTCCAGATATCGTTGGCGGCAAGGGGCTCCACGACACCCAGCTGGCCACATGGCCCAGAAGCAGCAGCCAGGGCAGCCGAAGACTCTATGTTCCCGCCCTCAAAGTTCAGCGAGAGCTGGGGTCGAGAATCATGACCAGGAACGAAGGGTTCGATGCCATAAAGGGTGGCCCCGGCATCGTGAGCCTCTCTGCTTCCGTGGTCCACAGGCTTAGCACTGATCGATGGTTCAAGATATCCCTGGAATTTCTTGCTCACGCGAAGGAGCTTGCCAAGGCAGTGTGGAGGGAGGTACGTGAGAATACGATGCCATAGCTCCGCTGGGAGCTGGTGCGAGCGGTCGCGCGATACTTCGTTGGAGGGAGCCGTGCGCTGCCGCTTGGCAAGATTGTTTCTGGGATAGGATGGTGATTCGGGGGACTTGCGCTTCTTGGAGGCAGACTGCGTGCTCTGCAATAGCGCATCATAGGCCATGACAGTTGCCGAATCGTAAGACATCTCGGATGAAGGTGTGTCGACGTGAATCGCGTCACTGCGAAATGCCATCGCCACGGGAGGAGATGATCGATACGGAGTTCGGGCTCCCAAAGTGAAGCGATGTGGTCCGTTGCACTGGCAGCGAGACTTGGTCGTTCCCAAACCATCACTCTGGCATGGCGCGAGGTGAAGGTTATCAAGGGAAGAGCGAGTTCCTCACGTGAAGTAGAACTGAGAGGATGGTAACTTCGAAACGGAAGGGGCGCCCCGGAAGGTGAGGCTTTGAACTCGCCCGAGTGCCAGCGGCAGAAAAGGGGGGCTTTGCGCAATCTGGCCAGTGACAGCGCAGCGCGCGCTTGTCCTGGACTCCCACCACCAGTTAACTACTTACCCACCGACAACGACTCACGAGCTCCTCCAGACATTTACCTACTCCTTACCTACATGATGGTTTGGCTCGCAACGCGGCAATAGTCAGCTTTTGCCCGAATCGGTAGCAGCTGTGGTCCGCATCACTCCAACCTCGCGCGCCTTCTCACCACCTCTCGACTCCGTATCCAGGGACAAGCTAGGACCATGTCCGGACGCCATCTAGAGGACACTCGCTGCTAGACTGGATTCATTACACATGGAACACACTTTCTGAGCATCGGCTGGTCTTTGACAAAAGGAAATGTATTAATGCTGTATGCTGAGTATGATAATAACAATGAAGAAAAGAAACCCAATGCCAATTGGGAAAGCAGAGCAATAACGCGTGTCTCTGTATATAAATTGCTTACAATCATTTAGGTGTCCGACCCGAATGCTCTTCTATCACTCCTTCTTCTCCTTTTTATTCTTCTTGCCCTTGGGCATACGCACCAGCCAGTACAACGCCAGCGACGCTCCAATGTTGAACACAATGTACACCATACCGATGCCAAAGTCCCGCCACCGGTTGTCGTAGCTTGACGAGATCCGCGCGAGGAATTCGTTGGTCGAGCCCAGCGGGCAAAAGTCACACGACGAAGTGCCGTTGGGGTTGAGCAGGTTGCCGCCCATCTGGGGGACGTACCCGCCCTCATACAGGTACTCGTAGCATGACAAGCCATTGGGGGGGAAGATCTCGACAATCTCGTTGGTGTTGCACGTCACGGCCGTGTTGGCGAGCCCGGTGGACATGATGGCCGAGATGAGGTACGTGAAGGGGGAGAGGCGGTACATGAAGATCCAGAAGCCAGGGAGTGTCTTCTCGTTGGCGAGGACGCCGCAGAAGAGCAAACACATCATGAACAGCACATTGGCCAGGTTGCCGCCCGCCTCGGCGGTATCGGTGATGGCGATACAGGCGTGGGCAAAGGTGCAGGTGAAGATGAGGAACTGCCAGAACAGCAGCCACATGAGGGCGCCACGCTCCGTCTCCGCGCCCGTGGGCTGGGCGTTCTTGTTGAAGCCGACGGGATAATAGACGCAGACGAACATGAAGACAGACATGAGCGAGTTCCAGGGAATTTCCACGAGGACCTGCGAGAGCATAAAGATCTTCCAACTATACGTCTTGGAGGGCCTCTCGCGGACCTCGTACAGGGAGCGCTGGGTGACAAAGTGAGGCATCTGCTGCTGAACAAGCTGGCCAAAGATGGTGAGGACGTTGAAAAAGGCGAACATTTGGTTCTGCAAGCCTTGGATGCTCAGGGGGGCGTCAAGGAACACGAGACCGATGAAGAGGGCGACTGACGTGCACAGCGTGAACTTTGCGTAAATGTACGAGGGCGTGCGCCAGTACTGCTGGAAGACACGTTTTGTGACGATGAGGAGTTGATCCCACAGGGGTGCAGCGAACTCGCGGTACTGCTCCTTGTTGTGTGCGCCGTCGCTGACCTTCTCGTTGGGCGCGGCCTGGTTCTTGAGACGCTGGAGCTCGTCTTGGGTGGCGGCATATTCGGGACTGTTACGCCAGGCTTGGTGCCAATCGATATCCGTCTGGGAGCCAGGGGCGGCACCAATGGCCTCGAGCATCCATTCGGCTGGGTTGGCGCCCTTGGGACACTTGGGCGCACCTTGCCTTTCAAAGTACTCGGTCATGGTGGACGACTGCTCGCCAATATCGCCGAAATACACCGTTCTGCCGCCCTTGGCGAGAAACAATAGGCGATCAAAGCGCTGGAATAACATGGCGGACGGCTGATGAATGGTACACAAGATCGACTGGCCGGCCTTGGAGAGCTTCTCGAGGAGATCAAGGATAGCCCACGATGTCTGAGAGTCAAGACCAGAAGTAGGTTCGTCGACGAAGAGTAACAGGGGTGGCTTGGCGGCCAACTCGACGCCAATAGTCAGACGCTTGCGTTGTTCAACGTTGAGGCCCTCGCCGAGGACGCCCACGACGGCGTCAGCATAGTCCTGCATATCGAGCAACTTGATGACCTCGTCGACGTAGGCTATCTTCTCGGCCTTGGGCGTCGAGGCTGGCTGGCGCAGCACGGCGCTGAACTCGAGGGCCTCGCGAACGGTGCTGGTCTCGAGGTGAAGATCCTGCTGCTGAACATAGCCCGTTTTGCGCTGGAACGAATCATCGCGCAGCTTGCCGTCAACGAGCATCTCGCCCGTGATCACGCCCATGGAGACACGATCAGCTAGACAGTCGAGCAGGGTCGTTTTTCCGGCGCCGGAAACACCCATGAGGGCTGTCAGCGTACCAGGCTTGACCCATCCGTCCACGTGGTCGAGGATACGTCGAGGTTCGCCCTTGATCTTGATATCGTAGCACACATCATTCCAGTGGAAGACGCTCGTGGATCCCTGAATGTTGCCGACGTCGACATTGACAGGCGCAGTCTTTTCGGCGATGGCGATGGGGCCAGACGAAGCGGACTCGGGGTCGCCTTTGCCCTGCGCGGTGTTCTTGGGCAGGCGGTTGCGGCGGAAGACGAGGACCTCGCCCTTGGACTTCTTGGCCGAGATGAACTCTGTGGCGACAAAGTAGAGCACATGCATGGCGACGCAGAAGGCGATGAGAATACCGACATTGCGCCACTTGTGGCTGGCGAAATATCTGTACTGTGTCTCGATATAGGCGGCGCCCGAGACGAGGGCCTCTCCCGGGCGGGAACCGACAGTTGTGCAAGCACGGTTGTCGAGATCGACATCTGGATACAGGGCGGCGGGGGGCACGAGAGTGTCGCAGTTGAAGTCGCGGCCATGAAACTCGTTGATCATCAGGGCCTCGAACCCATAAGCGACCGGATCGAGGTAGTTGATCCAGCGACACCACCCGAGCATATAGTCGACAGGGATGACAAAGCCGGTGAAGATAACAAGGGCGAGGATCAGGATGGCGGCGGGTACCATGGCTTGCGACAATGTGCGCGACAAAGAAGCGCTGCGAAGAGGAGAGAAATGTCAGCATCGCGATCCGACGCGGGGAGGAGAATGAACGGAGGACGGCTTACATGGATCGGAAAACACCCGACATGGTCAGCGTCATGAGGAACGACACGAGGAAGAAGAAAAAGAAGGCGCCCGGTTCACGCCTGAGGTGCGTCATGAAGTAGATGATGAGGTTGTACAAGACGGCGTTGGCGACCTTGTACGGCATGTCGACCAGCACGGACGAAAAGGCCTCGGCGGACGAGTGGTAGAAGCCATAGCGCGTGTGCTTCTCGACAATGGGTCGCTGCGAGTACTGCGTGAGGATCTCAAGGGCGCTCGAGAAGGCGTTGGCGAGGATGGCGACAAACAAGACGGCGGCGCGGTTGTAGAAGGACGAGGTGGTGGCGGGCAGGTTGTAGAAGAGCGAGGAGATGATGAGGGCCGTGGCCGAGTTGGCGAGCAGGGAGAAGATGGTCAGGCTCGGGTCCCCCATCAAACGCTTGAAGCCTCGCCACAGACACAGCTTGATCTGCTGCATGTACGACAGGGTGAAGGGCGACTTGAGGCGCTGGTTCTTGGCCTGGTTGGCCTGCTTGAGCTCCCTGAACTCACGGGCCGCCTCGCTGTCTATGGCATACTCGGCTTTATACTCCTCAAGCTCGACCTGGAGCGCCTTGTATTCGGCGCTGTTCTTCCAGCAGGTCGCAAATTCATCCGGGGTCCGGGGCACGCGGTTCTCCCAGTCTGGACGGACGACACGCTCGGAGGGAGCGGTCATGGACGTCAGGAAGTCGGGTGTCGTCTGGCGGGCAGGGCACTCGAAGCCCAGATTCTCAAAGTAGGCCTGCGCCTTGCCAATAGGACCGAAGAAAATCTGACGCCCTTCGTAGAGGACCGCGACCTTATCAAACAGGTCATAGGCGCTTTGAGGGGCTTGATAGATGGACACGGCGCAGGTCTGCCCGAACAGCTCGGACTGAAGGCGCAGCGTTTTGCAAAACTCAATAGCGTTGGCCGAGTCGAGGCCGCGCGTGGAGTTATCCCAGCATTGCAAGGGGGCGCTGGAGAGCGTGGCCTCGGCAATGGTCACTCGCTTCCTCTCGCCGCCCGAGACACCGCGGATGTATTCGTTGCCGACACGCGTGTTGACGGTGTGGCTGATACCGTACATGGCCATGACGACGTCACGCATGTGGTCGCAGTACTCGTTGTGGGTGATGCCCTCGGGGACGTTGCGAGGGCACCTGGCGCGGGAGGCAAAGGTGAGCGTGTCACCGACACTCAACATGGGAAAGTGCACGTCGACCTCGGCCGTGTAGATGGCTTCGCCACGATGATGCGTGTGCATCTCTTCGGGGGAGATTCCCTGGTAGTTGAGGTAGGACGAGCTGTCCTGGTAGATGCCGTTGGTCTCGCCGGCAATGGTCTTGAGGAACGTGGAGCAACCTGAGCCGGGGGGCCCGAGGACGACGAGCATCTCGCCGTTGCGAACCACGCCATCAAAGTCACGCAGGATGTCGATGCGACGCTGGCCGCCCTTCTTGTCAAACAGCCCGCGCGCCATCTGGGGCAGCGAGAACCAGATGTTGCCCACGTCCTTCTGGTAGTCCGTCTCGGCGCCGTAGCCGAAGACGTTGAGGTTCTGGAAGCAGAAGCCACTGCGACGAAGGCGCGTGCCGTCCTCGGTGGCCCTTTTGGCGACGGCCTTGGCCCAGGAGCGAGCGTTGAAGTGCTCGCTGGCCGGGTTTAGGACAGAGTCCGGGTCGTCGTTGGCAAAGAGACTGCGGACGTCGTGGTGTAAGTCGCCGGCGGACTGCTGGGACATGCGGCTGGCGATGCGCTGGACGGCCGAGTGTCGTCTCTCCATCTCGGAGGCATCGTCGTCTTCGTTGTCATCTTCCTGATCGCCATCGATGCTGCTGCTGGAGAACCCTCGGTCTGCGGGACTTGGGCCAGATTTGGAGTGGCGAGGTGCCACCGGGGAGCTTTCTGCGATTGTCGGACCGCTGGTAGTCGACGATGAACCGGTGCGAGGCGGCTCTACACCATCCTCTTTGCCGCCGTCCATGACGTCTGGGCTGTGGGTGAGACTGTCTAAGGGAGTATCAGGTCAGTTCACGCTGGTCGAGAGACAAGACTGGGGTATTTCACCTCGTGGATGGGATCAAGATGACGATCACAGTTTCTACTGACCGCTGTTACCAGATTGTTCAGAAGTATGGCATACATCTCAGGGGATCCGAGAGGTATAATATACGAAATCACAACGGGCCCTTGCAAGGACCCGAGAGACGTAAGCTTTCTAATCTCCTTCTCGAAACATGCGCCGTTGGGGGCACACCCGCCGCCCCCTTGAAGTACGCGTACAAGAAGAAAGTATCAGCGGGTTTCTAATCAGCCCGGGACAACTATCCAGCATAGGCACTATGCATGCGCAGCGCCCCCGTCGTCATGGGCCGAAATGCTGGGACCCTCCGGTCCGTGGATGCCACCGGAGTCATTCCACCGTCCGCCAACCCGCCACGGACTCTTGAGCCTGAGTCGGGCAAGACTGCTGCCCCGACACGCGCCGGCGCTCTCTCACTTGACGACGCAATCGTCGTTGGACGGTTTCATGATTGGGCGAGATGGGAGTCTCCTGAGTCAAAGTCAGTAACGCGCTAACAAATTAGATAGTCTTGTCCCGCGCGCTGGCAATAGTCCGCTGGGCTAGAGCACGAAGACGTATGCCATCATCTGGCTTTAAAACCTTCTTTTCTGCTCTCTTTCTCGGTTCATCTTATATGTATCTGGGACTTACGTCGGATGTGTGCCGTCATGTACCATCGACCAGGGAATCTGCTTCGCCTTGGTCTGGCGGAGCGGCGGGAGTTCTCGTCGTCCCGGGAGGGTCCTCGCTTGCACCTCCTAACTGACGCTGGAGTTTCGGAATCTTCTCGTAAAGGTGGATGGAAAAGTGATTATCAGACCTCTACTTCCTCGTGGCGATTCTTTCATAGGCAACGCCCAAACTTTGTTCGGCGGGCTGAGATAATAAGCCCGATACGTAGTCGACCGACGACATCACATTATCTCCACAGTCTGGCCGGTGATCGATCCCGCACCTGCAGGGGGGCGTCCACGCTCTTTGCAGCTTGGAAAGGCTTCCTATTAGATGCAGTGTGAAGCTGGGAATGTGCGGTCGAGTCTGCATAATTGCACTGTTTCGCCTATTACTGCTTGCATGTGTACTATGCCCCTCGTGACCTCGTTGTTCTCGCCCTGGACAACAACAATCATTAAGCCTTCTCATCCTGCTCCAATACAAGGCCCAGCGACAACTTTCTACTCAGATATCACGATAATGACATCCTCCATAGGGTCCCTAGGCCCACGTAAAGCGACAGCCTCCTCGTCCAAGGTCCTCGCTTGCGCAAACTGCCAGCAGCGCAAGAAGAAGTGTGACCGCAGTTTTCCATGCAGCATATGCGTAAAGGTACACTTACTTCGGGGAATACCATTTCCTGCTTCCACCTGTTGTCTTTCTAGTAGTCAATGTCTAACAAGAGACAGACAAACACAACCTGCGTCCCCAGCACGCCAGCACCGCCACGTCGTCGTCGTCAACCGACAAAAGAGCTCCTCGAGCGCATGAGCCGCTGCGAAGAGCTGCTGAGGCAGTGTCTCGAGCAGCGTGCCTTTGAGAATGCCCCTCACGACGAGACCATGAGCGCGAGGGCGCGCTTACATTCAGAGGGCGATGCGTCCGTAAGCTCCCAAGAGAGCAACAGCACTCATAGCGAAGAGACGACAACAGCGACCAAAACTTCGTAAGAAGGGACGGTGTGGCGATTATATAAGATTGGTTTATGCGTTTGCGATGGTCATGTAATATTAATATCAGATACCCAGCCTTCTTCTACTCAGTCCCTCTCAGCAAGCCAAGAACAAGCCGCGCGATGCCAGCCATGAGTTCAATGGGCCAGACAGACATAAGTCCGGGGCATGGCCTCTACTTCGAGCAGCCAGGACCACCAATCTCGACTTACAAGTTACACCCAAAAGACGGTCACCTCGAATCATGCATGTCTAATATGCAATCGTCGTCCGTCCGCTGCGGGGTTTGTGGGGCGGCGGGGCCGTGATCCGGATGTGGGCCAGACTAGTGGATTTTCGGACTCCCGAATGTCCGTATAAATCTCCTAGACCTCCAAGCGCCCACCACCTCGTCAGCGAGCAGGCACTTGTTGCTACAAGAGAGGTTCTGCTGCTCTTTTTTTCGTGCTCGGGGTTCTTGAGCAAGCCGATTGTTCCTACAGTATGTCTCAGAAGCCTAGCATCCAGCATAATTGTCTGTCTTTCCGCGATACCTGGATACTAGGTTAGTCGGGTTAGCACGACCGTTCCCTCAAGCTGTCACCAGCGTGAAGAATGTTGAAGGATCGTCAGACCCCCTGACGGGCTCTTCGGATTTTTCCTCGTGGATGCCCCGAGACACAGTCGGACATTCGGCAGCTCCCGGACTCTTTAAGAGACACACAGACCTTTTCCCTGTGAAAACACTCTCTTCCCGTATTTCTGTACGTACAAGACAGCAGTCAAACTTGCTCGACCACGGTGGTGGCATTAGAAAGAAGGGGGGCTGATATTGCAACAATGGCTGCCATACTTGCTATAGCTTGAAACAAAAACGCCGCGGGAGATGATCCAAATGTCATGTTCATTATCGTACATGTCGTCGATTCCTGCCTCCAGCCAGACTCCATCAAGCCTGGCCATTGTCCTTGGTATTACTGTTCAACATGCTGTCTGGTGAATCATCAGCTCCACTGTTGAAGAACTGCAGCGGTTGGTCGGTGAAGCTCGGCATCTGCGCATAGTTGTTGTCGAAGGCATTCTGCCACAGGTTAGTCGACGTTGCCCCTTGCCCCTTCACAGAGACATCTCTGTCGAAGCACTTACCCAGTCAAAGTTTCCAGACAGGTCAGGCATCGTGCCCGAATTCGACCCCATTCCAAACATCGAGAATGGAGACCCGGGATTGTTGCCAGAACCACCGCCGAACGCATCGCTGCCACCGTACCCGGGCATCGCGCCAGGGGAGAGCCCGAAATCCATGGCCATAAACGTGCTCTGCTCCTGCGCCAAGAATCCATTGTTGTTGGTATTCACAAAGTTGGGCATCGCATCAAGGGGCGCCATGAAGCTCTGCGCGAGCGTGTTGGGCGATGGTATATCGAGGAGCTCGGCGTCCATCAGGTCCATGGGCGCATCGGTGCCAGACGTCGGCGCCTTGATCTTCTGGAGCATAATGTCAAGGACCTTGCTGGCCTTGAAAGCCTCCATGCTCGTGTCCGCCAGGGTCTTCCAGATGCTGCCTGCTGTCTCCAGTGACGTGACCATCCGCGCCCTCTGCTCTGGTGTCCACAGGAAATTGCCCTCGTGCTCCTCCTTCTGGTCGGGCGACTGACGCCGCATGTTGTCGTAGTGCAGATCCATGATGAGGATGATGGACGGAAGAGCAAAGTCCTTGGTCGCCGTGGACTTGATGAACCAGCCCACGGATCGCAACCGGCCGTCGGCTTGCGACTCTCGATGCAAGGTCGCCAAATGGTCCAGCGCCTGCAGCGCTGCCTCCACCGCGCTCCTCCGAGAGTGCGCGTATCTTGGATTCTGCCTGGCCCGAGCAAGATACTTTCTGTGCAGCTGGCACGTTATCTTCAAGCACAGCACATCAATGTTGAATCGCGCAATCAGCAGCGCCACAGGCTCATGCGATCCCTCCAGTGGGGTGAATTTGAGGTGCGGTGGCAGCTCCTGCTTGATTTGCCGCAGCTTCGCATCAAACCGGATGATCTCATCGTACGGAACGTGCTTGTCGACGGCGCCGGTTGCTTGGAGGATTCTCCCGAGCTCTAGGCATAGCCGCGACTTGGCGATCATGTATGAGACTGGCGTAGGCTCGGTGACTGGTCGCGATGGCGGGAGCTCTTTACTCCCGGTGTGGAACTCGTCGTCGAACAAGTTGTTGGGCAGCTGCGTATCGCAGTCCTGGTCATGGATCATGCTTGGCAGCGAGACCTGGTGAGAAAAGATAATGTCGGCCATCCTCACCAATGCCCACGATCTACGCCGCATTTCCTGAAGAGCTCGTCAGCAGATTACTCACGCATCTACAGCGGAGGAACACTTACCGCCTGGAAAGGGCGGATGTTGGGAAACCACTTGGCATCCCTATGATACCCCATTCGAAACGCGGCTCGCGTCACGATGCCAACAATCATCCATAGACCAAGGTCTGCATCCCACCTTGATGAGTACTCGCCGAACACGTACAGCATCAGCGCCTCGACCGTATATTCCACTGGCTTTGTGTAGTCAGCCAGGATCAGCGCTTGCACTGTCTTGAGCCGGAAGTCGCACGCCATCTCCAGCGTCTTCCCCTTCCATTCCGGCGGCTCATCGCCTACTTTATGGTAACTCAACATCGCCAGTGTCAGAACCGAGTACAGCAGCGCCAGCCACATGATGGGCGTTTTCGAAGGGTCTTGCCAGTGTGTTCGCAGTTGCTGCTGGAACGTCGGGCCGTGGATGATGTTTACGGCGTTGTCCATCGAGTTGAAGTATCGACTGCAGAGTGTGAGAACACTCGACTTGGGTGGCAGCTCCGACCGCAACTCCGTCTCCGTAGTGGGCGTGGCTCCGAGCAACAGCGTCGGCCCTTCTTGCGCCGTGGGTGGTTTTGATGATCGGACCCGTTCGTAACTCGTCTCGAGCTCCTTTTTGTGAGATGCAAAATAATTCTTGACTTCGGCAATGTCCGCAAGCATAATGTGCCATGACTCGTTGCCAAAGTACATTGACTTGCCTTGGTCCTCATCCACTTTGAGAACTCCCAGAGACGAGACCAGCCCATCCTCATCGTCACTTCCTTCAGCGTCCGCCATGGCAGCCTCACGGCCCTTTCCGCTTTTGACTTGAGAGACCGAGCTCCCCGTCTGTGACTGCGAGGTCGAATTGGCTCTCCCTGCTGCTTCAGCACTCGCCGCGTCCACGGTACCTCCATTGTGCATGAGGGAAAGAACCAGTCCTTCGAGTCGGTCGATACGGTTCTGCATATCATCCGGGCTTTGTTCTTCGGATGAGACGCTCTTTTTCTTGCGGTTCGCGGACGTAGCGTATGAACATGAATGAGGCGCGGCGCCCTCGCGCTTGACGCAGTTGCTGCAGGGAGACAGTCTGTCGCATTTGAGCTTGCGGGTCCGGCAAGGATGGCAACTCACGGGCACTCGATTCCGCTTGCGAACCACGCGATACTGCTCCTCAGGCGAGCGAGCGCCTGTGGAGGAATTGGTAGAAGGTGGTGTCGGGGTCATGGTGACGTCTGATATGTGTGATCCAGAAACGAGAATTCAACACTGTATTCTCAATATTACAGCGCTCCGATGAGGCCCCGCAGCAAGTCCGTCGATATCGTGCGACGTCCTCGACGTATTTGCCCTGTGAAACTGACCACACCTCAACCCCCGAGGAGGACCTGCCTAGCTAGCAGTCAAGGCCCTCGATAGCGTGGCGGTCGCAAAGTTTCCGAAGTGACCTGGAACGAAGACGATTCGCGTCTCGGTTGAGAGAGTACAAGCAATGAGGCGCAGCTCCTGGGCGCGACGAATGCGGAAATGGCGGCAACGGGCCTGCGTGTGTGCGCGCGCAGAGGTACTGTGAGTTGCGACGTCGGAAGCAGTGCAGTAAGCAACAACCACGTTTGAGAGCCCAATTGCGGGATATAAGCTGTATAGGCGCCCGGAGTTGAAGAAGTAAAGCGATGACGTTAACGTCGTCGGGGTGTCAGCTTGGTTATATAATCGACCATGGAGTCAAACTGAGGCAGGAACCACCCACCCTTAAAAGTGGCAGGGCCCGGGTAGGGGGAGGTGGGGTGACTGGAGGCGACGCCATAAACCCCGAACATCCAATTCCTCACTTATCAGCATGAGCGCCCTGTGCGAAGGCTCAGTCTACCCCCAAGCGCTATTAGACCTCGGGCATAGCTATGAAAGTGCAATTACTGTTTCTAAAGATTCATAATCTCCAAGAACATTAATAATCGGCCTGGGGAGGGCTAGGGAGACGCTCGGACATAAGCCTCTGATAGCACCGGCCAACTGTGCAACCCTCGTTCCCAGTCCTATCGCAGGCGACAACCGAAAGACGCGGCCTTCACGACGCAGTATCGTGGGCTAGCTATCCTATGACTCACGCGTGGGCCGTGGCAGATCGTCATGCTTTTGGATCCGCTATATGGGACGTCAGATTTTGGTCATCAGCGGGCGAATGTTCGCCCAGATTAGTCTCTCGAACAACCTTTCGTCGGTGACCAAGGGTGGAAGCATGATATGACCTAACCTATAGATATACCTCCATGCACACATTAGGTATCGAGAACATGTTAGTTCGAATTCACTGGTGTGGCGCAAATAGCCTACGTACGTGGTACAATTGACTCTCTTCTGAATTAGTTGACTGCAATCAAGTCCGCTTTGTCAAGTGTACTGGTAGAATCCAGCATGTACCTCAGCCCTAAGAATGTCATCGATGGCTGGTCGTTGTGCCCTTAGATATCTACTTTCTAACTTTTCGGACCCTGCTGTACAATATCCCGTTGCGTCGAGCAGTGAAATATACACATCACTATGCTTGTATCGACTGGTCATCAAGCCATCTCAATAAGCTGGGCTACATGTCCAAGCTGGGCGGTCCTTTCTGAATATCCGCTTAAGCCGCCGAGGCCTCAACACTGTAGGGTTTGAAGAAATCAGGGTCGTTGCCCAGTTCTTCCTTGATCTGGACAGCATTAGCAAGAGACACAATCCTATCTGCCAAAGAATCACTCACAATGTCCAAACCTCCCACCAACTCGCCATCAATCCATAGTTGAGGGTATGTCGGCCAGTCGGCAAACTCTTTGAGCCCTTGCCGCACCTCATCGTCAGCCAAAATGTTGAAGAAGCCGTACTTGACAGAATTCTCCCGAAGTATGGCCACGAGCTGCCGCGAGAAGCCGCACTGCGGGCCACTGGGCGTTCCCTTCATGAACAACATCACTGGCGCCGCCTTGACAAGATCTGCCAGACGCTTGCTCAGCTCCTCCTTGGCCTTCTCTGGGTCTACCGGTGCGCTGGGCTCCTCGACCTTGGGCGCTGCCACCTGCTCGGGCCCGTTCGCCACGCTGCTAGTGGCTGCACCCGCGGCATCTGTCCGGTTTGCGTGTGTCTCGATCGCCGTTCGCACCTTGACTGCGCTGCTCCCGCTGACTGTCTCGAGCACCTGCCCATTCCGTATCAACACCAAGAAGGGGACTGCCGTGACGTCGTACGTCTCGCTAATGTCGCTCAGCTCTTCCGCGTTGATGGACACCCATTTCGTCGAGGGGGGGTCGTTCGCAGGGTATTCGGCGGCCAACGTCTCGAGGACGGTCTTCATCTGCGCGCAGGGGGCAGCCCATGGCGCATGGAAGGAGACGATGAGCAAAGTGCTTGCAGGGAGCGAGCCCAGCAGCTGTTCCCACTGGGCATCGCTCTCGATCTCGGTGATTTTCGACATGGCTGCGGGGATGATTCTCGCTGTTTACGGCTTGCTCTGCCGGAGTTGCGCCAGTTTGTAATCCAGCAAGAGGTGCTCGTTCGAAAAAGGTGGCGTCGGGGTTGAATGTGAATTTGGCGGGGCAAAACGTTCCCAATATCGGCGCGCGCCACGGTTCGCAGGAAAGCGCACAGGAGGGGTCCTGCCGCAAGTCGGATTGGTCTTGCGTCATTTGGACAGCCGAGCTCGCTCTCATGGCAAGCACACCGTTATACCGATAAGTATGCACATAACGGGCTCATCGGTCAGCTCAGCGGTGGCCCCGCAATTTCTGCCCGACGGCTGGAGAGCAGATTGGTCAACGGATCGCCCAGTCGTACGCACTCGCAAGGTACTGTACGTAGTACGTCAAAGGCAATTGGAAGGCGGACCGCCGTACCTCGTTTCGACAGCTCAGCCTCCTTCTCCACGCCTACAGCTTGGAACATTCTGACGAGCTCTCTACGTCCTCAACAAACCTTTGCCCTCAAATACCTTCCGCGATTGAGCTACCGAGAGCTCGGAAAGGACGTTGACCCCGAACCCCGCTCTATTACCTGTTGCCTGGTAAGCTGCGCCAGTCACCCAAAGCAGCAACGCCACTGCGAAGCCTCAACCAGCTGCCCGACACAATCCTGAGAACATCCAGACAGCATCGCAGTATTGAATCGTCGCGCGCTGGCCTGTGGTCAAAGCACATCCGCCATGTCGTCCCTCAATACGTCCATCAACGGACCCTCCATCAAGAGCAGCTATGCTGGCGTCGTCAATGGCCCAGCGTTGTCCTCTAGCTCGCCCACATACGCCCAATGGGCACTTTTCACCGTCCAAGCACCTCTTGCGAATGCTTTCCAGGACAATGGAAACAAGGAGAGCGTGCTCAAAGTGCAAGACACTGGCGGTAGGCTCCAGCGACAATAGATCTACGGTGGCCCTGAAACTAACGACCATAGATGGTGAGCTCAGCGAATTGAACGAGGACTTCAGCGAGGGCCGCATTCAGTATGCGTTTGTCAAGGTCAAGGACCCCAACTCCGGTCTTCCCAAATACATCCTCATCGCCTGGTGCGGCGGAGGTGTTCCCGAGCGCACCAAAGGCTACTTCACCAGCCACACGGCTGCCGTCTCCAAGATTCTCCACGGATACCACGTACAGATCACTGCTCGCTCGGACGCTGACCTCGAGCCCGAGTCAATCATGCGGAAAGTGGCGGATGCCTCGGGGGCAAAGTACTCGGCTGGATCCGCCAGTGGAGGCGCGTCTGCGCCTGCACCGCCCCCGGTCAAGACCAAGCCCGTCTTCACCCCGACGACATCGAGTGCTACTCGCAACCCTCTCGTAACGGCCCGCTCAAGACGCGACAACAACGTTGACGACGACGGCTGGGGCGCCGATGCGCCACCAGTCACCCGCAGCCAGGTCGAGAAGGTCGAGTCTGCCTACAAGCCCACAAAGGTGAACATGGCCGAGCTCACCAGCAACAAGGACGAGTCGACTCGCTCCACTCCCTCTGCGCGCCAGGATGCGGGCGATGTTGTCAGGGGTGGATATCAGCCTGTTGGCAAAATCGACATTGCCGCTATTCGGGCGCAGGCTAAGGAGAAGGCAGACGACAGACCTGCGCCTGTCAAGGGATCGTACGAGCCCGTCGGGAAAGTTGATATTGCTGCTATTAGGGCCAAGGCGCAGTCAAAGCCCCAGGAGTCCCAGCGTGAAGAGACGCAAGAACAGGATGAGCCTGAGCAGTCGCGGCCAGTTGCCGATCGCGCGTCGGCCTTCTCTCAGCCTGCAGCATCAGAGCGATTGACCTCGCTCCCGAAGCCCAAGGTCGCAAACAAGTTTGGAGGAGCATCGAGCTTCACTGGCACAAAGCCCCCTGCGCCTGGTGGCCTGGGATTCGGCGGCCCCGCAACTCCCGCCCCTCCCCCGGTTGGCGCTGCAAGCCGCACGTTTGCTGATCAGGGCGGCAAGACGCCAGCCCAGCTCTGGGCTGAGAAGAAGGCCAAGGAGCGTGGAACCGACGTTGGCAGCGTGGCGTCGTCGTCCACCCCAGCCGCGGTCGCATCACAAAATAGCGGAGGCAATGAGTGGAAGAGCGGATACAGCGGTAAGAGCTGGGCTCCTGTCCAGACTTCTGGAAGCTTTGGTCGCCCTGAGGCCGGCGCCATCAGCGCCGAGAACACGGGGGAGGCACCTAGGGAGATCGAGGAGCAACCTACGGCATCCTCTGGCGGCGTTTCCGCACTCAAGGATCGATTTAAGGATGCGGCACCCATGGGCGCTGGTGCAGCTCCTTCGATCCCTCGTCGCGAGGCAGAGCCTGAACCGGAGCCGGAGGCCGAGCCAACCCCCCCTCCTGTGCCGGACACTTCGAGACCTTCTGGCGGGTTCGCCCTACCTGGGCTGCCAAGTCGCCCGCCTCCCGCTGATGAGGAGGAAGAAAGAGAGGTCGAAGATGCCGACTACCGCGAGGAGCCGCGCGATGCCTCACCCCCGCGTGTGGCGATTCCCGTCAGCCGGGGTCCTCAGACATTGGATGAGCCCGAAGACGCACGATCTCCTCCTCCTGTCGCCCCCAGCCAGATTGAAGTCCCCAGGGAGAAGGATCTGGCCGATGAGAAGGAGCAGGAAGAGCAGTCGCGCGGTGCGGCTGAGGCAGTTGCGCAGCAGAACTTTGAGCCTGAAGAGACTGACGCCGCGCAAGCCGACCAGGGCGGTCACCGTGCCGTTGTTCAATATGACTACGAGAAGGCCGAGGACAACGAGATTGAGCTGCTCGAGGGTGAATACGTCACGGATATCGACATGATCGATGAGGGTTGGTGGATGGGCACTAACGCAAAGGGACACCGTGGTCTGTTCCCCTGCAACTATGTCGAGCTGGTCGAGGAGGACGATGCCCCCCCGCCTCCCGCTCCGGCGCCTGTCGCTCGTGAGCCTTCACCTCCGCCGCCGGCTGCGGCAGCGAACCCGGTGCCACCACCTCCCGCCCCTGCTGCTGCCGCCCGGCCCAGTGCTGGGCCTACCGCCACGGCGATCTACGACTACGAGGCAGGAGAAGACAATGGTAGGTGTTGACCCAGCTTGGCTTGACTTGGATCGATGCAGTGCTGACCCTCATGACAGAAATCAGCTTCCCTGAAGACGCCAAGATCACCAACATTGAGTTTCCCGACGAGGACTGGTGGGCAGGCGAGTACAAAGGCAAGAAGGGGCTGTTCCCCGCGAACTATGTGGAGCTCGACCAGTGATGCTGCCGTGCTTGGGTGAGAAAAGGAGGAGGCGGTCAACGAGGATTGATTGATTGCCGTGTCAATGATAGCAATGGCAGTGTGGTTAGGATAGGCTTATCTGACTGAGTGAGCCAATGCACGATCCCGTGGGGGCTGAAACAACGTGTTCTCGCTCGACGCTGTCCAAGCAGCCTGTACGGACTACGGCGTACGGATACAACAGCCAGCGCAACACAACTTGCAGTCCAAAAGTTGAAGACGCAGCGACGGCCACTATTATGTATTATATCGTGGTCACTACCGACGTACGGTCAACTAGACTAGGGGCCCACCTCACGAAGCAGCCGCTGCCGGCGGATCGTGCCCGTCAATCGTCATCGTGAAGTGGCAGAGTGGAGATGGTGACATGGCCCCAGCCACCCGAAACGCGTGCGCCAACGGTTCTCTGCCCAGGGCCCGCTGGTCATCACCAAGGGCCAAGGCGCATCTGCGGAAAAAGCAAGCAAGTGAAGGCGCCTTGGGAGCTGGAAGTGAATTGACTTTCGGAAGCGCGAGCGTCCCCGACCATCCATCATTGAGGTAGCGCAACGCGAGTGGGAAAAAAAGGTTTCAAGCTTGCATACTTTCGCTGGCGCGAGGCACGAGGGGAATAAGCTGCCACGACACAGCCTTTTTTTACTAGTTCCTGTGAGACAACCTCCCTCTGCTCGAATCATGTAGTGGTCCATTGAGGCGCGGTTGCCAGGGCCACCGTCCACGAGAGAGAGACAATGACCAGGGCCATCCGGCGACAAGATGGGGATTGGGGGATAAAGATGCGACTTTTCCATCGTTGATCCTGATTTTGCTGCAGCATTCTCTGGGCTAGCGCTGGAATGCCAAGGCCCTCTATGCGCTATGCTCCTGGGCAGCCGCCGGCGCCCCGTGGAGATAGGCACCTGCGGTCTTTTTGTGTCCGCCGCTGCTTGCGTCGTCAACTACTCCGTACGTGTTGGATGGATCACTGATCGGAGGGGACCTGGACTGGACTGGACTGGACTGAACTGGACGCTGGTGGTGTGTGGTCGGTCGATTGGAGCTCAACTGGATGCGGCTGCCACGCTGGATACGAGAAAGGCTAATGGTGAGCAGCGCTCACCATTGGGCGCAGCGTGTGGCTATGTCGTCGACTGGAGTGATGATGGTCCTGGCCTGATCATCGCCCAGTCCGGCTTCCGTGCTGCAGCATCCAGGCCAGGCCATTGATAACTGCAGAATTATTACTGCAGAAGTACGTACTTTGAAGTTCTGACGGACTGTGATAGCCATTGGAATGCCGTCATCTCCGGGCCATGCATGCGTCCACACCACCTGGTAGCTCTCTGCATGGTATGTACCCCATCACAGTATCTCGGTGTGCCGGTACTTGAGGTACCTGCCTTCCCGCTATCAGAATGTGCTGCAGCCTGAGGAGGTGATGAGAACGGCCAACCAGCACTGACCTGACTGGACGTCACCGCAAACCTTTCTTTCCATCCGTCTCTTCAGATCTTGGCTCTTACACACAACTTTTCCCCTCAGGAACCCACGGCCATCGCATTGCGACGTTGCTGCTCGATCTCGTTGCCGTCCTTTGCTCACTTTTTCTCGCATCGTTCAGTGCGTCCGTGCATCATCTTACAGCTCGATCGGTGCCTGCCATAATAAACGACCAGGTCCCTGACCTGCCAGCGTGCTATTCCTTAGCACCAAGAGACCCCCCGGCTCGACGACCCTGGCCGACATTGGACTTGCACCCTTAGCTCATTTAGCAGCCCATCCCCACGCATTAGTGTTACGAACCCAGGTTGCCTGCTGGGACCTGCTCCAGTCTTCTCTCACGATACGGAGACCGCCCAGCCCAAACGTGTCTGCTCGGCGCAAAACGCAGACCCATCGCCAGGCGAACAGCGCAGACAGCTGCGGCATCCCTGCCCTGCCCATGCTCCATCGAGTCGATCCAGTTCAATAAAACCAACAGCTAGCCCAAGCCGCCCGTCACAATGGACAATCAACAGCAGGCTTCGTTTCAGCACTCCACGCAGCTCGTCGACCAGCAGCCGTCGCAGCAGCAGCATCAAGCGCAGCAATACTCTCAACACAACCTGCCACCACCTCCACCCCCGACCCATCAGCAATATCAGCAGGCCCAGTCCGATCCTTATCAGCAGCGTCGCTCGTCGCAAGTCAACCAACAGCACTATCAGCAGGCATCGATATCGTCATCCAACGCACCATCTGCCTCGTCGCAACCATCCCATCAACAACAAACGGAGCCTCAGCGCCCGCCTCCATCAGCTCATTCACAGTCCAAATCGCGAACATTTAGCTTTCATTCCGATAAGGACAAGGATAAGAGTCACAAGCGAGGGAACAGTAAGGCTGAGAACACCGAGACTCACGCTGAGAAGGAGGCGAGGCGATTGCACAGCAAAGCAGACCCAACCCTAGCCATGAGCGAAGCTGAGCCCTGTACGTACCGCTTTTGATTGTCCAAGCGACTCATTCACTTACTAACACATCCGAATAGCTATGGAGGCTGCCCAGACACACTCGTCACTCACGCCGTTGCGATCGATGCAGCATAAGGACGCATATGGCAACATGATAGGTACTACTCCCTCCATTCGCTATCAGGACACTACTAATTCCATCGATAGAGGAGCCCGATCACTCGAACCCAACCAGACATCGCTGGGAAAGGCCCCTCGAAACCATCCGCAGCTTCAACGATGCTGTTGAAGGCGGCTACAAGCGCAGGTCCATGATGCGAACGGGTAAGCCACCATGTCTCACTTGACCAGACAACCGACTGACAAGAGACAGACACGGAACCGTCCATCAATTGGAGTCGCAGAAACAGCCATCACCCGGGAGGTGAGACATTCCCGCGCCCACCACGAGTTCCTGTGGATGCTGACAATTTCCCAGCCGCGCAGCCGAGGAGCCGCCCTGATAGTTTCTACGGCAGCCGCCCTGTATCGTTCCGGCCAGAGAGCACACAGTTCAGCCTACACCAAGCGCCGGCACAGCGTGCTGGCAGCATGTATGGCATGGACAGGTTCCAGCAAGAGGGTCACCACGGCTACGGAGGCCACCCCGGTCGCCAGCGTGCCCCCCGAATGCATAGTGAGCCCCAGTACGGGCACTCTGGCGGCGGGCATGGACGTGGACCCAGCGGTTACCACCTGTCTCATCAAGACCGATCGTACGAGACCGTCACCTCGGCGGCCGAGGGCAGCAGGCATTCGGATCAGATTGGCTACCAGACCGACCCGACTAGTAGCGATAACAGCTCGATCGAACGCCGGTCCCCCGCCCGGCGCCCAGAGCCTCACAACGACTACGGCATCGGTTTCAGCCAACCTCAGCAGCCACAACACAACCTAGCCTTGAACCAAATCCATGGAAACCAGCAGCAGCCGCCGCGCCCCCCACCTCACGGCGTACAGAGCCAGCCCGCCGTACCGCGTAAGAGCGTGCCAACGGTTCTGCAGCGCCAGCCCACGCAGCAATCGACAAAGACCGCGGGCGGCGACAAGCGCAAGAGCTGGTTCACCCGCAAGTTCAGCAGCAAAAAGGAGTGAAATCCCGAGGATCACTACGTCTGATGAGACATGCCTGCCCTGGTAATGCACACACGGATCTTGCTTTTTATGGAATACCCCTATACCCTTATGCGTCCGCTCCGGAGAGCACGAGTAGGTTTTCGGCTTGGAACGACCCAATCGTGCGCAGACGATTACGGCGGGATGGTAGGGATTTGTCGGGCACAGCGATTGAATGCACGCGAGCGATAATGATAGAATTGGAGGGAAAGACCACTGTCAGAGACGCTACCACGAGACTTGCGGAGGTGTGGTTCGAGGTTTGACAGAGACACGCACACGGAGTCTTGTACGAGGCGTTGAGGGTATCAGCCCGTCAGTGATTTGTGGTAATGGAAGGATATTTATGTCGGCGAGCGCCGGTCTGTCTGGCAGGATACTGGGTATAGGCTGCTGCCTCTATCCGGTGGACGCAGCCAATGTAATGAGGCCCCTATGCGGCTAGCCACACACACACATACGACTTTGGATCGCCGAGCGATTCTTTTTCATACTGTCGAGGAGCTCTCTATAAAGGTGCGACAACAGAATAAATCACTGCATGCATGACGAGCGTGCTTTGAACAAAGAGTCTTGCATTCTTGACTAGCACAAATGTGAAGATTGGTGCTCACTTGTCTTTTTTCGTTTCCGTTCTATCCGATTGATCCTCGTTCATAGCGACGATAATGTACCATATCAGGACCACGTTGGCCAGAACCGCAGCCAATCCTCCCGCGTACGAGGCGTTGCCTACCCAGTCAGTTCAGCCCCGTGAGATTTCAGGTTGACTTACCGTTGAACACGGTGTTGACAGTAGCAAAGTAGGACCCAATGGGAAGAACAACCATGGCCAGCGTGAAGCCGAGTAACTTGTAGATCACGTCCCTGTTTTTTCCACAGTATCAGTACGTTGTTGAGTCTCAGACTGGTCTGGGGGTCAGATATACTTGGGAACGGCCGGAGCAATGTCGGACTTTTCCTCTGGGCCGTTGTCATCCTTCTTGAGCACGGTCCGCTCCGAGTTGACGATGCGGCGGGTCGCCATTGTGTGCGTGTGTGTGTAGGTGGTGGTCCCAGAGCAGTGCAGGATGTATCCGCAGATCAAGCTGTAGCAGAGGTATTACTGATTTTGAGTCATCAACTGCAGCCGTAACTTTGAGATATGAAAGCCTGGCAATTACGCTTGTACGATCATGTGCTGAGGAGATGCGATTGATGGGCTGAGGACGTGTCTGCTGTGACGTGCAATGGCGGCAACCACTTTAGGAGCCACGTGACTTCGTGTCTTCCCCTTGCGACGTCAATTTGTACTATCGTGGTACTTGATGATTATAGAAATTGCGAATGCTTCCTGGAATTTCCATTCAATATACTCCAAAGGCAATTGTCTTCTCAATTGTCTATTTTAAGCACAATTAGGCGAACCTGGCCCATGTTGACGCTCGCCTTTGTCTATCGCTCTTGCTGCTTCCCTTCATAAAGAGGCAGGAGGGGGCTGGCGCGCGGAACGCGTCTTGCCACAGGCGCCAGTGAGATCGACCGACTGACTGCATTGACTTTTTGGCGCTTCCCACTCGCGCATGCAAAATACTACGTACTAATTCACGACGATCCAACCCACACTCAAACCTGAGCCGACTCTCACTCCAAGCTCGGATGCGCAGATGAGCTGACATTCTCTTCACTGCCTTTTCCCTTCGTCATTGCGTGCTTCCCGGATTCGATCATTCATCGTTGCGTTTTAATCTGCGTATTCTTCTCTACACTCGACTTTCCGCCCTGGCGACGATAGCCTACCCACAACCTCGTGCACGAGGCTATTGCCTGTAGAACCACGATGGGATCACTTCCCAAGTTGACATTTGTCAACTCAAACCCTATACAGATCGACGACGAGGACGAGCTGGCTGTGGCGGACACTATTCCCTGCTCACCGGGCGCTGTCCTCCGCTACGATGACCATACAACACAGCCAACGCAGGTTCTCCGTCGACCAACTCTCGAGCCCTCTTCTCCTTCGAGCATAGTTGAAGTGCCGGCCTCTTCGCCCTTTCAGCAGCCGCCGAAGCGGCCGACCAGCTTTCTCTCGCGGATGGCACCGGCTGGCACGAGGTTCCAAGCACCGACACAGAACAGCAACACGACCAACAAGCGCCCGGCAGAATCCATAGACCTGATCTCCGAGGACGAGAATGACGATGATGATCTGCCCCCTCTATCGGACATTCGACCTACCAATTTCAAGGCACATATTTGGGCCTTTGCATACGACTCTGGCGACGATAGACGACCAGCCACGGGCAAGGCGCTCGTCTTGAAGAACAAGCTACGTAAGATATACGACGTCTATGGGGACCAATACGCCGTCGGGACCGTGAAAGAGTCGTTGACGGCCTGCGATGGTGATGTGGAGGGGGCGATAGAGTGGCTCGCCAAGTACGGACGGAATCACTCTACCAATACACAAGCGAGTAAGCCTGGGAGGAGACTGTTCAACAAGGCTGCTTTGAATGCCGCGAAAGGGGGGCAACCGACGCCGTCGTCCTCGAGAGTGACGACGCCGCAACAACAACAGCAACCCCCGCCCAAGAAGAGGCGACTGATGCAGGGCCGCAGGAATCCAACGCCCTCGCCGCGGAAAACTTCCCCGCAGAGGTTCACGCCGGGCGAGCACCCTTCCAGTGACGATCCCCTGGTTGTCGACCTCGTTGATAATGACGAAGGGGACGCTTTCCAGGCGGAGAGATCGCCCACACCAGATGAGAGTATCACCACTAGGATTCTCAACTATATCAACACAAGCGCACAGAACGAGATCGCGGCGATTACGGGGATCAAGGAGGTTGATCTTGCACCCCTTATTGAGAAACGACCTTTCGACAATCTTCGTCAAGCCAAGAAGGTCCAAGCACCTCAGAAGCCCAACGCGCGAAAGAAGTCTCGGATTCCCATTGGCGAGACCATTGTTGAGAAAATTGAGGCTTTCCTACAGGCTGCGGAAGCCATTGACAAGGTCGTTGCGGCTTGCGAGGTCAAGGCTGCCACAGTCAAGGAGGCCGTCGATGCCTGGGACATTAACAGTTTCGGCTACGACAAGCGCAGCGCACGCAGCACCCCGGAACTACCGTTGACGCCATCCAGTCTGTCGAGTCTGGTCCGTCCGCCGATTCCTAAGCAACCGGAGTATATGGATGGACACTGTACGATGAAGCCTTTCCAGCTGTTTGGGCTGAACTGGATGGCTCTGTTGCATAAGCTGAACATAGGCTGTATCCTCGCTGATGAGATGGGCTTGGGCAAGACATGCCAGGTCATCTCGTTCATCAGCCACCTGGTGGAAGATTGGGAGGCCAAGCCGCAAGGCGCGGCAAGTGTATGCCCATGGCCCAACCTGATTGTCGTCCCTCCGAGCACTTACAACAACTGGCTGGCCGAGTTTGAGAAATTCGCCCCCGACCTGTCCGTGATTGGCTATCGTGGCTCGCAAGCAGAGCGTGCTGAGATTGCAGAAGATGTCCGAGACTCACCTGAGGACTACCACGTCGTGCTCGCGACCTATTCGCAGATCAACAACGAGATGGACATTGAGTCGCTCAATAAGATTGGGATGCACGCAGCCATCTACGACGAGGGCCACAAGATGAAGAACCCGGAGACGAAAATCTACAAGGACCTTTTGCGGGTGCAGGCGGATTGGAAGATGCTGCTCACAGGTACGTTGGCCGACCTCGCTGCAATAATCCATACTAACTCATCTCTCCAGGAACGCCTGTTCAGAACAATCTGTTGGAGATGACTTCGCTCCTCAACTTTATCAATCCTCAGATCTTCAAGGGTTGCATGGAGCATATTAAGTACATCTTCAGCCAAAAGGTCACAATTCGCGACATCACCAACGGTGCCTTTTTGTACAGCGAGCGTGTCAAGCGTGCGCGCACCATCCTGGAGCCCTTCATCCTACAACGTCGCAAAGACCAGGTTCTCTCCGACATGCCTGCCAAGGTCAACACGGTCACGCTTTGTGACATGACCGAATCCCAAAAGTCTGTTTACGACGGCTATGAAGCGATCTTCCGCCAGGAGCCGTCACAGCGTAAGATCAAGGGCGGTCGAGGCAATGACATGAACAATTGCTGGATGCAGCTACGCAAAGCAGCAATCCACCCCCTGCTGTTCCGCAAGCACTTCACAGACGCCAAGGTGGAGAAGATGGGACGGGTATTGTTCGATACTGTCGATCAATCCGAACTACGACAGCCAAACCTTGGCCATCTGATCCAAGAACTCAAGAATCAGTCTGATTTTGAACTGCACCTGTGGTGCCGAGACTACCCTCGGCTGATCAAGAAGTACGACTACCCACCAGAGGTCGAGTTGGATAGTGGGAAGACCCGCAAGCTGCTTGAGCTCATCGACCAGTACCAGCAGAATGGCGATCGAGTCCTCGTCTTCAGCAAGTTCTCGCGAGTGATTCAGATGCTCTGCGAGACATTGGCGATGAAGGGCATCGATCACCGCGTGCTGGATGGGTCTACCAACGTCGGCGAGCGGCAAGCGATGATTGATGAGTACAACTCGAATCCAGAGATCCCCGTCTTCCTCCTTACGACGGGTGCTGGCGGAACTGGCATCAACCTGACGTCGGCCAACAAGGTGGTCATTTTTGACCAATCCGACAACCCCCAGGACGACATCCAGGCCGAGAACAGAGCGCACCGTCTTGGGCAAAAAAGAGACGTGGAGATCATCCGGCTCATTGCGCGTGGGACGATAGAGGAGCTCATCCACAAAGCCTGCCAGAAGAAGATCGAGCTGGCGAACAAGGTGACGGGCGCCGTGGAGGACCAGACGGACGCCGAAGCAGCCAAGAACATGGAGCAAGAAGTGCGCCGGATGATGGAGCTGACACCACCATAGAGCGGTGGCCGAGCGTCATGAGGCACGGTCACCATGCGATACACATTTGAGTTTGTTTAGACGTTTCACAGCCAAAGAAGGAGAGGCAGACACATTGAGCGGTCATCTTAGAGTGTTGGCGTTTTGTTCAAGTAGCGCGGCTTGTATTACGAATTGGCTCTTGGCTTCAATTTGATTTGAAGAGTAACTAGGTGGTTACCAGAACTGGCAAGGCACGCAACAACCCATCATGTTCAGTAGGAGGACGGACGAGGACGACTCTGGAGCATTATACAACACAATACATATAGATGAGAGAGTCCTAGGTAGCTTTAGTCATTGTCACAATGCATTAGAATTGGCGCCCAGACCTTCGCAGCAGACGCACCATAAACCCACGTCCACTCTGCCACTCGCTGACTACGTATCGACTCTGATTCTCCCTTCTGTTGTTTCCAAGTCGTGCTCCAGTCGTCCCTCGGCCAATATTTCTGACTCGTGTCTCCGACTCCCTCTTCAAAATGCGCTGGCTGGCCCTTGAAAACGACTCGCATAGCCTAGACGCCAGGCGCTCTCTAGATCGACAAACAGAGAACCGAAGCGAGCGATGGGGCCCGGGAAATTGCCCTCCCTCCAACTCCAAGAGCTGTTCTGTTGATCTGGCGCGCGCGCGACGGGAGCCTGATGACACTTGGGAACCGGGACGGACCTACCGCATGTGGGCCCGCTGCGTGCCAATCTTAGGGGTCTCACAGCCCTTTTAGGGGTTCTTTGGGTCGAAATTTATCCACATGAGTCCTCACTGGCACTGCACCCAGCTGCAGCCAGCCACCTGTTTTTTTTTTCTCTTCCAATGAAGTTAGTGCGCCAATGTCTCCATGTCTTCAGGGTCTAGCTGGATCCCCTGCGACCAGATGCGCCAGCTAACCAATGCGAAAAAAAAAGGGGTCTGTGGCCGCTGTCGCTTGTGGCGGAACTGGGTTTTCCGAGTGGTGAAGAGCTGAGATGCTGGTCACTTGCAGCTCAGCGTGCATACGGTACAGATCATGGGTCCTCTTCATCACCATGGAGCAGATCAATGTCGTGCAGCGTGTGTGTGTGTGATGCATGTCTCGCTCTCCAGCATAAGATTTCTGCTATCTACAGTTCGCCACCGTGCATACCATGCAGGCAGGCAAGTAAGCAAGTAATAAGCAAGGCTATGTATATGTAATGTGTCTATTCAATGTAATTGGGATCACCAATGAGGCTTCCTTGTCCCTCTTGCCAAAAACGCCATTCTTCGCTCCCCAGCGGTTCCCCTCTCGTTCAAGTGACGGTCTTGACCTTGACAGTCTTCATGTCTGCCCTGTTCTTGGTGACGCGCACGCACCCTGTGCTTATGATTGTGTCCTGCCTCCACTTGCGATCTTGGGGTTTCCCGTCGCGATATCGTGGTGATCTCGAGGCCGATGTGCGGATGTTGTTGAGCACAAGCTTCATGAGGGGGCTGTGCTGTTGTGTTTGTCGCTGCGGTGGTGTTGCTGGCTCATCTTGTTCTTGGTCTTGCTGTTTTTGGGCTTGGGATTGCCTTGATCCTAGAGACGCCGTCTGCTCCACCTCGTCCTCCATAATCTGGTCATCCTCGGCCGGAGGCGCCAGGGCACGCTGGTAGGCGTCGGGGCTGATCCCCCACGGGATGCCGTCCGCTGGCGCAGCGTCTCTGCTCATGGGGGTCTCAAAGTTTCTTCTGCTCCTCCTCCCCTTGGCTTGGCCGTCTTCGCATCTTTGGAGGCGCGCGCTTCGGCGCAGGCGCATCTTCCTCTCCAAGCTCGCGGGGGGCGACAGTGGTTGCCGAGTCGATGTGGTGGGCAGCGACAGCGAGAAGAATGGCAGCTGCGAGTGCGAGTCGGGTGTTGAGCCAGTAATGGCCTGTAGTGCGCGCGAGGCAGCGAGGAGCGAGCTTGTCGCGGAGCGCGGGACGGCTGAAGCGTCGTTGTGCGTCGTGGCTGTGGTTGTTGTTGTTGTGGTTGTTGTTGGGCGCGCGCAGAATGGATACGACAGCGCAGGCTGGAATGGTGGTGAGAGAAGCATAATGACAATTATTTTCTTCTTCTCCTTTCAAATTCTCTATTGTGTTCTCTCGAACAATTCGCGTGGCAGGAGGTGGTTGTTGAAGTCGGGGCCGGGTGCGGGTGGTTGGTGTCGCTCGCAGACGGAGAGTGGTTGCGACGAGAGTCCTTTGCGGCGCAACGACCACGATAGGGCAGCGTCTTTGGGTTTCGAGTCAAAATCGAGTTCAGTAGATTCGCAAGTAGTCAAAGTGTCGTGGAAGCAGCGTGCGATGCAGTAAAAGGTATGGTGTGGTGTTTGCGACGTGGTTAAAGCAGGTTTGCGATATTTGTTGCTTGCTTGTTGCAAGGGCTAGGAAGACGTGCTGGGGAGGAGGGCGACGCAGCGCATTAAAGGCGGGCGGCTGCTGTGCGGCGGGCCAGTCTTTGCCTGCTGGCGGCCGGGTGCAGTCAGTCAGTTGAGAGTTGAGACACAAGGTGCGGGTGGGTCCAGTGGCTGCCCATTTACACCCCTATCAGGTACCCGCACCCACCACCAAAACATGCGCGTTGCTACAGGTACCTACCCTACCTCGTGGGCCCTGACCCTTCCTTCCCTTCTGCTTTCAGTCACTGAGTCGGTCATTCACAACCATCTCAGTCCGTCTTCGTGCGTACGTCACCAACCAGCTGGCTGCCCCCCCCCCCCCCCAATCTCGAGATGAGTGTTCGCGACGAGATGGCTGTCTGGGACGGGAACACTCACCAGACCCGCACTTGATGCCGCCCTTTTGTCTTGACCGGCCTTACGTTGACAGACGTGGAGTTCTGCTTGCGGGCAGTGCGCTTGTTTCGACGACAGCCATCCATCATCTCGGCCTGTCTAGGCTGTTCTCTTCAGGGAGGACAAGCATGCAGCACAAACGGCCGGATGGATGCACACACGGACACAGACTCTGTCTCCCCCCTCGCAGTAATTAGCTATTTTCGTGTCTCCATCGTCTCACGGACCTTCGAGGCTTCGACTCTCTCGACGCTGGTCGAGGACAGCCGTAGTCCCAGGCCATCCGTCCGCGTAGTCCCACCCATCCATCCCATTTCATCCTCGAGACAAACGGCTCCCTTGTCAGAGGTCACACTCACACTCACTCAACAGCCAAGAGCCGACTACACAGCCAACGTGACCTCCCTTTGCTCGTGCTTTGCGTCGACAATATGACTCGCTCAGACCGCATATTCATCGTTTGCCTCGACAGACTCTTATTACCCCCCTCAAGCGCAGCAGGTGCAGGCATACACGCATGCATGCTCGGGTGTCAACCGACAGTATGCTCTGCCTGATCACCGCCCAATTGACGAAACAAACCCCCGAAATGTCAAGAAGGATGTGTTCATCGCCTGCATGCACGTCATCGCCTAAGTCTCTCCATGTTGCAGACTCATTTCATCTCGATCACTAGAGCAACCACCTTTATCCCTCGTGATCTGACGTCGCCGGGAGACGCGACGCGACGCGTCTCTGGCGCGACTTTAATAGGCTTGGCTGGACCTATTACCCAATGAGCGCATGAATAATTATGGGTCTCTAGCTAGAGAAGGATATTCCTTCACAAATGTTTCAAGATATCCCACGATCGAAATGTGCTGTGCACATCGACAATCTTATCGTTCTGATCCATTGCTATCGATTGATGAGGGTGCTGGCTGATGTCATGTTCATTCTCGAGAGAAGAATCGGACCAGCACATTAATTAAGTTTGCCGATCATTGTCAGTCACCTATCGAGGTGACTCGGTCCCGGTGGCTCCCAAGGAAATGAAGCTCATGTTCACGAGCATCCCATCTAGACGGCCATGGCAATCTACACGGCTCCAGATCTGCCCTTTGCAAGGCGAGACAGTCAGATCCCCTTGCCTTGACAAAGGTCGCGCTATCTGTCTCTCGAATCTCCATGAACACTGGGGAAGAAAACCACATCTATGACAGCCTGATCCGAGAGATTGATGCATGCTGACACCACGCTATCGACGGCTGCGGTGTGGCTGATCAAACCTGACTTTGCATTGGTGTCCGCCCTTCTTTATCTGTCTGATTCCCGTTCCGCATCCCGCACGTGTTTGTTCAAGGGAGCCGCCAGGCTGACCCCACACTGCATGCAGGAAGCCCTCCCATCGGCATCAGATTGACGGTTGACACTTTAGACCCTAGTCGGGACCAAGCATTCAGACGATGCAGCGATAAGTTGCGATAAGAATGATCAGCAAAAAGAATAGGACACCGGCGCAATAATCATTTGCGTGGTCACGGAAACATCAGATAGTCAGACGTAACTCTTAGGCCAAGCGCAGTGATCGATCCGGGCAGCTTCATCATTACGTCCTGGCTATATACCAACGGCTTGGTTCCTCATCCGCATCACCCGGCCAGACATCTAGAATCCGTACGAGAAGAACAAAAGCCAGGCTCGGTTACACATTGTGCCAGTCTCCCCAACGCCAGTCTGTCGCACAAGATGAGAGGGGCGGAGAACACTGAGCGTCCGCCGTCTACTACTGCTTTCCAGTGTCCGCCCCCCTGCTCGCGCTGATGCTTTGACACAACAGAAAAAGAGTGAACAATCCAAAGTAACAAAATGTAGAGATGCAGGGCAACCGCATGCCCACGACAACGACAACAAAGTCTCGATGCCCGCGCGATGGAGGCCGAGACGAGACGGCTGCTGCCTCAAGCAGGACGAAACTCCGAAAGAGAGCCATCTTGTCCACCGCAACCTCCGAGTGTTCATCCAGTTGTGTGCCCTCTTATATGCATGCCTGCTCTGGTGCGTGCCTTTTCCATGTCCAGAAGTCGATTGGTGCACCGAGCGTATCCTCTCGTCCGCACTTCATGTAGTCTTTTCCCAGTACTTGCCTCTTGCTGTCGGCCGCGTGTTTCACATCACCACACAGTCCTTGTCATTGTTTTCCTTTGTAATCTTTCCCGATCGAGGCGGCGCCACGTCCATAGGCTTTCCCTCGCCGCTGACAGCCGCCTGGATGATAGCGAGTCGCTGCTTGGCCCGCTCGTCGCCCGCGTCCGCAGCCTTGACGTACCACACATTCGCCTCGAGGATGTCACGGCGACAGCCAATGCCCATTTCGGTGAAGTAACCAAGGGCATATTGAGCCTTGACATAGCCTGTGCAATGTTAGCCTGCGTGTCCCACGCCGAGGTGCCACCACAAAGATCCGGACTTACCGAGCTCTGCAGATCGACGCGCCCATTCAAAGGCTTCTTCCTCGTCCTTCTCCAGCACGTCAGAGCCCACCATGTACCATGCGCATAGCCCCATCATCGCCGCGGCATGTCCCTGTTCCGCAGCACCCGTGTAGAAGTGGACGCTGAGGGCGGGATCCTTAGGAACGCCCAGGCGCGCGTGCTCATACGCTTCGCCCATGCGGAAGTTGGCTTCGGGGTGCCCCAGGGCGGCCGCTTGCGTGAACAGGGTCGCAGCATAGTGCTCGTCGGGGAACACGTCGTCGCCGTACCCTGTTTCGTACAGGCAGCCAAGTTGGTATGGCGCCGAGTTGTACTGCGTGTCAGCAGCTTCGGTGGCAAGTTTCATCCACTTGATGCCCTCGCGATAGCGTTTCTCGCCAAGATCGCCGGACAAGCAAGCCTTACCCAGGCGCGTCATGGCGCCTGGGTGTCGCTTCGAAGCCGCCGAGCGCAGGAACTGAACTGCCTTGGCGGGGTCCTTTCGGCAGCCCCAGCCGAACTCGTAGCAGAGCGCTGTTCGGTACGCTGATTCGGCGTGTCCGTGTTTGGCTGCAAGGACGAACAGCGGGAAGGCCGAGTTGTAATCCTCCTTGCCTTTGCTGAAGAGACCGGATGCAAATCCATCCGCCAGGTAGTATTGCGCGAAAGGATATCCGCCGTTAGCGAGACGCTGCAGAATCTGGCGCGCCTCTCGCACCAGCTCGTAAGGCGACGTCACCTCGGCTTCGATGATTGGGCTGTCATGGTCGCGCAAAGGCTGTGGAGTGGCCTTTCGCCCCTTGGGATCGGAAATGTCCAAGCCTTGCTCTTGCGCCGTGGAGATCAAGAACACCGCAAAGGAGTATTGGATGGAGAAATCCGTGGTCTTTTTCACATTGGCGCGGTACATTTCTAGCGTCTTCTGCGTGCTCAGGAGGGAGGCATTGTTGCCAATGACGGATCGGAGGTTTGAGTTGTCAAGCCCAGGCGTTGCCGGCGCTTGCTGGGGGTATGGCACACTGAGGAGTTCAGCGTACGTCGAGTTGCGTACGTCGGGGGATCTGCGCGAGTTGACCGTGGGAGCGCGGAGATCACCGGGCAATAGTCCAGGCGAGCGCCCCCGTGGCGCCAGGTCTGAATATGTGGAGTACGAGGATTGCGGTCGCGGCAACGAGCTTCTCCGGAAGTACTGTGAACTAGGTGTAAGGTGACGCCTGATATGAGCAGCGCCGTCGGTCAAGTCAGGGGTCGATGCGGTACGGCCATCTTCCTGCGGGACGCTGTTCACCCGGTTTGGCTGAGGGTACTGCTGATGGTGGTACTGGAACTGGGGGACAGAATGTATCCTCGGGATGTTTCCCTCCATCACAGAGCTCCCAGGGGAGTCCTCATTGGGCTGGCAGTCCGGCGTCTCGACCGCACCAGTGATCGAGCTTGCGCTCGTCGCCGTCGACGACTCGGTAGACGCTTGCTGCTGCGTACTTGTGGTGTCGTCCGACTCGCGGCTGGTCCTGAACATGTCTTGCTGCCGGACTCGCTCGGTAGGGCTCATTGTAGCGCTCATGGGCTCGTTGCGGCGCTCGGGGATTGTCGCCGAGGACGAAGGTGACAGTGGCTGACTTGACGGATCCGCATGGCGCTGCGACGAGGCGATATGTGATGCGTTGTTGGGCTTGACTGGTGCTCTATCGCTAGCGAGGGGACCAGAGGAGACAGGCGAGGAGAGCTGAGCAATATGCGGTACGTGCCGGGAGCGGTCGACCAGATTATATTTTGGGGATTGCGTGTACTCAACGTTGGCATTCGAAGGTTGAGCCCAGTTTTCGTTCTGAAAATTGACACGGACCGGTGACACTGGGGCGTCTCGAATGCGAGGCCCACCGTCCATGGCGGCTGAGGGGACTGATAGAGGTTTGCGATTGACGCGCTGGGCGTGATCTTGTTCGGGCGAGGTGGACGTTGGAGGAGGCGAGGTGGTAACTGCAGCCATAGCGACTTCGATCACCGCGAGAGGCGGGCCCTCTCGAGTCTCCGAGCTCTACTAATAGTCTAGCTTGTTCGAGTCACTTGCCAAACACAGGGCGAGCGAAAGGTGCGAGGACGCACGCTTGCTTCTGAGGGTAAAGATTGTAACGAATACTGCGTAAAGGTGCTAAACGAGTGATGTTGACCGAGGGTCGTGTTCGTATGGCGTCGGACAACCGATGCCGCAATGGTACGGTGCTAGGCTTGCTCCGGTTTATTACTGCGAGACCGCGCGGCAGATACAGATCACACACAACGAGGGAAGTTTGAAGCTCGATGGCGACGAAGGCGACGGTGACTGGAGCCGTGAGGACGGCTGCTGGCGTGGAGAGAAGGAAGTTTCGACCGACCTGGCAGGCTGTTGACAGGCAGTGACTGGAGGTCGGCGTGCCGCGTGCCTGGCGTGGGCTGGGGGCCTTGCGGGTATAGTAAGGCCAGTAAGGTGAAATGGAGAATGGTGGAGGGTCGTGTCCGTAACTGAGGTAGGCGTTACGGCGGTCGGGAGGGCGTGGGCCTGGCCTGGCGTGGGCTGGGCTGAGCGTTGGGACTGGACGTGGGCCTGGGTGGCCGTAAGTGTGCCGAGCAATGGTGGATGGATGCCACAGGAGGGTGGGGCAGGTGGGTAGGGTGCTAGATTGCCCAGCACGTAGCCAGATTCCGTGACAAATTGCCCCGACTGTAAGAATAATAAGGTAAGGTGTAGTAAAAGCAGCCAGCCCTTGATAGTACTGCGATCCAAATGCGTGCGCGGGTTGTAGCAGAGGAGGGAGGTAACGTGAGTGTTGGTGGTGGACAACTGCAGTCGGTCTCCAGGCTTGGCCCAGCCTGTCTGATGCAGATGTCAAGCAAAAGGGGGGAGGGAGGGCACACAGCGAGAATTTACCCGCAAGGTAGTGTAGTATCAGAACGTGCGATCCTCGTCATGAGCCAAGCTAATAAGTTTAAGGAGAACGTTGCAGGGCAAAGAACGTCCGTCCCACGTTCCGAGAATGGCCTTTAGGCTTCAAGGGTCGATGGTGTGTGTTATTAGGGTGTGTGGGAGATGAGGGTGACTGAAAAGTGACGGCAGCCTGAGTCTACACTAATTGCCGCCCTGTTCTGTACCTTACGGTCCTTACGGCTTACCTTACCTACGCAGGCGGCAGACCGCACTGGAGTGAATACGTAGGGAGAAAGACTGGAGTGAAGGACGGCGGAGCGCTCTGTGCAGGGGTGGATGGTGATCTTCAGAACCCCCTTTTGGCGTAAGATGCAATTCCCGCTCAAACGGATCCAGTCCATCCAGCTGAGTGCCTGAATTATCAATTTGACTCTCTGTATTGTGCGCCGTCGAGAATTCCTGACAAGACGACAATGGACCATCGATGCGAGGTATTCCAAGCATTGCTTGACTAGATTACGATGAATACGTGCTGTTGCAAATGACTAGTCTAGCGAGGACGATATGCGGGCACAATTCGAGCTTCATGGTGATGCGCAATTGCACCGTCCTCGTCTGCCAATAGACGTTGGCCTTGTCGACAGCTGAAACTCCATGCTCTAATTGCTTACAGTACCGCTGGGGCGCATACGCACTCGTGGCCCCAGACATGCTGATCAACGGCTACGTACGACGAACATCACACTTTGGAAAAGAAATGAAACTCTTATTATTGTGCCGTGGGCTGATCATGGAGCTATCTTACCTATCTTAGAAGTGAGCAGTGAACTGATGGGCTGAGTTGTGACAGTGTTCCTTTTATTTTATTTTCTCCCCCAGCTGCACCCCTATACAAAGGCCAATAGCACCCTCTCCGTCTCCAACGTGAACGAGGCCTGGACTGCTTTCTTCCAAAGCCAATTCTGGAAGCTGGTGTCCGACCTAGCGCTGGAATGCGCCTCGTCATGATCTACTACTCATTATTAATAATAATTAACGCGCCGCCCAGTCCAGGCACGCATGACTCAAAATTCTCCTGCGCTTGGATGGCTTGCCCGGTTGCGACTTGCGGAATTATTCCTAGTGCAGATTGCGCGGGTCGATGCGCTCACCATCTTGGCTAACGACGGGTGACAAGAAGGCATTCATGTCCGTCAGCCTGAGCTGAGGTGTGCTGGGCTGACCAGCGCGTGGATGAGGAAGAGGTCGAACATAGCCTGTCGCGTCTCCTTGCACATCGCGCATGGTTACTCACCGTTCCGAGGCCAGTCTGGCCAGATACCTAACATGCTGGCGCCCAAGAAATTTGCTAATGATGTTCTTGGCCAAGTGCGCCAAGGCTGCGCAAATGCATGATAATATCGTGTCGGCGCTTGCGCTAGTATCACGACTTGAGATTTACACAAGATGGCACTGTCCACGGTTTTTTTGTCCACGTTCTCGGCTTAATAGTTGATTGGTAGTGCTTTGCAAACTACGGCTTGTACGCTTCATTCGGGGATTGGGAAGGATCGGATGCTCACTCTATCCGTACATATCAGAGGATAACCACCCAGGTGCGCAGAACACGAGGTATTACATGGACCAAACGAACGAGATCGTGAAATGCTGCTCAGCGCCAAGCTCTGAATCGCAATTCTCCAAAGTCCGGTCCGCCGAGAGCCCCAACGCATTTCCCGATTTTGAACTAGACCCCACCAAACCCCTCAGCGAAAGCCAACACTTGATTTCGCAAGTCTCTTTGATCACACATGTAGTATTCATGTTCTCGCTGATGAGTTTGTTGCTTGGGATATTTGAGCCGCATCGCAGCTGAATATTGCGAGATAGGAAAGACCCGTCGCAAGAGACGGAGACTCCAACTGCATTGGCGCACTTGTGAGAATTGACAATGACTCCTGAAGTTCGGTTCAAGTTCAATCAGTTGCTACTATTGTGGAGTACATTCCTCCGCAGGAGTGCTACTGCGGGTGATGCGTCCGCCGGTGGACAAGGGCGAAACCAATTTGGGATTTTCCTCACACCAATTCGGCGCTAGTCCAGCTGCGCGTGAACGAAAAACCTCGTATCACAATGTCTGGGCATGTCGGCTGCTGCATTGCTCAATGCTCTTCGCCCTCTTCCTCTTTACCGCTCAGAATCGCATATTCTTGCCCTACACTTGGCTGGCAGTCCAGTGGCTCGTGGACGTCATACGTCACGCGCGACATGGGAGCGCTAGGCCCTATAATAGAGGAGGCGGGAGAACGCAGTCTCTGGGCACACACCCCAGATTGACACTCTACTATGGCTTTGCATGCGGCTCGTCTTCGTACTGTTATGTGCTCGAGTTAACACGAGAGTGCTCTGCGCTGTCATTGTGTACGATACGACGACCGATGAAGAATTATGGTTCCTCACTAGGGCTGTGGCCTCTGATCAGATGCCGGCTGTCGTGGCCACAATTTGTTGTTGGTTATTGCCGTTATCCGGCCCCTGGACAACCCATCCAGGATCCAGGTGGTTAATTATCCAATTGCTTACTACGTTATGTATGTAGCTACTCTACTATGCGAAACTTATTAACCAGGAAACATCCCCGTGCTCGACGGTGTCAACCGAGACCCCTGTGATCATAAGAACTCGTATTTGCAGCAATACCAAGAAATCCAGAGGGCAACCCGTATCGCCCTTCGTAAGGAGCAAAGCCCTTGATATTACGTAGCCCGTGTTCGACTTATCTGTAGTTTGACAGAGCTGGGTATACCGTCTGCTGGCCAGCTCGAGTATGCGATTACACATCAAATACCCCTGGCTCGTTCGCCTGAGGCCAGTTCTATTGTGTTTCTTGTGAGTTGGTGATGTTATATCATACTTGCGAACACCGAGATCCGCTACTTCGTTGGACATTTGTCACCTCGGGGCGTGCGTTCCTGTGTAAGTACGCTGTCGTAGCAGGAAACTGGCCTTTCGGTCACAAACTGGATGAAATTAATCTCCATGGTTTGAACCGTCTCCTTCAACCCGTTATATCTAACGCTGACCACTTGATCCATGCACACTGTAACTGTTGTGATGGGAACGAGAGCCTGATGTCGGCGTACGTAGGGTAGGCGCCATCCATCAGCACAGGAGTGATTCATGCTGGCATACGCTCTGTATTACTCGGTACCGACATCGGTCTGGACGAATTGGCAGCATCTCAAGTATAACATATTAAGATTAATGATGTGCCCTTCACCAGCAAGAGCCTAACAATCATATTCAGGCCTTGTTAAAATGAATCGACTGGAGACTCCAATTATGGCCATCATCGAATGTCTTACCCTCTGACGCCGACGGAATGTACAAGTCCCCTGCGCCCCCTAGGATAAAACGTGGCCACGCGGTCGGCCGGGTTACCGTAGGTCGCTAGCACGTTGTACTAGGAATTGAGTTTTCTAATGTCCAACCTTGCCATCTACCAGACTAGGAGAGCTAATAATCAAGCATACGACGTCGCCTAGAACAATTAAGATGTATGAAAGTCAATGCAAGCTACGCCTCACACTGTTGTCGTCCAGACAACAGGGGTATATTACGAGCCAGGCGCCTGCCCACAGCAAAGGCCCACTGCCATTGGCGATCTCACTCTTAATGTTGAGCAGTGCATGCGACACGATCGAGTCGTGTACCGAAGAGGTAGATGCTAGCGTGAACATTTGTCCAATCACCCAATCAAAGCCCTTAAATCCACCAGCGCCGGGCGTGGAAGGTGGAGCCAGCCTCCAGGAACCACGGGCCAGCCATTTGTAGGAACTTGGGCGATACATGCCATGAAGGTGGGCTCGACTTGCTGGGAAACGCGGAAACACCAGCATCCAGGCACCAGACGCCGAGCGCCTTCCCTCCCTTTCCCAATTCTGCACCCGCATTTGGGCTGGACCACCCTGAGAGTCTCCCCCTCCAGCAGCCACCCCCGACTGGAGTCTGGTCGCTTCGACCTTTGTGTGAGAGTCCAGTCCAGTCCCTCGCCTTTTCACTTCCCAAGCACCTTCGTGCATCACAATACCGTCTCTCGCTATTCCACGAGGGCGATTATTCTTTCGCTCGTCGGCCCTCGTTTCTCTGCCTCTCGTTCGCTCCTTGGCTAGCAGCCGCCTGTCTACCTGTGACTGGATCGACCTCCTGTCTCGCCAAACCGAGCGACCAACGCACTGCTTGTCTCGCATCCAGCCGGCTCAGCTTCATCGCGACTGCGCAACGCCCCACGAGGACGATCCCTCCTGCGTCTGCGCCCTCTGCGTTTCGACACCACGGGCTTTGTGCCTTCGACCACTCGCTTTCTCTCTCGCTACTGCCTCGAGGACAACGACGCCTAGTCCGCACCCATACTCACTCACCCTGCATTTGCCACGCGCTATTGTGGAGAAGCAAAAAAGAAGCGATATTACCTCTGATCGGAAAGCAAGAAGTCAGGGTCGTCAAGGGACGGGATATTTTCCTCGACAAGTAACGGAGAGGGAAAAGGGAGCTGATCACTCTGCCATCTTGCTGGCTCAGTCGAAAGTCCTGAGCCGTCGCCTGACTAAGGACTCGCTGCCTTTACAGGGATCTTCCCATTAGCTACGACGTCCCGAAACACAAACAAGGTGAGTTTCCTCCTTCGACATGAGTGCATTTCGATGTTGTTTTCTTCTCATCTTGCGCCCTTGCGAATGACTGCGGAGCCTTGCCTTTCGTCGACGATTGCAACGGCGTCCCTCTGAGAACGAGTTGCCTCCCTTTGCCATTTCCTTTGCCCAGTCGCTCGATCTGAATCATCGGGTCGCTGCCCTCCGACGGCAGCGCCTCAACCATCTGACTGACGACTGCATTCCACTCAAGGGTGACGTCTGCCCACTGCCCTCCTCGGCCGAAAGCCCTTTCATGCTTTTCTCAACTCACTCCCGTTACTGACACCTCATTTCTAGGGCCATGTCTCTCCCCGAGAGGCCTGGTGCAAGCTCTCCTCCGGAGCACCGCACTGCGTACCGCAATTCACCGTCTCGCCGCAATCGACCTGCCGACCTAGAGACGGCCAACTATCAGCCCGTAGGCCGCCCCGGCCAACATGAACGTGGGAAATCCGCATCTTCTTACGCCGAGACCATCGCATACCCTAATACGAATACAGAGAGTATGCCTCTGTCACCCACGAGCCCACCGGGGCACTCCCCTCAGCCGCGCAGTCCTGAGCAGGGCTTTGGCCGCAAGAGGAGCCTGATCCGTCCCGAAAGGAAGCGAATCGACAAGGACCACGCCAACTACCACTACCATAAACATGCTACGAACATGACAGTCCTTCCTTCATCGACCGGCAACGACCCAATGGAGCAGATCGAAGCATCCACCGATCGTTCCAATTCGCACACGAACACTGCGATATCTGATAACTCCCCACCACGCCGCTCACGGCGACGGGATGATCTCGAAAAGAACGACATTCACGCGTCAGCGCAACCGACAAACTCCAAGTCTGGCAAGATTGCCAAAGACTCAAAGCGCGAGTCGAGGCGCAAGAGCCGGACTAAGATGCCCAAGGAGCAGCTTAGGCCACCGAGCTTTTGGAACGTGTATTGCGCCATTGTCACTTTCTGGTGTCCCGACATGATCCTTAAATGCTTCGGCAAGACAACGCGGAACCAGCGAAGGGCATGGAGAGAGAAGATGGGGCTGATCAGCATTATTCTTGCCATCATGGCCATTGTTGGCTTCATCACGTTTGGCTTCACTGCGGTTGTCTGCGGCTCTCCGCCCGAGCGCCTCCGTATCAATGACGTGGGACTCGGGTACATGATCTTCCACGGAAGGGCTTACGACCTGGTCAGGTCCCATCATCCTCCCGCCGAGGGTATGCCCCTGCGTCTCGACGGCTATGGTCCCAATGTGTTGTACGATCTGAACATCGATTATGGAGGTACTGATGGCAGCTTCTTCTTTCAGAACGTCAATGGTGCTTGCAAGGACCTCATCACCCTAGCCCCCGACTCAGACGTCCCAACTAATGACCAAAACGACCTCGCGTGGTACTTTCCTTGCAAGGCCTTCGCTCAAGATGGTTCCACGCAGCCTAATACCACGTTTGAATACTACCCTGGATACGCCTGTCATACGACAAGTAAGGCCCGTGACGCCTTCTACCTCGACATCAAGGGCCAAGCCGATGTGTACTTCACTTGGGGAGACATTCGCAACAACTCACGCAACCTGATGGTCTACAGTGGTCAGGTGCTGGATCTCGACCTGTTGAACTGGTTCAACGAGTCGCAAGTCGCGGTGCCTGACCGGTTCAAGGAACTCCGCGACAGGACCTCTGATGTCAACGCCATGGTCCGCGGCCGCGACGTGACTCGCATGTTCCAGGGCTCTGATGACAAGAAGCTTGCGCAGTGCTTCGAAGAGATCATCAAGGTCGGCTCCGTCGACACGGAGACTGTTGGCTGCATCGCTTCCAAGGTCGTCCTGTACTGTGCCCTGGTCCTTATTTTGGGCTTGGTCGGTGCTCGATTCTTCCTCGCGATCATCTTTCAGTGGTTCATTTGCCGCAAGTACGCTGCCAACAAGACGTCGCAAAGCTCAGACCGTCGCAAGCGCAACAAGCAAATTGAAGACTGGTCGGACGACATCTACCGTGCCCCCATTCGACTTCCCGGCGACGTTGGTAGCACCGTTGTCGGCTCTGACCGCATGAACAAGCGCTCCTCGTTTCTGCCCACGCAGTCACGATTCTCCACTGTATATGGCGACTCGGGCAGCATGGGCCGACGTATGCCCACAACCATGGGTAGCCAAGCTGCTTCAAGCAACCTGCACCCGAACTCGATTTACAAGCAGGGGAATGATAGCCGCGCTAGTTTCCTCCAGTCTGACCCCTACGCGTCGAGCAACGGTCCCAGTGAAGGTCCTGGTCCTGCGGGCTTCATCCATCCTGCCGTCGTGCCTCAGCCCCCGGCTGATTGGCAACCCTTTGGGTTCCCTCTTGCTCACACGATGAACTTGGTAACCGCCTACTCTGAAGGTGAGGAAGGCATGCGAACTACGCTTGACTCCATCTCCATGACCGACTACCCCAACAGCCACAAGGTCATCGTTGTTATTTGCGACGGTATGATCAAGGGTAAGGGAGAGTTGAAGTCCACACCTGAAGTTTGTCTCGGTATGCTCAAGGACCACACAATTCCTCCCGAAATGGTCGAGCCCTTCTCGTACGTGGCTGTGGCCAGTGGCGCCAAGCGACACAACATGGCCAAGATCTACTGCGGTTACTACGACTATGGGCACCAATCTGCCATTCCTCTTGAGAAGCAGCAGCGCGTTCCCATGATGGTTGTGGTCAAGACTGGCACGCCTGATGAAGAGGGTGCTTCCAAGCCCGGTAATCGTGGCAAGCGCGACAGTCAGATCATTCTCATGTCATTCCTCCAGAAGGTCATGTTCGACGAGCGCATGACAGAACTCGAGTATGAAATGTTCAACGGCCTTTGGAAGATCACTGGTATCTCCCCCGACTTCTATGAGATAATGCTCATGGTCGACGCCGATACCAAGGTCTTCCCCGACAGTCTGACACACATGGTGTCTGCCATGGTAAAGGATCCCGAAATCATGGGTCTCTGTGGCGAGACCAAGATTGCCAACAAGCGCGACAGTTGGGTCACTGCCATCCAGGTCTTTGAGTACTTTGTGTCCCATCACTTGGCCAAGTCCTTCGAGTCCGTCTTTGGCGGCGTGACTTGTCTCCCCGGTTGTTTCTGCATGTACCGTATCAAGGCACCCAAGGGTGGCCAGAACTACTGGGTTCCCATCCTCGCCAACCCTGACGTCGTGGAGCATTACTCGGAGAATGTGGTCGAAACATTGCACGAGAAGAACTTGTACCTGCTTGGCGAAGATCGTTACCTGACGACTCTCATGCTCCGGACATTCCCCAAGCGCAAGCAGGTCTTTGTTCCCCAGGCTGTGTGCAAGACTACCGTGCCTGACCAGTTCATGGTTCTGCTGTCCCAACGTCGCCGCTGGATCAACTCCACAATTCACAACTTGATGGAGCTCGTCCTCGTTCGCGACTTGTGCGGTACTTTTTGCTTCTCCATGCAGTTTGTTATTTTTATCGAGCTCGTGGGTACACTGGTTCTGCCTGCTGCGATTGCATTCACCTTTTATGTTGGTACGTATTAGCTCTCCTATACCTCGTTGATGCAGACCACTAACCTTTTTTTTAGTTATCATTTCGATTGTCAACTCACCACCCCAGATCATCCCACTGGTCCTGCTCGCTCTTATCCTCGGTCTGCCTGGTTTGCTGGTCGTTATCACCGCCCACTCACCTTCTTACATCGCCTGGATGTTCATTTACCTCTTGTCGCTGCCCGTCTGGAACTTCATTCTGCCCACCTACGCCTTCTGGAAATTCGATGACTTCTCCTGGGGTGACACACGCAAGACGGATGGTGAAAAGACTAAAAAGGCTGGTCTTGAATATGAGGGTGAATTCGATTCATCCAAGATCACCATGAAGCGATGGGCCGAATTCGAGCGCGAGAGACGCACTAAGAGTGCTTACTGGGGCTCAAGGGAGAACATCATGGGTGGAAACCATGGCAGCTGGGCGCCACAGCCACCTGTCCACCATTATGACGACCACTACTCGTCGGACGCATAAAGTCGTTTTTGGATTGCGATATCCTCTCGACACACAGCGTATACATACATGACCAGGTGTTTAATTGCTTTCTTCTTCTTCGCTTTTCTACTTTGCTGCGCTGCTTCTTCTGCGCTTTCTCCGGTGTGTGTTGGTTTCATCCGGCGTGGGTACCTACTTCCAGACCACTTGCTGGCGTCGACGTCGATAGGGAGAGAAATAATTTGAACGGGAACGGGGGTTGGAAGCCTGTATGTGAAGAGGGGAGGAGAGGTCTTGCTAACCGACGAGGCATTGCTACATTCCTGTTCGTACATAGCTTTCTTGTTGTATCCGTTGATGAATAAACATTAGCCAACAATGTCACCCATGAAAATGCCATTGCGCACACAAGTCCATGATATAAAGCGTGACGTTGAGCAATGATGTCTGACTCAACGATTATAGACAAAACAAGTCACAGAGTACTTAGGTACGCAGTATGAATCCAAATAATAAGGAATTCCGACCCAAGCGCAAAAAGACAAGTTCAATTTCCCGCTGATATAGAAAACGACTCGCGCCCATGGCAGACGTGAGTGAAGACATAAGGTATGTAACATTGTGCACATCAAGAGGACGTCCAGAAACGCGACGCATGCTAACGCACTATATGACAAGAAGAAAGAGAAATCAGCACAACGCCAAACCGATCATGTTCTCATTAGCAGTCCATTGCCCTGGCATCATTATCTTCTGCTCGGGGTCTCGACATCCTCGCCCAGGTCCCACGGCTTGCGGGGATCAAAGAGAGTGGTCAGACGCTGGTCACCCCATCGCGCACCAACAGTCACCCATACGTGCTTGAGCGGCTCGGATGAGCTGGTCCTCTCACGGTGACCTGTCCAGCGCTGACGGGTGGCTCTGTCCATGGAGCTGTTGCCCATGCCACCATTGTTCACCCACTCCTTGACGACGTTCTTGATGAACTCGACTTTGCGACGAAAGTCGTTTGACGTGGGGATGTTGATCTCGTCGGATCCAATAATCGGTCGCTGGCGCGTAGTGGAACGTGCCGAGGACTTGGAGTGGAAGTTGAGCATTGTCTGGAGAGGGTAGGACAGCATGCCTCTGTTATCCAGCTCACTGGCTTCCATTTCGCCCTCAGCAGCCAGTCTGTTGGCTGCGCCCTCGGGGAGATGCCAAAAGTGGCACCAGGTGCCAGTGGCATCGATCACAATCTTGGTGTGATCCGGGAAGTTGAACTGCATGTGCCCATCGCCATAGACCCAACAGCCAACGTCGCCAAACCTCTGATAGAAGGTGACCATGTCTGCGCCGGGCCCGGCCTCGCCAGGTGGCATGGCACTCTCTGCGCCCTCGCCTGCATCCTCTCTTCCGTTGGCCATCATGTAGTTGGCGAACTTCTTCCACAGAATGATTCTCTCGCGCTTTCGATGCTGGAAGAGGTCCGTGCCGGGGTTCATCTTGCCGACTGTGCCGTCTGCATTTATCGTCACTCTGAAAGCTTGCGGTGAAACCTCGACCTCGGACAGCCCTGCTTCACCCTTGTTCTCAAAGAACTTGATGGGCTCCGACATGGGGACTGGCTGGTATCGGTCTGCGTACTCCCGATCGTGGCGGCGATGAAGGTGCCTTTCACCATTCTTCACAGTGATGCCCGCTGGGGGAAGCATCACTGTCTTGGTGCCCTCAGTTGCAGGAATGTCTCGCAAGATGCAACCTACAGCCCCGTCGTTCAAAATGTACCCGAGGCCGAATTTGTTCGTGTAATCAACCCACTTCACAACGATATGTGGCAAGGGCACCGACTTCTGCTTGGAATTGACAAAGGCCATGGACCGAGCATTGAGAGCCCGCTCCATCTCCGTTTGCAGTCTCCTCAAACGATCCAGAATGGCGTCGGGCTCGGATCCACGGAGAGGCGCTTGGCTCTCGGTAGGGCTGAAGAGGGAGCCCATTTGCATGGAGTTGGACTTTTGCCGGCGGTGAGAAGTGGACGAAGACATCGAGGACATGGAAGACGCAAGTGACATTTTCTCAGAAACCTTTGAAGTAGGCTCCATTGGCGTCTGTCGTGGCTCTCTCGTTCTCTCTTGAACAGTCCTCGCACCTGTCCTGGGCTCAAGTGCACTCTCTGCTTTCGCATTTGCCACCGCCACGCTTGCTAGAGGCGTCTCCCGAACAACCTCTCTCCGCACACGTTGACGAACACTCTGGGTGCCTGATTCTGCATCGGTGCTGTCGACGGCAGCCTTTGGCTTCGGAACTGCAGCTGTTGTTGCCGGGCGGCTGGGAATAGCTCGACTCGGCAGTGGACGACCCTGCGCCCTTTGCTGAGCTGCAAAGCTCTGAGGCGGCTGCCTGAGCAGACCAGTGGGGGCCTTTTGGGAAGAGCTCTCGCCAGGGTCACGCTGAGCGCGGGCGTGACTGCGAATAGAGCCAGCTAATTTGAGCTTCAAAGTAGAGTCTTGCTGCTGTTCCTCAAGCCACTCGTCAAAAGGCCTGTAGACAATCTCGTCTGCCAACGGAATCATCGGTGTCAAGCCAGCCTTTTCTTCGGCAGCCATTTCCTTCCAGACTTGTGCGTGAAGCGTGCCTGCTTGGCCGAGGGGTCCAACGCAACATTCGCGGCACATTGTGACAAAATTCTCGTCACTGGCCCTCTGCGTAGAAGAAGAGGTGAGCCTAGTCATATAGAATTCCTGCTTGTCCGGTGGTAGTTCGCGCAGGCGAGGTGTCATTTCCGCTTCCGAGGGCATGTACCCAGATGTGAAGAAAGGGTGCTCGATGAATTCGTCGGGAGACAATCGGTATTTGGGATCTTGAAGCATGGTAGCAACAAGGTCCTTGATTTCGTCGCTCGTGAAACACTGCCCGGTGTCGTTACTGGGCCACTCATAGTCCAATTCTCTCGCCCTCCGGTAAATCTCGTCGGTGGTCGTCGATTGAAATGGTGGTTTCGACGTCAACATGGCGAAGCTGATGTCCGTTAGCACACTCCTCTACATGTGGGTCCGCGGGCACATACACAATGACACCCAAGCTCCATAGATCGACGCTATGATCATGGCCTGTCCTGCCCTTCTCTAGAATCTCAGGGGCGATATAGTTGGGTGTTCCGCAGAGCGTCGTCCGGCGGATGGTCTGCATGTCCTTGCCGGTAACCAGAAGTGCTGCGAGACCAAAGTCACCAATCTTTGCGTTCATCCCTGCGTCGAGGAAAATGTTGCCCATTTTCAAGTCGCGATGGATGACTCCCTTGGCATGCATGTACTTGATAGCACCGGCGATTTGGACGGAGTAGAATCGGACCTCTGCCTCGGTAAGACCCTTTCGTCGCTTCACCATGTCCATCAACGAGCCATTGGGACATAGTTCGAGCGTCAGATATGTGCATTCGTTGAACGAGAAGGCTCGAAAGAATTGCACAATGTTCTTGTGCTTCATCTTGGAGTGGATCTGCAGTTCTGTTTGGAACTTGGCGGCATTAGCTTTGTCATTGAAGTTGGGCTCTTGCGCCTACCTTGGACTCCATCTTTGAGGGCATCTGCTTCTTCACCATCTTCAGGGCGAATCTTTGCCGGGTGGGCTGTAGCTGGCCTTCGTAGCAGATGGCGAACCCGCCCTTGCCCAGCATCTTTCCCACGGTGTAGGTGGCGCCATTGGGTCTGTCAGCGCTTGGAGGTTCTGGGACTTCCGCAGGAGGCGGCGGCGGGTGATCCTTGTTCTTGGCCTTGACAGGCGCGGCCCTGGGCTTCAGCTCGGTAGCTTTGGGCGGTAGTCGTTGGGCATTTGCGTCCATGGGTGAGAGGGCATCGACCTCGAGGGCACGCTTCGTTGCTAGCTTATAGGACATGTCGAGCTGGGGGCGGTACGGCAGCGCAATGAGCACAACGAAACGACTGGCAGGAAGCTAGTCGAGCGTTGATTCGGGTCGCAGGTTGGCATGCGCGTAGATAAGTTCCGCGCGCTCGCTGTTGGGGTACTCAGCTGTTCATGAATAGTATGTTGCGATGAATCATGTGTATTCGAGAATTAGGATCACGACTTCTAGAGACTAGACGTGGTGGGGATGGGCAAACGGCGCGGCGTGATTGCCCAATCGCAGGCGTCGATGTGCTTTGTTGTGTGTACTCTCCCCTAATTTCATTCCTGCTCCGTTGCGCCTGGCAACCGACGCGGGGACCCACCTTCCCCATCTGCCGTCCATCATGTCGCTAGGCTGTCGCTGTGCCACACTGCAAGACAACTGTGGCTCAGCAGAGCGGCATCTGTGGCGCCAGCTATTTGTTAGTCACGGTCACGGTCATTGAAGTGTGGACCCCTGATAATCCCGTAACGTCAACGTTCAGGAACAGATCGGCATTCGGTGCTGACGGCATTTCGAGGGTGACTCCCCCGAGAAGGACCGCACCCAGCACGTCAGAACATGCACTATTTCTCTCCCAGAACTGGTCATTGATGACCCCGGACGCATTGCCTTGCCTTGACAGTTCATCAACACGGTTGCGACGGACGCCCATCGATCGCCAACATGGTGCCACTGCCACTGTTCAAGCTCGCCTCGCTTTTCGTGCGACACGTTTCCAAATATGGCGCAGTGCGTTCCCCTCGAAAGACCGCAAACCCAAGAGGACATCATTGACAAGCGGAGTAGAACCGCATCAAGGCGCAGGCCCATGATCACCCCAAGTTCCGCGCCTTTGCCGCTCGCTATGGGCAGTCCATCCACCAGCTGAACATGAAACTATCAGTGGCCCTACTTCGAGATCCAGAGGCCGAGCGACGAGCAAAAGAAAAAGCAGAGGCACCGACAGTAAAGACGGAAGAGCAGCAGAAGAAGGACGATGCGGCCAAAGAGAAGGAGGCAAAGAAGCCGTCACAAGGCTCGACGAGAAAGCCAAGATTCTCCTTCCAAAACGTATGGAGGCGAAAGTTCCGTTCACTCCCAGAAGCGAAGGCGGTGGATCTATTCGCCGATGTCATCGGAGACACCTTTATACTGGGTGTGGCCGGCGGCCTGATCATCTACGAATACTGGAAAGCATCGAAAAAGCCTGACGTCAACAAGGAGCGCATCAGCGAGCTCAATGAGAAAATCGAAGAGTTGAAGAAGAGGGAGGACGACCTCGAGGCGGCAGAAAGCAAGCATCGCGAACGCTTCGAATCGCTAGAGCATTCGTTGAAGGCGCTGCGAGCGGCCCACGACGCCAAGTCCAAGGAACCCCCAATACCGCCATTATAGGCATGACCGTCAGCCAGTGTACATAAAGAACGTGCAATAAGCCTCGACACCCAGCTCTTCGATTTACGGTCCCTTGTATTATATCGTCTGGCGTACATACCTATGTACTAATAGAATAGATGAACTGATACGGGCGTTTGCAACTCGACGATCAGTGAGCTACCACAATGCCTCAACAACTGGCGAGCAGAAAATACTCATTGGGCCCAGCAATGCGACCTACTAATTAATGGACATTTGGGCGGGGTCTCTTGACCCGTCTATGAGAGCGAGTGCTCGAGCCCGACCAACAGCGGCGCGTAACGATTTGCTTGGTGAGGGTGGGCTACCCACCTGATGAAGACATATGCCAGCGTAGTGGCTCTGGTGTGCTCTTGCTAGTGGCAGACTCTACCAAGTAGGCACCAATCTTAACACATTTCACCACTACGGCCACTCGAGCTATGCTGTGACGTTGTCGCATCCGCGTACGTGGACCGACTGCACCAACATCATGCAGGTCTGATCCGCGTGGTGAGCTGCAAGCTGTGGATCTGCCATGACCAACAGTGCCATCGAGCACCAAGGCTCCGGTTTGCAGTGCGATGATCATGGGGAACTCCGAACGTTTGGGACCAGCGCACTACTGTACGTACCTACGTGCTGCATGCGAAGATTGAACAGCGGCGCTTAACTGGAGGCTTGGGCCGCGTGGCAAGCATGGCATTTATGACGACCGTACTGTAAGGAGAGGCATGGGATGGCTTCGTTTAGGCGCCGAGGTATCACTGCCAAGCCCCATACTATCTTTGGCGGTCGGCGTCAACTCGTAATCTGAGCAATCAAGACGTGGCGGCTTCCACGCATGAATGTCAACTGATCATGTGCCCTACCCAGGTTCACGCTAGGGTCGTCTCATGGCCGCAATTTCTCGAGATACTGACTCGAGCGACTTCAGATTTCGCCATGTCCGCTTGGAACACCTTGGCGAAGCCTTGGTCGACCATTGACAGCATTCACGGAGGCGGGTACATACACATTGAAGGTTCGTAGATGCTGTCAATGGCTGGAGACGCGGGCTCCTCAAGCGAGCCAAGATGTCATCACTGCTGGACCTGGGGTCGACTGTCGATGGGCTGAGTGCTTCTTTTAAGTCACCGACGCAGACGGTCAATAGCGCGAGCCAAATTTAGAACAGCTCGTCCTAGGTGCACAAGGAGCCTGTAATGCACACCGCTTGTGCCGCCAGCGGGAGGCCGCTGCAGCTGTGCGACCGGGAGATGGAGACCAGGGTGTGTGCGAGCGCGACCCCTCCCCTCTTATTACACACGAACCGCAGCTTCAAACGCACTCTGCTTCACCTCTGTCGCCAAAGGCGTCTCAATCCCCGGGGAATAGTTGACAAGTCGCTCAAAGACGGAAATTGGAAGGAGTCTCCAGCTGATCATCTCATCATTCATCAATAGCCTGGAGGCACTGAATGCTTCATTAGAAGGTATCGACGAATCGTCGTGGAAAATCGCAGACCAATATTGACACACAGCTACGAGGACTTGTCCTGTGAAATTCGCTCGCCAAGAGGACCGAATTCATGCACTATCAACAAATTACCATTGGTGAAGAGGGCAGAGGCTGGGAAGTCTTCAATTAAAGTTGTTCGCTAAGAGAGCGACCCTAGTCGTGGGCGGAGGGGGATGTGTGGAGGTGCGCTATCAAAAGATACCTGAGAACGACAGCCATCCCTGGTGGTCGGCACATGTACCACCAAGTAGAGATCTCCATATTCGGCCGGTCCCCGGGCCGGGGCCCACCAGAAAGCAGGAGGCGGCTCGAACTGTGATTCGCCAAAAGGTGCATCTCTAACCGCCGACTTGTCGCCAATCACTTCATCACTCCTCTTTGGGCCATCTTTGCGTCCACGACATGTGCGCTCGCCATCTCGCTGTGCGCACCGTCATGCAAGTGAGTGAGTGACCTTGCCATTCTCCTCACTCGATCGAGAGCGCCATCGGCTCAGTCGGCGCATTAGTCTAGTCTAGGCTGGCCTGGCCTGGCCAAGCAGCGAATATGCGCCATGGGCGCTTCCGCACCGCACCCACCACCACCACGGACAGCATCACCTTAAACTACCTCTGAAGCTGCTTCGGTCTGGGGTGCGCTTTTCCTTCCTCTTTCTCCGTTTTCGCTGCCTCATATCTCGAACAGAAACTTTTCTGAACCACGTGAAACTCAAAAGCTCCAACACATTCAACACACCCACGAGTGGTCACTGCCATCACACAGCAAATCCGCCGCCCTCTCACCGTCGACACCAAAGATAGCGTTGCGCCAACGACCTCGTCGCGATACCACGACCAGCAATTCCGCTTCAACACCTCTTTCCAACCCGACAGATGAGCGCATAGATGTATTTGCCTCATTCCACATCAAATTCAACGTTTTCACAACCATTACCACACCCCCGACGTCAACTGGCCGGCTTCAGTCGGATCCGTACGCCACTTGATAGTTGACACACATCGTCGAGCACCCTGTGTCTCAGCCCAGGCGGGCGGGCAATAGCCCCGAGGCAACACTTATAGGAGGGAGGCATTGCTTACGACTTAATTGCTTCGCGTCCGGGATACACATACTGCATATTGTTCATTCTCATTCTTTTTTTTTTCTTCTTCTCCTTCTTTTTTTTCAACTCGTGGGTCTGGTTACCTGCGCTGCTTTGACACGACAGCTCTTTGATAGAGCGTCGGCTTGTACAATTCACTCTTTTTTTGGCGCCTTGGTTTTAATACTTTGGGGGAGGGACACACGGATCAAATATAGAATCGCATTCACTCCACGGAAAGCTTCGCAAGACACACTCTTTGGGGAAGCGCAATAATGGGCAAGCTCATCAAGAACCACTGGGCTCGGCTCATCATCCTCACGGCCGCAGCGTGTAAGTCAAGAAGAACCCCAACTACCCGCCGCACAACCCAAGGCTAATCCATCATCGCAGACCAAGTCGTTGCCGCCATCGAAGGCTTCTTCTGGCCCAAGATATTCTGGGACTTTCTCACAAAGACCCTCGACGGCGCCGTCAAGCCGATACCCGTTCTGCAAATCCTCAACCTGGTCTTCGGTCTGGCCATGCTCGCTCTCGAATGGCCTCTCAGTTTCATCGCCGGCTCCGCCATCCACCGCTCCCTCGAAGTCCGCCTCGCCATCCTGCCTCTCGTGGCCCTGGTGGCGGTGCTCATGTACCAGACGACGAACCCCGCCATCTACTACATGGTCGGCGTGGTTGTCTACTTTGTCGCATATAGCGAAGGCGAGGTAAGCTATACTCTGCCCTATGGCCCTGATCAAATGTCGCAGGACTAACCCCGAGCCACTAGATCATCTGCGCCAAACCGTGGACACTGCCCCAACGTGGACGTGGAGGGGCCGGTGCCAAGGCTTAAAGAGGCCAGTCGCCTTGATGCAGCATGGAGTGAGGGCGTTTACTATGCATAATACTGTCATCCTCCCGTCCGTTTGGAAAAGGGTATCTCGGGGACGATCACTGACCCGAGTTGGCACGTCATAGCGATGATGATATTCACGTACCCTGCGGCAGCGTAGTGGTATTAAATACAACTGCAAAACAGCAACAGATAGATAAATTCAGTCATCCAAAAACAATCGAAAAACAATATAAATCTTACATTGGTCTTCGTCGATACGCAAAATGGTAATTTCAGGGCATGGCAATTTTCTGCTCGACTGGTTGAAACATCGTGCCAATGATATAGCAACAGGCGACATACATCAAACACATTCGCAACCAGCCACATCATGCCCAGTGATCAGTTTTGAGCCATTATTATTAGGTCATTGCCAAGTTGCTTTGCGTCAGTTTGTCATTGGGTTCCCCGGGCATAATGCTCCTCAGCCGTCGTCCATACCTTAGCGGTAGGGGGGTGTTTTTGAAAATATGTCCTTCAACACATCGCTAACATATGTTGAGCTCTATTCAACAGAAGGTGTGATCTAGCGAGGGACAATTATCTGCGTGACATCTTCCCTGAGCTCTTTCCGGCGTTATTTATATTTTCAAAAACAGCCCCCTCCCCCGTAGGTATGCATCACTCACTTCCTCATCTCTGACGTCACACGCAGACATACTCCAACAGAACAAAGTCATGTAAAAAGGCACATTATGTCAATTCACCGCTCGTCGAGCAGCTACCATGCCAATTATGGCCTTTTCAGGAGGAACGGGGTAACCTGATGTCACTCAAGATCACCATGTCGCTCCCCCCGTGTTCTCTTCCAATCCCCCGCATAAAAAGAGGTGGATGTCATTTCAATGCTTTCATAAGACCCAAACCCAAACAACGCCTTTGTCATTCATACACTGTGCCTGAATGCCATGCTGCCGCAACAAATATCAACCACCTCGCTCAGCCAGCAACGCTTACTTCGTGCGCATGGCGTTCATCGAGTCGTTGGTGGGACCTTGTCGGCCGGACATCTATAATGGAGGTTAGCCAACAGGATCAGAAGGAACGTTGAGGAGATGCCTCGGGGGGAAGCTACGCACCTCGACGGTCTGCAGGGTGCCCTCCTTGAGGATCTTCTTGATGACCTCCTCCTCGTTCTCCGTGTCGAACTCGGACGCGAGGGTGGACTTGGGCGCGGCGTCGAGCTGGCCCTGGGTGCCCTGCCTATTGTTCCATGTGTCAGTCAACCGAAAACTAAGCAGGCAGAGGAGACAGGCACGTACTTGTGGGTGAGGAAGACCTTGAAGGAGGAGACAAAGTGCGCCAGAGGGACGCTGGAGTCGCTCTGCCAGTTCTTGAACGCCTCCACGTCGTCGACAAAGACGATGAAGTCGTCGTTGTTGCCCTTGAAATGGACCTTGTTCTGGGTAGCCTCGCCGCGAGCCATTGTTGTTGGTTTGTGTGTTTGAGTGGGAAGGTTGTATGTGTGTGTATGTGGTCGCGTGATGTTCTGTGTCGTAACGTGATGAGAGTGAATCAAGTAGTAGAGGATTAAACACGAGGAGAAGCTCGAATAGAAGGGACAATAGCTTTAATAAAGAGGGAGGGGTTGGAGGGGGAGGGGGACTGGAGCTCTGGAAGCTGCTGGCATCTGTCCTACGTCATCATCGCCAACTCTGTTCAGGCACGCGGCCGATGGAGCGAAGCTGCATCATGATCTCCACAATGCCTCTTGGGTCAACTGACATTCATGCTATGGAATGATTCTCCTCGCTGGTCGTAATCCAAAAGCAGGGGTCAGTTTCCGGCCTTGTCACTGCTTGATTGGACTTTTGTCCTGTTTGTTCCTGCATGCGCGCCTTTCGCCGGGTCGGGCCATGATGGATGATGTATGCGCCACTCAACTTGGACCTCAAGTTGAGCCCTGTATCGCGGCAAGATGTTGACCGATTTACCTTGGAAACAGGCAGTAAAAGCACCAGGCGAGGGAAGCGTTTGCGTCAATGTAAATATGACCGTGCGCCTCACGCAATGCCGACTTTAGAAGGCAGCTCAAGTACAGTTGAAGTAGCTCCACCGTGACGTACATGCTAGCGTGTGAGCTTAATAACTTCGTAGCTACCGGTACTGGGCCTATTACCGACTATGCACGTCAAAGTCGCCTCAGCAGATCAGCCTCACGAGCATCAAGAGTCATCGCAAGTGTTGTTCATTGTTTATTGTCCTAAAAGGATAACATACAATAGGACTGACTTGCCGCTGTCGCCAACAACGTTGATACACTATACTCCAACTCCACACTGTGCCAGGGTCACGGCATCTGTATACTCAAGTGAGACCGAGGAAGGCCTTCAGCGGAGTAGATGCCGCAATAGACCAGCCTTTTCTGTCCTCGGAGACGCCAGCCTAGCCCGTCGACTTTGATTCTTGAGGTTCTTGGCATCTGGCTTCGCAGGGCTTGGCTCTTGATTCTCCTCTCCCTGTGCGGTCGTCTGGCTTGTCGCCCTGTCTTGAGACACAGTGCGCACACTGTTTGTAGATGATTTCCGCAGAACCTCGCCTGGGCCCTCGGCTCCTTCATCATTGTAGCCTTGCAACCGCAGACCCTCAGCCAAGTCTGGCCGCCCGGGCTTGTGCACAGTCACGTCAAAGAGCTTTGTTGGCACCACAGGACATGTTGCAGCCTCTCGCATCCTTGGGCGTTTGACAACGAGATCATCGCCCTCGTTTTTGGGCCGTCTCAGAGGCTGATTCGCCGTCCCCCTGATCCCGGGCTCATGAGGCTCCTCGCGTATCTGGCCTTTGTCTGTCCTCATTGGCTGGGCCGACTTCATACTCATGCTCATGGATCGTTTGCTGAATGGATCTGTGATGCCGACCATGCTGAGCTTCCTCATCATCGACGTAGCTCGGATCAGGTGATCATTTCGAGCCCTGCCAGTAATTCCCGGAAACGGAAGCGTGTCGCGTGTCCAAACGTCCGCGAGGATCGACTCCAGACGGATTCTCTCAGCTGCCGGTGGCGCCAGAATTACCTGCCGGAAATTGGTGGTCAGAAGCGACTGAGAACGGTTGATAGCCACGTTCGAGGTGGAAATACTCCTGCCATTTCCAGCGGCGCAGGTATTCCTAAGAATAACCGGAGTCGTTGTCCTTCTGGCACCGACGGTACACGCTCGGCTGATGGAATCTCGCCTTGCGGTCTTATTGTCCTTCCCTAACACCGAACCGAAGCTCTTGATATCCAACTCCAAGGATGTCGAAGCGCCCTGATGTCGCGCGGGCGGGGCTTCAGGTTTGATGCGGGTGAGATGGCTTCGCCAGCTCTCTTCCTCTGCCTGGGAGCAGGCAGTCATGATAATTTCATAAAGCTGAGATCCGCATTCAAAGACTAACTTCCATGAAAAAGGCGCAGTCTGACACTGTAGGCCTGGACTAGGAGTCAACAATCACAGACCCCGTTTCGGCAAAGCAAAACATACCTTGATCGTTTGTCGTTGTCTCGACTCGAGCGTCGTCGAGATTTACGCAGAGCATGATTGTGTAGATCTGGTCTACCTTGCCGGCCCAAGCGAGACACAGCATGTCTTTATACAATAGCGAGATTACGTACCGGCCTTTGACTCCGTCGGCCGCTGACCAGATTACGTGTAGGGCACCGCACAATTGGATTCTGCCAAAGCCACGGACTTGATTCTTGGTCATGGCGTCGATTCTCTGAAGCGTTGTCAGCGTGAACTTGGACGTGACAGCATGATCACGTACTCTGCCGGAAAACACCAGCCGATCCTGCAAAAGCCAAGTCTTCTCGAGAACAGCCCGGACATTGGGGTCATTGGTGTTGCGGTTCAAAGCTAGAGTCGCCTCTTGTAGTCGGAACAGCGCCGTGTCGACTTCCATGTGCGAGTTTGGGCAGTCAGCCGCAGTGGTGGACCTGGCGAGCTGATCGAACAGTAGTGGATATTTTGTCACCCGCTGGACAGGCTGAAGACCATTTTGTCAGCATTGCCAGAGATCAGGTCGAATCGACCTACCTTCATCAACAAGTCGTCTAGCGTTGAAGCCCTTTTCAGCGAAGCGGACGGTTGCTTCGACGGTTCGAGAGTTGAAGCAAGGGCTTCAATGCCTCGCTGGCAAAAGGCTTTGCCTGGCGTGTTGGGTTGCGTCGCAAGATGGATTTCCGCTGCAACAAGACCATGTTTCGCCCCGTACTCTTCATATACGAAAAAGCGACCGAGCTTGTGGCTAGTCAGCGCAGCTCACATCAGGTTAACACACCTTTTGCATAACGCACCCGTCTGATGAAGATATCCGCAACTTCAGCCGCGGTCTGAGGCTCAGCCAACAGCCCGTGAGATCTGTGGATGAGGGCGCACCTGCCTCCATTCTCTGGGACCGTATCTAGGCTTCGCCAACGCTTGTGCCCAGTCACTTTGTGAACGCTGCGGGTGCTGCCACCTGGCAAGGAAGCGGGTTGGTCGGAATTGCAGTGAGAATATTCGGAAAACGGAATTCTTCGATGGAGTTCCCCGAGGATTTCCTCATGCAGCTCAAGTATCTCGTTCAGGTTTCGGCTGAAGGATGTCCGAAGACCTCTGGCATGGCTCGGCAGAGGGGCTAGCATGGTCACGAAAACCTGAAAGCATCAGTCACTGCCACAAAAGTGCAACTGGATATCCCACGTTGATCAAGAAGCGGAGGTCTCTGACATAACTCTCCTCCGTTGCGATAAGTTCCTCCAAGATAAGGCGTCTTTGTACGGCGCGTTCCGCGGCTGCCTTGTCTTCCTGGACTGATCGCTCCAGTAGTGTGCTGTCCTCAGAGGTTCGATTCAGATAAAGAGATGCTCTGCTGCTCCGGTCTGCCTGTGGCCACATTGGTGTTCCTTTTCTGGACCCAAACCGTCCCGCGCTGCTTGCACTGACGAGGCTGACACTAGCACTTCGCATATTCGCAACGAAGCCAAAGGAAGATCCGGTTGAAGACGCGAACCGCCGAGACCTGCGGGCAAAGGGTGTCTTTCGCATGCCTGTTATTTCGAAAAGCTGGCCCCCTACGCCAGTTTTCCCGGAAACCGAAGGGCGACACTCTGCCCGTCTGTGCAAAGACCGCACCCATCGGGAGAATGGTCCTCGAGGGAGTCTCTGATTGTTCTCTGACGGGCCTTGACCGCCGGCAAGATCGCTGGGAAGTTCTTCCGAATGCTCTTTGGATGCGTACCCATATGTTTGGCCATGGCCTAGCGTATCCTCAAATGGCCCGAAGCCTTCTTCCAGGGTCTGGTCAAGGCTGGATGACAAGTTGTAGCGATCTCTTGGACGCATTGGGGTTCGCATCTCGCCAACAGAGTCTGTTTCGTTTGCAGAGGGTATCCCGGCATCGTGAAGATCATCGTGTACGCCATGACCGCTGGTGACGAGGGCATCTTCTTTGCCGGCTTCCATAGTGAGGAGAAGTGAAGAGAAACAAATGATTACAATGAACTCAACAAGCGTGTATCATCTGCTCCAAGAAACCAAAAGAGCCAAAAAGTGTCGCGCAGACGGATTAGTAGGACATGACGGGTGAAAAGCACCTAAAGATGGCAGATGCAGAACTTGACAAGCAATAGTGACAAGCAACAAAGCTTCGTTTGAAGGGGATGACATGTCTGAGCTGTTGATGCTATCCCCAGTTCGGTGACTTTGGCAAGAGCGAGGACGTGGCACGCCCGCCGGCATCAAAGGACTGATGACGCCTTGGGGCAAGAACCAAGCAGACCAGAGAAGCTTTGCGCGTCTAGTATGGAAGAGCACCGTCCCCAAGTACCAGGTAAGTTAGTGAGACCTGGCTTGTTTAGGAGCTCTTCATCAGCTCTTCTTGAAGAGGCCCAATCTCACTCCATGAATGGTTGTAGCCGTCGAGATCTGAGCAGCTCGATGGAAGGCGACCGAGGAGATAGATAGACCTTCTCGGATACACGAGCACCAACTCAAAAATGTCTGCGACCTACGTTCTAATCCCAGACGCCTATGTTCGGGCCACACGGGCCAGCGCCAACCTGGATGGCCAAAGTAGAGCCTTAGATTCGCTCTCACCTCAAAAACGTACAGTCAAAGCCCCGGCCAAGTTTGGACTCGACCTCAAATAGCATTCTCGGCCATCATGCAACTTCGCCATGAGAATTGGAAGTGGTGTTTTTGCCATGCCCGCAGTCTCATTGCAATACGGAGTACAATGTGTGCCATTTCGGATCTACTCGTGGTAATGCTCGGCAGTGTCGGGGCAATTGGTGGGACGAGTGCGAGATGATGTATGCGCACTTGCAAAGTACAACTGAGAAACCGCTTGGCGTCAGGCCCGCTTCGTCGCTCGCACTGGTAATCGAATGGAGGTGTCCAGTCTGAAGACATCATCAGGAATCTTGGAAGATGCACATGTGCATCCATTGCAGCAGAAGTGCCGATACAATTACGCCTGTAAGGACAATAAACTAGCGGGACAAACCCGGTAATGTCCAAGCAGCCAAGTGCTCTACTTATTCTGGCAGCATTCACTCATGCTAACCGCATTTGGGCAAGTTTCAGGTCCCAGGCGTGGGGCGGAGGCGAAAAAAAAGATGGTCGACTGGCGAAGATGTGAACACGTTGAGCTTTTGCTGGACGCACTTTTGTCATGTCCAAGCGAGGACCGGTGACTGCAAGATCGATACCATTCTGCCTCTTGATCCTCTTCCAGCGTGGGGAATCCTACGTCTAGACTCTCTCCGTTGCTGATAAATCTGCCACTCTATCCATCCCAGCATGTTGCCATGCTGAGACCGTGAACTTCTCTAAACCACTTCGTTTCTTGAACTCTTCCACTTTTCTTCCATTCACATCGAGGCTCTATTATTAGGCTTAAATTACCGGTACCTCGCGCTGGTTGTTCGTTAGTAAGCCAGCGATATTTCCGACCGGCCGATCTGCCCCAAACCAAGGGTGCGCTTCGTCTCGGCCTATCGCATCGCAGCGCATCATAGCGCATCTCTTTGCCTTTCGCAACCACCTCCCACCTCACCACCATCACCACCACATCAACCAACATGGAGGCCGCCTTTGCTCGTCCCACCATGCAGGTGCTTGCCAATTTCTCCGTGAGCGAGGACACCGGCCTCACAGACGCTCAGGTCGAGTCCTTGAGAAGCAAACACGGCAGCAATGGTTCGCTACACCCTGCCCCTCCTCTCTCTACCTCTTGCTGACCTGTGTACCACAGCCATCGCGGAAGAACCCCCGACCCCCATCTGGGAGCTGATCCTCGAGCAATTCAAGGACCAGCTCGTCATCATCCTCCTCGGCTCGGCCGTCGTTTCCTTCGTCCTCGCTCTCTTCGAGGAGGAGGGGGGCTGGAGTGCCTTTGTCGACCCAGCAGTGGTACGTAAGCGTGGTGGACGTCCGTTCGACTCGGCGCCCCACTATAGACTCGAGGGACGCGCAAGACGACTAACGCTGATCGCAGATCCTCACGATCCTCATCCTGAACGCCGTTGTCGGAGTCTCGCAGGAGAGCAGCGCCGAGAAGGCCATTGCCGCCCTGCAGGAGTACTCGGCCAACGAAGCCAACGTCCTCCGCAATGGCCACATCTCCCGTCTCAGGGCCGATTTGCTTGTGCCCGGTGATATCGTCTCGGTCGCTGTTGGAGACCGTATCCCTGCCGACTGCCGTATCGTCGCGATCGAAAGCAACAGCTTTGCTGTGGACCAGGCTATCCTGACTGGAGAGAGCGAGAGCGTTCGCAAGGATGCCCAGACTGTCGTCGAGGATGAGAAGGCTGTCTTGCAGGACCAGATCAACATGCTCTTTTCCGGTACCACTGTCGTCAAGGGAAAGGCCAAGGCCGTCGTTGTCTTGACCGGACCCAACACGGCGATTGGCGACATCCACGAGAGCATCACGGCCCAGATCTCCGAGCCCACGCCTCTCAAGCAGAAGCTCAACGACTTTGGCGACAAGCTGGCGAAGGTCATCACTGTCATCTGCATTCTCGTCTGGCTCATCAATGTCCCCAACTTCAATGACCCCAGCCACGGCTCATGGGCCAAGGGTGCCATCTACTATCTCAAGATCGCCGTCTCGCTGGGTGTGGCTGCCATTCCCGAGGGTCTCGCCGTCGTCATCACCACTTGTTTGGCTCTGGGTACCCGCAAGATGGCCGCTAAGAATGCCGTTGTGCGCAGCCTTCCGTCTGTCGAGACCCTGGGAAGCTGCAGCGTCATCTGCTCTGACAAGACTGGCACTCTCACCACGAACCAAATGAGCGTCAACAAGATGGTCTACCTCGACGAGAGTGGCTCCGACCTTGTGGAGCTTGACGTCGAGGGCACCACTTTCGCTCCCAAGGGTGACATCAAGCTGAACGGCAAGGTTGTCGACAATCTGACCAAGAGCTCTGACACTGTTCGTCGCATGGCTGAGGTCGCAGCTCTCTGCAACGATGCTCATCTCGCCTATGACTCGCGCAGTGGTGTCTTCTCCAACGTTGGCGAGGCCACCGAAGGTGCCCTGAGGACTCTCGCGGAGAAGATTGGCCCTTGTGCCCCTGCCAACACTCACCCCGAAGACTGCGTTCACTATGCCAGCGCCAACCATGAAAAGGCCCTCCCTCGTCTCGCTACCTTTGAGTTCTCTCGCGACCGCAAGAGCATGTCTGTGCTTGCTGCCAACGGCAAGGCGAAGAAGCTCCTTGTCAAGGGTGCCCCCGAGTCCATCATCGATCGCTGCTCTCACGCTCTGTTGGGTGCCGGCGGCAAGCAGGTTGCTCTCAACAAGAAGCTCTCCGACCTTCTCCTCAAGGAGGTTGTCGAGTACGGCAACCGTGGACTTCGTGTCATCGCCCTGGCGAGCGTGGATGATGTGTCCGAGAACCCCCTGATCAAGAACGCCCAGACCACGGAGCAGTACGCCCAGCTCGAGCAGAACATGACTTTCCTCGGTATGGTTGGCATGCTGGACCCTCCCCGTGAGGAAGTCCCCGGCTCCATCCGCCAGTGCAAGGAGGCCGGCATCCGTGTCATCGTCATCACCGGCGACAACCGCAACACCGCCGAGAGCATCTGCCGTCAAATCGGCGTCTTTACGCAGCACGAGGACCTCAAGGGCAAGAGCTACACTGGACGTGAATTTGACAACCTGAGCCCCAGTGAGCAACTTGAGGCTGCCAAGAAGGCGTCGCTGTTCTCCCGTGTCGAACCTGGCCACAAGTCCAAGTTGGTCGATCTGCTCCAGTCTCTCGGCGAGGTCGTTGCCATGACCGGCGACGGTGTCAACGACGCGCCCGCCCTCAAGAAGGCTGACATTGGTGTTGCCATGGGCTCTGGTACCGATGTCTCCAAGCTCGCGGCCGACATGGTCCTGGCCGACAGCAACTTTGCCACGATTGAGGTGGCCATTGAGGAAGGCCGTGCCATCTACAACAACACGCAGCAGTTCATCCGCTACCTGATCTCCTCCAACATTGGCGAGGTTGTGTCCATCTTCCTCACGGCCGCCCTCGGCATGCCCGAGGCGCTTGTGCCCGTGCAGCTCCTCTGGGTCAACCTGGTCACCGACGGTCTGCCTGCCACTGCGCTCTCCTTCAACCCCCCTGACCACGACATTATGAGGCGCCAGCCCCGCAAGAGGGACGAGGTCCTCATCGGAGGCTGGCTCTTTATTCGCTACCTCGTCATCGGTACCTATGTTGGCCTGGCCACTGTTGCTGGATATGCCTGGTGGTTCATGTACAACCCTGAAGGCCCCCAGATCAGCTTCAAGCAGCTGTCCCGCTTCCACCACTGCTCGACCGACTTCCCCGAGATTGGCTGCGACATGTTCTCCAACGACATGGCCAAGGCTGGTTCGACCGTGTCGCTGTCCATCCTGGTCGTCATCGAAATGTTCAACGCGATGAACGCCCTGTCGTCCAGCGAGTCCCTGCTCACCCTGCCCCTGTGGAAGAATATGATGCTGGTCTATGCCATCGCCTTGTCAATGGCTCTTCACTTTGCCCTGCTTTACACTCCTGTCCTGCAGGGCCTGTTCTCCATCCTGCCCCTCAACGCCACCGAGTGGAAGGCAGTTGTCGTCATCAGTGCGCCCGTGATGTAAGTTTTGGACTTGTCAAACATGATGGAATGTTCGCTAACGATTCAAAGTCTCCTTGATGAGATACTCAAGCTCATTGAGCGCCAGTTCTTCATGCAGAAGACGACGGAAATCGGCCTCAAGGCTAAGAAGGAGCAGTAGAGGGATAGACAGTAGAGGAAGATCATGTTCGCTAGACACGCCTCAAAATAGACAACATGTACACTTAGCTTGTAGACATGTCTGTGGGTCCTTGGGCTGCATAGCACTTTAGGTTCCGCGAGAATAGAACTGTTCAAGCATGCGTCACAACAATCGTCCGCAGTGTGTGGTGCATCACTCGTCCCTTGGCATTTGAGCGAGTATCTAGTGTAGTCATACAGATGCAACCTTGCCCCCATTCGTCCCAGTCGTTCATCATGAAAGTTACCCCCGCCTAGTCCTGGCGGCCCTTCAGTAAGCGCTTGGTGACCTTGTCCTTTTCGATGATGTAGACGTGAGCACCCCAGCCGGAGAGGGCATCGCGGTCGACCGCGTTGAGCAGCGCTTGCGAGATGGTCTCGAAGAGCGCATCGGGTTCCTACCAGAGTCAGCACAGAGGACATCAGCCGAAGCAATCGTAGCAAGAAACCAACCAGATCCGGCTCCCAGAGCCCCTCGCACATGCCAAACAGCTGCTCCGACGCCGTGCCCGACACGATAAAGTCCTTTGCGAAATCAATGCACCCAATGCTGTCGAACCCGCAGATAAAGGGCTTGCCCGTCGTGGGGTCCAAGCCAGCCACCACCGGACTGACAAAGTATGGCCCGAACCGTTTCTCATACAGGCTCGACGAGACGAGGTTGGCAAACGTGCGGGGCGAGATGGACCGCTCCTCGCGCAGGCGGTACATGTTGGTCTTGTAGCGGAAGAGGTCGGAGACGGTGCTCACGTCGGTGGCGAGGCCCGTGAGGCCAAGGAAGACATTGTCGCCGTAGCGGAAGATCTTGGGAAAGTTGTTGGAGATGGTGAGGGACTGCATGCCCAGGCGCAGGTCGCAGGCAATGGCAACGCAGTCCTTGCCAACCATGGCAACGGCGGCACCACCGTCTAGTGATCGGGGTTAGCAACGATGGGGGGACTCGGGGTCGGGCGGTGGACGAACTTATCGAGAAGGGTGAAGACTGTAGACAGGCATCATATGTTAGCTGGTGACGCTCCTCAAGGCTTGGGATGGAATAGACGTACCATGGCGACTGTGGTGGAGACCTAGTCCCCTCTGTAGGAGATGAATATGTAACTCGTAGTCGAGACGTCAACTTGACAAGATCGTCGTATGAGCCTGTGTCGTGTTGGCGGAGGATGGTGGCATTCAAAGTCGTCGCGGAGATGATGCAGCTTGGAGCTCCCCAGGTGCGTTTAGCGGAGAGCGCCTCAAGGCAAACAGCCATGGCGCGGACAATCGAGCCTGGGGGGGTCCACAGGCGTTGTTTGATTGGTTGGAGTGCACAGGTGCTGGACAGCCCACCTTGAACTGGGCGGCGTTGACTCGTTGGAGGAGCTCTTACCTCACCGTGCCGTTGCCTGCGGATGCTTCGAGAACAGTGTGAGCTTACGAACAACCACTCTTTCATATACTCGTCCATGAACCGCGCTGCTTCACGATAAGGATCACTCACTAAGGAAAAGAAGCCGACTCCGCATAATCCCATATTTCTGTTCTCAACCCTCATCTCGGCGAGTTCGCCCATCCCTCTCGCCAAGTACTTGCATAACCCCACCATTCAATCACCCGAGGACGTTCAAACCAACCGAATCCAGAGCTACCATCACGGGTGATAATATTCGCGAACGACCGGGGAAATCACAGGCATTCGGGGAATAGCATGTCCTCACACGTCGTGGTCATTGGACCCGGCGCAAGGCGCGCAACAGTCAAGGTATCGCCGGGCACCTACCTTTCCGACGTCCTGCAGCAGGCGTGCAAGAGCCTCAACCTGCCGAGCGACAAGTATGTTGCCAAACACAAGGCGAAACAGGTCGATCTATCTGTTCCCTTCCGCACCTCTGGCCTCAGCCCCGGGGCCAAGCTCGACCTCGTCCTTAAATCCAACACACCCTCAGCGATCCAAGTCGCCCTGCAGCTACCACAGCCCGAAGCCAAGGATATCCCCGGCGGTCGGTTAATAAGGAAGTTCCCCAGTGACCTGACGCTATGGCAACTTCTACGGCAGTTCGAGAGCGGCGATGCGAGTGCAGGGAGGAATATCAATATCACTGCTCGAGGCGTGGCCCAGATGTCCAACGAGACGGCGACCGCAGGCAGTGGACAGCTGTACTACGAAACCCCAGTGCTGAACATCATGGGAAGAGAGCTGTCAACCTTGGACGACTTTCAAAAGACTCTCTCGCAACTTGGATATAACTCGGGGAGTGTCCTCATACGACTTGGCTACAAAGTGACGGATCAAACGCTGTACGACACGTTGGAGCGCATTGGACAGTATTTCAAGGATGTGGAGGATACGTTACCAAAGCCAGCTTCTGCGACAGCGGCAACAAACACCCCCGTAGTAGAGGCGCCTACACATGTACAGACAGTCGATTCACCTATGCCGGACGTTGCGCCCACCAGCCAGGAGCCCGAACCAACAGCACCTGCAACGACGCCAGCGCCGTCCAATGAAGCGGACTCCGTCGATATGCCAGCTTCTGCGTCAAAGGACCCTTTTCAGCCTTCTCACGTGTATTTGGCGCCGTCAAGTGACGTCCCAGCTGCCGCCAAGGCGCCAGTGCGTGAGGTGGACTACACGCCGACGATCGCGCATGCTCAGTTACACCAAGCTCGTTTACAGGAAAACTCCAGGAACAAGCGTTTGTTGTCAGACAAGGAACTTGAAGAAAAAGCGGCGGCTGAAGAAGCCAAGTTCGCCGCTGTGAAAACTGTCAGTGTCAAGGTCCGATTCCCAGACAACACCAGCAGTGAATGGGTGGTTGGGCACGGGGAGACGGGCGGCTTCATATATGAGGCTGTCAGGCATGTCATGGCGGACCAGAGCCAGCCTTTCAAGCTCGTCATCTCGGGTGGGCGGACGGTGATCAAGGATGACAGCAGCGCGAGCAACAGCCTCATCAGAGCGTACAAACTGACTGGCAGGACGCTGGTGAACTTGGTCTGGGACGACAGCGTATCCACTGAGGTGCGGAAGAAGCCCTTCCTCAAGTCCAGCGTGGCCAGTCAGGGCGAGTCCGTAAAGATTCCCGAGGTGCCTGAGGTAGAGGAGGAAGAACCCGAGGCAGCGCCTATTGTCGAGCCCAAGGAGGAGAAGAGCAAAGGCGATGGCCTGGGCAAGAAGATGCCCAAATGGCTCAAGATGGGCAAGAAGTAATTACGTGTCGACTGGTCTTTCGCCCGTAGCGAGCATGGATGGTAGCAAGAGACACCGCATAGCGCTGTTTAATTCGACACTGAAATTCACAATCACGATAACCGGCAATTATATCTTGGTGAACTTGGTGTTGATTTTTTCCTCTCGGCGCAGCCAAGCCTTCTGCGACGGTATATCAAAAGCCGATCATTTCACATGAATCGAGAGACCACGCCAGAACCGATGCCCGTAAACAAATGAACCCAGGTATTCGTCATTCCTTTTCTGTCGTCGCTATTTTGTTGGCTCATCTCCACGTCTCAGCGTGTGGAGGGACCGAGTTGACAAACAAATTGTCTTCTCGAGTTTAGTGGCCAGCACGGCGCGACTCGGCGATGACACGCTGGAGCTCATCGACCTTCTTCTTGGCACGGCCAAAGGTACCGAGCTAGGAAGAGTTAGCGACATGATCTCGAGGGATCGACAAGTGTCAAGACGTACCCTCTTCTTGGCGAGCTTACGGGCACGCTTGTCACGGGAGTTGCGGAGCAACTCAATGACACGGCGCTCGTAGGGGGCGAGGCTGGACAGAGATTAGCATCGGATGTTCAAGATGGATAACAGCGCAGGCTAATTGCTTGCGCAACGCCTCGGCTGCCACGAGGAGCAACTCACCCAGCGACCTCCTTGACGACCTCACGGACAAACGCGGTGCGCTTGCTTAGGTGACCCTTGGTCTTGGAAACACGGGGCTTGACAACGCGAGCAGTCGTCTTCTATAATCCGAGAAACACAGCATGTCAGCGTCCATCATCTGCCAGATAGGAGTTTTCGTCGGGGGAACCGAAAGAGAAAAGGCGAAGAAAAGAACGACACAACAAAGCGTGTGCACTTTTGTCCATTCTCAGTCCCACAGCCTAGAAGCAGAGATCCTCCACGAGGTGAGACTTGTATATAGGACATTGTGTGTGATGATTTGTATGTGTTCGCTCGATCGACGGTCTTCTCTTTCTTTTCGGCTCGGTGTTTGTCGACGGGGAATGTGCTTGGTATTCAACGTACGTGGCCACGGTTCTGACCAATGGTCAGACCGGTCTTTGCGGGAGCCTCCTTTGCCATTGTGATGGTGATGGGCGATGTGGTTGCTGGAGGGTTAGTTTGGCGATGGAAAAAGGTTCGTCGTCCTTCGGGGCGGCGGAAATTTCGCTAGAGGGTGTGGGGTGGGCTGGCGGTTGCAGGGTGCAATTTTTCCCAGCAGATTTTGTGCGGTCACGTGCCAGGGTATCGGCGGGCTCGTGGTGCACGGACCTTTCCAGACCGAGATATCGGGGCTTGGCGCCGGCCGACAACGACCAGCGATGGTGCACCGCATTTCGAACACAGATCCAGATCGAGTTCTTTGCTTCGAGAGTGCCAATCATTTCGTTGTGTCACATGCTCTGTGCCTTTTTGTGAAGAGCGGCTTCGCCGAATCTCTCTCACTTCGCCTATTTTTGCCGCAGAGGCTCGTATCGGTCCAGGTCACATGCTGGCAGCCGGTTCTGTATGTAGGACGAGTCAGCTCAGGCACTGCATGACTGACTGGCTTTCCTGTCTGGCGCTGGGCTTATTACGTTAGACTTTTCACGGCCGTTATGTGTAGTCATGTCCAGGCCTTGGATTGTAGGATGGCTTTGAGCTCCCATTGACGCCAGGTGGGTTGATATGTTTCAGTCGTTGACGCAGTCGCCCTGATCGTCTTCATGCTTGCCGCTCTCGGTCACCGCGTCCATCCGAGATCCTGTGCTAGACAAACGTTGTCCTGGTAAGCCAGTGAATGTGGCGCTTGGGCGACGCGGTGCTTACAGGCTCCATACCTACGTATATCGACGTCAAGCGTGGAGATATTGTATGAATGCCTGCCGAGTTCGACGTTTATAGGTCTTCTTTCCCAGCTGCTGGCTCAGTTTCGTTTTCCTCCAGATACACTATCTTCCAATAAACAATCTTAACTAATCTACCCAAAATGATCTCCCACTTGTTGCTCGGTGTTCTGCCCAGTGTCGCGTTCGGCGCACAGCTGGCTTATTCACCTCCTCAGGCTTTGATGGCCTTTGCACAGGCAGCCGACGATTGTATTTTTCCAGCCAACTTCGAGGTTCGAGACTTTGGCGGCATATCGAATAGCACGAATGGCACCACACTTGGGTCCCTCGACTTCTCCTTCACCAGCACGGAGACCGAGGTGACAACGCTATGCCACTACAACTCTACCTCGGAGCCATCGGTGCCCCCTGGCAGGACCCCCAGGTACAAATGCGAGGACGACGATGTTGAGTTCATCTGGGAGAACGACAAGACGCGTTTGACGGTGATCGAGAGGGTCTGCCCTGGATCTGACGGGTATGTTCACGTGTTTCTTTGGCTAGAAGTTGTTGTTAACCGCATCACAGCGTACCCGACTATGAGGCTGCAGGGAGCGTCCGTATTCCCTTGACCTGTAAGCCCATGGGAGAGTGTGCTACAAATGCAACGGTGAACAATGGCAAGTTCACCAATATCTCTCCTGCGGCTACATTCAGTGTGTAAGGGAGGGCGATCGCGCATGAGAAGGGATAGAGGTTCACACTAGGAAGTATCTTGGATGCATAAAGACAGGTATCTAAGAAATCACAAGCGTGCCTTTTGGATTGCTGGATGGAGTTGCTGCGACACTCAACTACTTGTAGACGGATGTCTGGAGTTCTGAAAGACTGAAAGTGACGTGCGTGCCCCTGGGCCCTGGCGCCAGCGGCTTGCAGACGCCCCTGCAGCCTCCGCGTTTTCCATCCAGGCCAATGACCTCACCCACAGCATCCGGACACAATAGTCTACAAGATCTCTTTGGTTGTACGTAAATTTCTACTCCACGTCACCATTTTATGGTTTGGATTTCTAGATTCTTTGGGTGACCGTTTCTATTGTGAGATATGCAAAGTTCTCTTGATTGCGAATATGATAATTTCTGCTTCTACGTGCTCCAACATTGAATGTTCTCATGCCTTGACCTAGCATTCGCATATTTTTGTCACCATATGACGGACCCCACCGAGACCACGAGACCCTCCAACTACCGGCGCTTTATTAGTCTTGACTCTTGACCAACACTTGTGACCATGCTGCTGCGCCATCTGGTAGTGTATCAACAGTGTATCATGTCTTCTGGCTAAAGACTACCTCTCGCCCAGCCTCTTACGAGGCAATCGATCCTGCTCTGGACGCTGCTTCCCTGCGCAAACGCGATCGTCCAATGCTCGAGTGAAGTCGAATACTTGACCACTCACCAAGTCTGGCACGCACTGCACCATCAACTCTTCGAGCCATGCTCTGGAATCGACGAGGGCTCCTAGCCCATCTATCCGGTCTTGCTCTCTTTGCGACGACGACAACAAATGGCGCGGCAATCGATGCGCAACAGCCTCTCGCGCCTCCCCAGGGCGTAGTGCCAACGACCGTCTCCACGCCCTTCTTCGCCGAACTCGAGCGCCTTGCCCGCCTTGTCGACATCAGTTACTGTATCGGGAATACGGGCGTCAGTGCACCCTTCCAATGCGTTTCCCGTTGTAACGAGTTCCCCACGGTCTCGCTCGTCACGACATGGAATACGGGTCTACTTATGAGCGACAGCTGCGGCTACGTAGCCATCGATGACGGGGAGCGGAGGAACGACACGAGCCCTGATGAAAGAGACGATCTGGGGGAGAGGGCAATCATTGTAGCCTTTCGTGGAACGTATAGCATCACCAATACGGTGGTGGACCTCAGCACAACACCGCAAAAGTACACATCATACCCTTCACCAGACCATGGAGGCGGCGAGCCGCCGGAGAAACCGTCGCATGAGTGCACAAACTGCACTGTGCATTCGGGCTTCCTGCAGTCATGGAAGACGACGCGAGAGGAGGTGATCCCACAGCTGATCAGTCTGAGGGAGCAGCATGCCGATTACCCAGTCCACTTGGTCGGGCACAGCCTGGGCGGCGCGGTTGCCTGTCTGGCCGCGCTGGAGCTCAAGGTCTCCCTGGGCTGGGATGATGTGGTTGTCACAACGTTCGGTGAGCCTCGAGTCGGCAACGCTCGCTTCGCTCGGTTTGTGGACGAAGTGTTTGCTCTCAACGGCAAAGAAGAGGAAGAAGAAGACCTCGAGAAGCGATCCTATCGCCGCGTGACACACGTGAATGATCCGGTGCCCCTTCTTCCACTGGACGAATGGGGCTACGAACAACACGCCGGGGAGGTTTTCATCTCCAAGGGGTCACTGGCGCCGTCGGAAACAGATGTCCACAGCTGCGTTGGGTACAATGATCCGAGCTGCAGCGCTGGCGCGGACAGTTATGCGCGCTACAAGCTGTGGCAGTTGTTCTTCTCGCACCGCGACTACTTCTGGCGTCTAGGCCTATGTGTCCCCGGCGGCGACCCAGCGAACTGGGGAAGACTGCCATATGAGTACGACAATGAGCTATGATGATGCAAGGATGGCGTTGGTGTTTCTATACCCTGGTTAGAATTCTTAATACAGTAGTGAATATTTCAGATCTACGAGTCACCAAGTTATCTGGCAAACATCTTTTTACTTGCCGACAGGTCTGTCATGTCGGCCAGGTCAAAGTGCACATTAAGACATACATTACGCCAACCATCCGTCAACCTCGCACTTAATAACTGCCACATGCTCCTGTTCCGTGTCTTTTGCAGGATTAATGAGATATTGCCACAGTCATTTCTGGGCTCCTCGGAGATAGGTTTAGAAGTTGCGCTGGTTAGTTGGCATCCAGCAACTGCAGACTACGTAGCGCGTAGGGTAACCAGCCCAGTCATGAATCACAGACCGAGTAAAGCCAATCACCCTTTGGTGGCGCCGGCCTCAAGGAAAGACGCGCCTCAGTCTTCCTACCGTGCAATCCGCATGCAGCAAATAGTATCGTAGCCATCTCACAACGCTGGCGAGAGCTGGGCCTCTGGTGTCCAAGCTATGGCAGCTGACACGTGAACCTCTGGAATGATACGGGAATGGAGGGGCACACTACACTCCCGTCTCTCTTGGTGGTCCCAGGCCTGTGAAGATAAGCGCCCCACCCTCACTTGCATTTCATCCAATCATGCCACCGTACGCAATGTGGTAGTACATAGCAGATGGCGCCCAAAGTAAACATGGCCGACCCAGGAAGCGGCTTCTTGGGGACTGCTTTGTTTACGGCCATCAGCAGGCTGACTGACTGGTGGTGATCGGCAGGATAGGTAATTTACCTGGCTGGACCACTAGAGTGGAAATGTGGGCTCTTCGATATCGCTGCTCGCCCTGCTCGGTGCCCCGGGCTCGCTGGCGCCAGCACCCCCGATTGTCCCAAAAGTCCGAGAAAAGGTCTGATGCTTGTTGATTGTGTTTTTCGTCGATGAGCTGCTCAGCCCAGTCTGGGCCAGTCCTGCCAAACGCACGACGTACCTGTAGTGGCTCATTTGCTGTCCTGGTGGATAAGCATGTGACTGGCCCAATCAAGCCTCGTGAGGAGGGTCAAAGTGTAGGTACAAGTACAAACATGATGTGTGTTCGCGCGTCAAAGCGAGGCAACAGAACGGTGATTGCAGCCGCCGGGTTCAAATTTCCAGCAATATGAAGGCCTGTTGAGTATCGCAGGGAGCTGTAATTACCTTGCTCTAACAGACGACTTGGCAAGGTGCGCAAAGTGCTGCGAAGAAAACACTGATCCGGGACTGCCCCTCTTTCTCACAGTCACGGTGTCGAAAGCTGAGTCCAGTCCTGTCGCGCTCCACTTATCATTGCTGGCACTCAGCGGTTCTGCCCACCTCTGCCGTCGTGGATGGTGGAAGGTGCTGGATTCGCGCCTGCCAGGCTGCCTTACCGCAAGTTTGGCGCGGGTCCGGACGATAAAAACGACTTACAGGGGGGTCTTGGGGGGTTCAACGTGGACGGCGTTAGGGGGCACGAGGCGCTAATTGCCCCTCGTCGAACGTCGAACCGCCCAAATTATCGCACCTACCCGGCACCCAACGCCAAAATATAAACACACTGCCATCCTCAACGCCTCAGACAAGACCCTCTCCGCCCCCCCCCCCATTCTCTTTCTCACCTTGCCTTTTTGCACCACCCCGCAAACGAAACATAACAACAACCCGCTCAACCAACGGCCTGAACCTTTGGAACAACTTTGTCCGTCCTTGACTTGTCACGAAGTACACAATCACCGCAACCATGACTTCCGAGGTGAGTGATCAGAACCTAGACCCAAAAGGCTACCCTTCCATTCCGATGCACCCACCGCCAGCCGCGATCACACGCAACGGCGAGCGGATTTGACCCCTCAGCCCAACGCTCGCGCGCTGCCTGGAGGCTGCTGCGATGCTGCACGTCGCGCGCTTGAGCACAGAGTCACTTTTCTTTTCTTGCGCAAATCCTTGTTGTACGAAACGATGCTAACAGCTTTCAGCGTGAAAGGTTTGTTTAGTCCCCAGGACCGATGGGAGCTGCTGAAGCTCCTGACCCCACCTCGAGCCGGCCACTCCCTGCACCACCGCAAAGCTGAAGCAGCGCTGACGATGGTGTGTTTGATAGCAAGACTTTCCTCGCCCGCCTCTGCGAGCAGGCCGAGCGCTACGATGAGATGGTCAACTACATGAAGGAGGTTGCCAAGCTGGGCGGTGAGCTCACCGTGGACGAGCGTAACCTGCTGTCCGTGGCCTACAAGAACGTTGTTGGTACCCGCCGTGCCTCGTGGCGCATCATCTCCTCGATTGAGCAGAAGGAGGAGACCAAGGGAACCGACAAGCACGTCTCCACCATCAAGGAGTACCGCCTCAAGATTGAGCAGGAGCTCGAGAAGGTCTGCGAGGATGTCCTGAACGTCCTTGACGAGGCTCTCATCCCCAACGCCGCCACCGGCGAGTCCAAGGTCTTCTACCACAAGATGTGGGTACTCGCGCTCTGACTGCGCATGTGAATGTGATCACTGACATCTGGTGCAGGAAGGGTGACTACCACCGCTACCTGGCCGAGTTTGCCTCTGGCGAGAAGCGTAAGGGCGCCGCCACCGCCGCTCACGAGGCTTACAAGGTGAGATTCATTGCGACGACGAATTCATTGACACTATGGACTGACTCCCGTCCCTAGAGCGCTACCGACGTTGCCCAGACTGAGCTGACCCCCACGCACCCCATCCGCCTGGGTCTTGCCCTCAACTTCTCCGTCTTCTACTACGAGATCCTCAACTCGCCTGACCGCGCGTGCCACCTCGCCAAGCAGGCCTTTGACGATGCCATTGCCGAGCTGGACTCTCTGTCCGAGGAGTCGTACCGCGACAGCACGCTCATCATGCAACTGCTCCGCGACAACCTGACCCTGTGGACCTCGTCTGACAACGCCGAGGGCGAGCAGGCCACCGAGGCCAAGAAGGAGGAGGGCGACGCCCCCAAGCCCGCCGAGGAGGAGGCCAAGCCTGCCGAGGAGACTGCGCCCGCCGCTGCCTCGTAAAAACCTCTTGTCTACGCGATACCACATGGCGTCTGCAGCCTCAGACGGCCTACCTTTGTTGGCAATGCGGTTGTGAGAACCAAACGACTGCTTTGCTGTGCAACACAACACCCGCTCACTCTCACCGTGGCGGCAGGCTAGGGGTTTAGGGGTGGGAGGGGGAACTGGAGTTGGGAGCGATTTTGAGGTTTCGTGGCATGGATTCTTCTTTTGGTGCGCAAATGGTTTTAGGGAAGGCTGTCTTGCTCGTGGCTGGACAGCCATGCTCTCTCAAAAACTACGTGGCAGTTAATCTTAAGACTCCCCCTGTCTCCGTGGCCGCGCAACCTCGCTCGCTCTACCCAACACGGGACGCGCCTCATTTCGATACCCCGATACGATGGAAATGTCCTTTTTTCATATCAAATTTTTCTTTTACTTGTCATACGCGGTGTGCTTTCTCTGTTGTCTTTCTACCAATCGACGTCGGCTTGGGAGGACGACTGGCTGATTGTGGCTGGCGGCCTCCACAGCTCCTCTTGCGAGAGCAGCTTTTGGCTTCGGGGACGCCATCCTGGGGCTGGCCTGGACGTCTTTCTTCTCGGACAGGGCGCTTGATCTTTGGGAGGGAGAGATCTCGCGGGCTTGAACGCTAGGAAGGGCATGACGGGTTGTTCCCATTCGATATGGAGATGGGACGGATGCGCTAGGTTGGACCCCGGACGTACTTACTTGCCGAGACGTCGAATAATAAAAAAAGGAATATCAAGAACTCTTGTTAGGTGTGTGTTTGTGTGTGTATCATGATAATCGTCAACTACAGCAAAATGGGTATAATATGTGTATCTGATCTTCGTGTCTTCATCATCGAGCCAGCTGCCGCCGCCATGCATTCAATCGGCACGCCCCAGGAGGCGCGCTGCCCGCTCCAGCCTCTCCTGCCTGTCCTTGAGGCCGCCGTCGTGGTCGCTCCTCTGCGGCTCCTGTGCGTGGTCATATTCGTAGTCGCGGGTCTGTTGGTGCTGCACCCTGTTCTCCTCGCGGTACATTTCGGTTCGGGTGCTGTGGTCCCAGGCATCCTCGCCTTCACCCTTGGCGGCGGCGGCCCCCCCCTTCCCGGAGAGACGACGTGTCAAGCGACGCCAGAGGCTGCGGCGCGGGCGTGTGTGGACAGAGGAGGCGCCCGACGACGAGCCGGAGCCTGACGAGGCGGCCATGCTGGGGGCGGACGGCGTGGGGGAGATGGGCGAGGGCTCGGAGGCGATGGCGACCTCGTCGCGCCAGACGGAGATGCGGTTCACCTTGTGGGGAGGGAGATGCTGCATTGTGCGCTCTTCCATGATGAGTGAGAGAGAATTGGACGAGGCTCGAGATGCGCGGCTGTGGGTGGAACCCGTCGAGGCTGAGGTGGATTCGAATGAACGTCGATAGATGGAAGCACAGGGGCAAATTGATTGTGTAACGATGTTGGATCGGCGAGAGTTGCAAGGAGTAGGTTTGTCCAGTGAAGGAGTTGGAGAGCGATTGGGCGTCGCGTGTGAAGTTGCCCCTTTCGCCGCTCACCGGCCGTAATTTACGACTGATTCAGACTTAAAGGTACGGACGGACAGTAGGGTGAGGAAGAGGAGTCTAGACGACCGGGGCGGAAAGGGAGCCAGCGAATCCGGGGGCAGGGAGGGGGGATGGAATTGTGGTTCGGGGGAACTAATGATTGCCAGATTGACACCGTGAATGGCTCTCGTGACCGTTCCAGTGCCGACCTGTGCGAGTCACGCTGAGCGGCTGGGGGAGGCGATGCTGAGCAGGCAAGACTGGAGACTGACTGGATGATTGTCGATGACGGACAAGTCCAGGCTTTTGTGCGATTCAGGCGGGATCGAGTGGCACCTGGCCAGACAGCAGCAGCCGGCACTGTAGCACAATGTCTCGTTGGGAATGGGAGGACTGGAGGTGCAGGGCGCCGGGTCGAGAACGCGCTGCCAAGGGAGGGGACGGATGGTGATTCGCAATCAGCCCATTTCTCGGGCCTGTGGACAAGTTGGCGAGTCAAGAAATCGCCAGTGAAAGGAAGCCTTTTATGGGAGATGCTAGATAGGAGATGCCATCCACACCCCTGCCATCCATGCATCCCGAGATCCCACTGTGCCTCACTTTTTGAGTTGCGGGGGTGGATCTCACTCGCAAGGCCGATGAACGGAGGCTGGGGCTCTGAGGAATGCATCCGAGGTGCTCTGTGGTTGCTTCGCCATGACAGGTCAACGCCTGGCTAAGTATTCATGCTGCATGTGAAGATTCCCATATCGATTTGATCTATCCCTTCGTCCATGCTATCCAATGCCGTTAATAATACCCAGAAACCAGACCACACAGCCAACGCCACGCACGCATGCTCAACATGCCCCGAAATAGTAGAATGCATCCATCCATCTCACTTGCTCGGCTGGAGTGTCTCCCAGCCGCCCATCCCATGACCGCCATCGTCCATTGAGTCAAGGAGGTCCACGGGTCCGCGCTGCTGCTGCGTCGCTGGTTGCTTGATGTTACTGTTGCGCGCAGCGGCGGCCGACGAGGCCACAGGTCTCCTAGACACCTCGAGGCTGGACGTCGACATGCCCGTGTTGCTCCTCGCGGGCAGCGCAGGAGCAAACTGCCCGTGCTCCGACCCATTGGAGTGCGCTGATACAGTAGGCGACGTCGCCAGATGCGCTGGCTTCCTCGCCACGGGCGGCGCGGCCTTGCCTCGCGTGGCAGTCGACGTGTTCGATGCCGCCGACGTCGGGCGCAGTGGTTGCTGCAGACCGGCTGGAGGCTGCTGGTGATGGTGTTGCGATGCTGCAGGAACAGAGGCTGAACTCATACCTGTGCCCTGTCTGCGTGGCGGGGGAGGCGGAGGCGTCGAACCCTGCTGCTGCTGTTGTTCTAGATTCATCCTCCCAACCTTGGCGGCGAGCGAGCCGTCGTGTTGCTGTGATGGTGGAGGCGGCAGTCTCCTAGGCGTATTGTGACCACCATTCTGGCCCGACGCGAGGCTGCTCGCCATGTTCCCCGGCATGGCGACCTTTTCATAGGGCGAGCTCGACAGGCTGCCCGTAAAGGAACCCCGCGAGGACGAGCGCGACACTGATATCCAGTCCTGCTCCTCGACATGGCCAAACGGATTCGATGGACGACGCGGGTTGAGCGCCATGGGCTGCCCGTCCTGGCCCTGCGGCGCGCTCATCCGTGACTTGGCCGTCTGCTTGTTCTCGAGCCACCACTTTTGCCGATCCGAGCTGGCGGGCGGCAGCCCCGGTTCGATCGCCTCGTAGCCGATGAGGTCCTCGTCCTCCGTGTCGTCAAAGTCGCCGACGTGCGTGCCCGCGTCGCCCACGTCGGCTCGTCTCCGACTGTACAGCTCCTTGCTGATCGCCTCGCGACGGTCCTCGTCGACAATGTTGACCCGGCACTCGAACGCGGCGTAGACGGGGCGATGGTCGGAGAACCGGAGCGGCGCTGAGTCGTAGAGCAGCTGACGCAGGTTGGCGCCTTTCCGAAGAATGCGGTCTGTCCACGCAGGGATACGCGCTTTTTCTCTGCAGAGTTATGGTCAGTACGGGAATCTAGAAGAAAAGAAAAAGAGCGTGACGTACGAAGTATCGTATTCGTCCGACCCCACGTCGAAGCGATACGTCGGAAGAAAAGAAATGCGCGCCTCGGAATAGAAGGGAAAGGCCAGACCGGCGACCATCTGCAGGTTCAGCTGATCGTTCTCGTACAGAGCCTCGAGATCCCGCCTCTTGACAAGCGCCCGCGCCTTGTCCGAGCCCAAGCCGATGCGGTAGTTGAAGTCGCCCAGCCAGATGACAGAGTCGTGGTCCTCAATGCCCCTGTTGCGCTGGAAGCGCAGCCCGTGATGGATCGTAGCGTAGTCCCTGTTCCGCTCGTCGTAGTTGGCGAACCCAGCCGCCAGGTGGGCGGTCACAAAGCAGATCTGCGTGTTGGCGTAGTCGAAGCGGATCGCCACGGCGCCCTTGTTGCCCGCCATGCCGGACAGGCCCGTCTTCTTGACGCTGCCCTCGACGTTCCTGATCTTGCCGAGCGCCGATGTCTTGACAAAGATGCACAGCGCGGCGCCCACGAGCTGCCCGCTCCGAAGCAGGACGTACTTCTCGCCGCCGAGCGCGGCCTGGCGTCGGTTGAGCGTGCTCTGCACAGCGTGCTCCCAGAGACCCCGCCTCGCCGGGTCGCTGTTCATAATTTGCTGAGGGCTGAGCTCTACAATCTCCTGGAAGCCCACTGTGTAGATGTCGGGCTGCTCGCTCCCCAGGGCCGGAGGGAACAGCCAGGGTGAAAGGTCCTCGTCCACGCCCTCTGTTCGCCCGTTCAGGTTGAACGTTCCCACCCATATACTGATGTTCTTGTATGATGTATACTCGTCGATGCGTTTCCCAAGCTCCATGGAGACATAGTCGCTGATGGGGTCGAACAGGTGGACAGGGGCCTGGCTCACGAGGCGGCCTAGTAGCATGTCAATGGTGACCTGCCGCGACGGATCGACAAAGTTGTTGTGGTAGATGCGCTGCACGGACTTGCGCATGTCAGCGACGGCGCCGGCCAGCGACATCTTGCCGTGTCGGGTGTACGACGACTTGAGCGCGCCTGTGCCCGCGTACGTCTTGGACAGGTTGTCGCCATTGTCCGCCCATAGGCTCGAGTGCCGCATCCAAAAGTCGGATGCTGCGTACACACCCCGCTGGTGCAGGAAGGCCTCGACGGCCATCTGCGAGATCAGCGTCTGGATCAGGTTCGTCCGATCCAGGCAGTCCAGGCAGTTGGTGCGGAAGACACCATCCTGCTGCAGAACAACCCTCATGTGCCCCGGGCCGCCGCCCTCATCAGATGCCTCCGCTAGAAAGTAGGCAAATGCGTCGATCGAGTCCTCGACGTACCGACGGATGCCCTTGGCGGCCTCATATCCAGCGGGGCCCTTTGTCTCTGCGTGGAAGTCGTACCGTGTTTCCCGCAGCAGGGCGTGGTCGGGCGAGCCACTCATGCCCGCCCGGCTCAGGGGGTTGTGTTGTATCCCGTGATGGTAGAGGTTGCTGAGCTCGACCTCGGCGGGTTTCGTCTCGCTGAGGAGGTTGACGACGTGGACCGCCCCGTACGTCTGCTCCAGCTCGTCAAAGTGCTTGTTGAACGACGGCTGCATGCCCTCTGGTGACCTCGTGACAGTGACCTTTTGCCGCCCTGGGACTAGATCGGCCGCCTGCTCCCAAAAGACAGGCACCGAGCCTCTGACCTGCGCGTAGGAGAAGAAGACGCCTGCTGGGCTCCAGAAGACGGTCTCTGTCTCTACGAAATTGGCGACGTGTCCGTCGTCGTCGATCCCGCGTGCGTTGAATCGTGTCCCTGCCCTTCGGCAGGACAACCGTGATATGAGCGTCATAAAGGAGGGCATCCCTGTCCTGGCCTTCAACGGCGACGCCGTCTGTGGGATAGTCATTGTCTTACAAAACCCCCGAAAGGCCGACGTCAAGATCCTCGACGAGTCGAGCGCCTCCCTCTCCTGGGGCAGGAGCCTCGATCGAAACAGGACCAGCGGGCTGATCATGAACGAGTTCCACAAGAACGCGTCGTCAAAGTTGTCAATGGCAAAGGAGTTGGTGTTGATCGGCCGGTCCTGCGCTCTGTTGGTCACGTCGAAATCGGTGCTGTAGTAAAAGGAGCCGTTGCTCAGGAGCTTGCGCAGCTCATGGCAGGGGTGCTCGAGGGCGACCTGGTTCCGGCTCAGGTTCTGGCCGTACTGCGAAGTCTGGCTGTAGACCGAGGCGGCGTCGGACATGTCGGGCTCGAGGGTCTCGAGGGGCACCACGTCGTCATAGTCGGCACTGCTGAGGCAGTAAAAGGCCACGCCGCCAATCTTCTCCACGGTCTCGCCGGGGCTCACGGTGGCGGCCCTGGCCGCATTGGTGATGACGGCGATAAAGACCTCCCCGTTGACGGCAATCAGACCCAGGGTGCCGTAGATGGGTCGTGGCGTCAAGGGGCGGTAGTCCCTGAGCAGCTTCTCCGACGTGGGGGAGAACTCGACCATGCATTTTGCGATGCCGCTTCTCTGGGTCGACGCGAGCGAGGTGTGGGATCCGTTGGGCCCGCCGGCGTCGCTACCGCTGGTCGAGGCACTGTACCGGAGGATGAGCGTGTGCTTGGTCGAGACGATGGCGATGGAGCGGTTCGGGTAGTCGCGGATGTAGAGCTCGCAGGACTTGTCTGGCGCTGGAGGCTGGGCGCTCCACGCCGTGGGCGGATGGTCCATGATCTCGTGGTGCTTCGTAGGTGGGCGCGCGCGTCAAGATGGGGAGAGGGGGGAGGGCGCTTCGACGATTTAGATGCGCGGACGCATTGTCGAGGGGGGGGGGGGGGGGGGAAAGTCGGCCAAGACACACGGCTATTGATATTGAGATTCTGGCTAGCCGAATTGACGGGTCGGGCCTTTGGCGTGTGATTAAGATAGGTTGGGCTTTGTAGCGAACGTTAGGTGGAGGATGGACGAGTCTTGGTAGTGGTATGTGGTTTGTTTTGGGCGACGTCAGCTCAGGCTACCAGTTAATAGCTGCTGATTCCCGACCAGCCCAAGAAAGCAAGGTGCGGATCAGCACGATGAGGATTACAGCATCTCCAGAGCCAGGAATCACTCGAGTACATAAAATTACAACTGCTATTGACAAGCTGAGAAGATTGGCGACTTGGGTTGTGTTTGCCTCCCAAGAAGCAGTCTCCCACGTACGGACAGTGGCATTCATGAGTTCAGGCAGATATCAGGATTCAGCATCGAGACGTCCATGTCGCCAGTGCAGCTGTCCGCAAAAAGCATAAATAGCCACAAGTTCATCCATATATTGGAGGGCACAATGAAAGCTTCAAAGGCAAGCATTGAGCAGACAGGCAGGCAGATTGTCTGTTTGCGAGCCCATTTCCGCGTTCATGTCATGGCTCGAATGATCTTCCAGTCGAGGTACTCGACAGCCTGGAACCAACCCCCAAATGAGCTCACTTGAGCTTGCGGCCGTCCAACTCCAAGTCGTCGAATACAAGAAGAGAGAATGAGTGGCCACGTCGCACCGACTCTACACTACGATCGAATGGCAACGAGCAAGAAAAAGTAGCTTTGAAGGTGGCTTCAGATTCGAAATTGAGATCATGCTCCTCATTGAGGAGCGTTCATTCTCTTCCTATCATATGTTTATGTTGATAATCATCACGAGCCATGAAGAAGAAGAAGGAAACCAGACATTTTTTTTCGCGTGCGCCGCGAATATGAAGCCCACTGCGTTCTGCTGAGTCATCACGTTCCAGAGACATGTGGGTGCTGGTTGACGTGCAGAATCCGGGAGCCGACCAATCAACGCGCCCAGGATTGAACCTCCAGTCGCAGGCTCGTTCAGCCTCGTACCGTCGCATTATCATCACCATCACCAGCACGAGCACCTCGTTGTCCTCAAACCGAAAACCAACTACGACAGCCACAAACTGACGCATTGCGACACCATACAACAATCGCATTTCCATCAAACACAGGCCTCATCTACCATGGGCGACTTTGCGCTGTATGGCGGCTCCGATGAGGAGTACGCCGCTGTGCGCAAATACAATGCAGAAGTGGTGCGTCGCGAGCGCGCAGCCCGTCATGGCAATGCTGACCATATCCCCTACAGGAAGCCGATCCAGACTCGTTCGAGAACTGGGACAACCTCATCAACGCGGTCACGGCCGTCGAGGGGGGCCTCAACAGAAACTCCAGCCCCCAGGCACTGGCGACCTTTCGCGACGCCTACGACCGCCTGCTCGCCAAGTTCCCGCTCTTCTTTGGCTACTGGAAGAAGTACGCCGACGCCGAGTTCAACATTGCCGGGCCCGAGTCGGCCGAGATGGTGTACGAGCGTGGCGTCGCCGCCATCCTCAGCTCGGTCGACCTGTGGACGGACTATTGCTCTTTCAAGATGGAGACGACGCACGACCCCCAGCTCGTCAGAGAGTAAGTATAGCCGACGGAAGATTACTCCCTTCTTCCCGCCCCTTTGCCATACATAACATTACATTACATGCTCGAAGCGCGATGCGGAACAACCAGCCCACCTACTACCTGCCTGCCTGCCTACCTACCTCAGAAACCCGGGCGCAAGGAAAGCCTCTGAATGATGGGCGGTTCGATGGTGAGATCCTTGCCTGCAGCAGGCCTACCCTTCCGGGATGCTCTCTCACGCTTTCTGATCAGGCATTGTTCATGTTACGCGGGGACAAGTGACAAGTCTCAACCTACCTACTTGACTCATTCGGCGCGCACCGCTCCAAAACTCTTCACACGGCCATCCCATCTTGTATTGCTCTCCCTCTCCCCTCCTCCTCGAGTTCCCGACCCCGTCGCGGCGAAGACCTTGCTAACTTGAACAACAGGCTCTTTGAGCGAGGTGCGGCCTGCGTGGGCCTCGACTTTTTGGCGCATCCGTTCTGGGACAAGTACATTGAGTACGAGGAGCGACAGGAGGCGCGAGACCGCGTGTTCGCTCTGCACGCCCGCATCATCGCCATCCCCATGCACCAGTATGCTCGCTACTACGAGCGCTTCCGCGGCCTCTCGCACCAGCAGCCCCTGACGAGCCTGGCTGCCCCCGAGACGCTGGCGCGGTTCCGGAGCGAGTGCGAGGCGGAGGTCGCCGCGCTCGGTGGCCCGCCCAAGCCGGAACTGGAGCTGGAGCGAGATATCCGGACCAAGATCGACAGCATGTACTACGATACCTTTACGAAAACCCAGAGCGAAGTGTCCAAGAGGTGGACCTTTGAGTCTGGCATCAAGCGCCCCTACTTCCACGTTACCGAGCTGGAGCACCCGGCGTTGCAGACCTGGCGCGACTACCTCGACTTTGAGGAGGCCGAGGGGGACGCCACCCGCATCGTCTGCCTGTACGAGCGCTGCCTGACGACGTGCGCGCTGTACGACGAGTTCTGGTTCCGGTATGCGCGCTGGATGCACGCGCAAAAGGGCAAGACGGAGGAAGTGCGTCACATTTACATGCGCGCGAGCACGCTGTTTGTGCCCATCAGCCGTCCGGGCATCCGTCTCATGTGGGCCTACTTTGAGGAGAGTTGCGGTCGGGTGGACGTGGCCAAGGACATTCACGCGGCCATACTCGAGGGGCTCCCGGACGCGGTCGAGGTCGTCAAGTCGTGGGCCAACCTGCTGCGCCGGCAGGAGGGACTCGAGGCGGCGGTGCAGCTCTTCAAGTACCACATCAACACGCCGACGGTCGACATGTACACCAAGGCCGCCCTGGTAGCCGAGTGGGCATGGATGGTGTGGCAGACGAGCCGCCGTGCTGACGCGGCGCGCGACATCTTCACCGAGAATGTGCAGTGGTATGCGGACAGCCGCATGTTCTGGGAGCGATGGTTCCAGTTTGAGCGCGAGCAGCCCCGGCGCCCCGATGCATCGAGCCAAGCCGGCCAGAAGCCTCGCCAGGAGCAGGTGGGCCGCCTGCAGCGGATGCGCCATGTGTTGGACGAGATGAGGAATCGCAGTCGGTTGTCCGCGGCCGTCAAGATGCAGTTGGCCCAGGTGTATCTCGACTACCTTGTGCAGTGCGGCGGCGCCCCGGCCATGAAGGAGTTCCTTGCGCTGGATCAGGAGATGTTTGGGTAGGTGTCTTCACTGCCCCATTGTCGCATGTCACGTTTGCTAACATGTATTTTTTCTTCTAGCCCTGCGTCTGTAGCAAACATTACCAAGAGATCTGGAGATCTCAAGACCAATGGGGCGCCACCTCCTGGGGAGCTCGATGCTGCGTCGAGAGCGAGGGCCGAGGCGAGACATTTCAATTTCTTCGAGTTGCATACGCTTCCTGACCCGGAAGCCCAGGGCCCAGCGGACTTTAATTAATTTACGAGTTAGGAGTAATGGAAAATGTATTGTTTGATGATGCGACTATTCATTCTCCTTTGCTTGCTTGCGCGCGGGAACTGACATGAAGAGGCAGTCAGTGCCAGACAACCAACCTCTATCCGCGCTCTACTCTACCCCTCCTTACCCCCGCCGAGATATGCTTGTTTGCCTGCTTGCTCGCAAACGCGTGAGCTGGCATTGCTGCGACGGTTATGCTGTTGGTGGGCGAGACTGAAGTGCGTTGGCTCGCTCACCTGCAGACGACTGGAGGCGCCAAAACCGGACTCGGACCGCATTTTCAGCCAACGAGCCGCGGCCATTTCGAGGTTGTATGCACACCGATCACAATGGCATCGGAGCGCGGCGATACACAGGCGGCAAAGGGACGAGAAAGCGAGATGGCCGACTGGCTGCGCCGATGATGCGCAGATCATCATCGGTCGAGGACAGAGGCCACCACCACCCAGTGACTCGGATCGAGGGCCATCGACGAGGCTCTGGACGTGACGAGACGCTGCAATCATCGCCGTTGGTGCAGTGTCACTGTGATATACGATTGGAGATGCGTGGCTCTGGGTACACGCATGCAACAAGCATGTACTAAAGGCGCATGCCACCTTTGGATTGTGGGCGAGTCGAATCGTCAAACCTACATGTACATTGCACCTACCTCGTACATGTGCCTCGCCTGATTGCCCACGAGCGAGCTGGACCAACAACAGCCTCCTTTTAAAGTCCTTTTAAAGCCCGCGCAGGACATTGAGAGATGCCCCCAACCGTCAACCCTCCCACTCCGCCTGCGTCTGACGACGAGTTCACTCTCAGCAGCAAGCCTACCAACAGCCCCATGCAGCGCTACAACGCGTCCAAGCGCGCCACCGACTCGACCCGTTTCGTGGGCTCGGGCTCGGGTTCTAGCTCAAGTTCACGCGCAGGCCCATCCCGCCAGGCGCAGCCCGACGCGGCGATGGAGCACCAGGACTGCACGGGTTGCCTGCACCCGCTACCCAGGGACCGCCAGGCAGTCGAGCGCGCACACGCCCTCGAGAGCCGCCCCGACGCCTCGCAGAGCAACTACAGCGGCGCGACGGCCGGCCCGGGCGTCACGCAGTTCAACAACTTTTTGGTTCAGGCGCAGGGGGGCGGCGGGGACCACGGGCCCGACGACGACCTGACGTCCATGTGGCCGTACGTGTCGAGCAAGACGGAGCGGGCGCGGCACATTGGGGCCTGCAAGACGGGTGTGGGCAAGCAGATTAACGGGCCGGCGCTGATTATCTCGGGGCGTGCGTCCAAGGCGCCGCTGCCGACGATTACGATTCCGCGGCAGACGCATATTGATCCGGTCATGTCGCTGGGCGCGGGGGCCGAGGGGATGGCGTCCTCGGTGGCGGCGGAGGATGCGGCGCAGGTGAATGGAGGGTTTATCTTGTTCCAGGGGGAGTGATGGATGTGATACTGGGGCTTGTCAGGCAGAGGGTTGAGCATGTCAACAAGTTTAGGCCAACCGCTGAGACAGGGAAAGACGAAGGAGACTAGAGTGGATGTTGGCAGGGGCACTGCCAAGACGTATTGTCGGAGAGACTCTTTGATTATTGACGTACTCATTGATTGTTCAAGGTCAACATTGTGCGCCTCGTCATTGATCGCCAACATTTGCCAAGATCCTACGCCAAGCGTACCATTCATCGGCCTCACTCCGTCCCCACGAACTTCACTCCAATGCAACACCCTCGCTTCTCATTCCCCTCAGAGCCGAAGATTGTGGGGAAGCCCCAGAAACCCCGCGCCGAATATGACGGGATTAATGAGCTTAAAGATCCTCCGAGATGCTTGATGGCTCTGCCAGCTGCCCAAGTCGGGAATCCCCTCCAGCGCCGATTGGTGCGCATCGTCGGCAGTGACAATCGGACCAGGGGTTTGAGTCTCGACGACAGATGGACCCGGCGGATGGAGGCATGATTGCTTAAAAGAAGGCAAATGACCAGTATGTTTGTTTCTGCCATGCCACCGCACAGTCCTCATCCTCGACATGAAGCTCCTCAACACGCTCTGGTCGCTGGCCCTCATCACCACCACCACACTGGCCAGTCCCACGCCCTCCAGTATGGACGTCCGCTCCTATCTCGAGGCGCGCGCCGGACAATCACTCGAGGCTTCGTCGCCCGCTGTGTCGTACACAAACACCCTGATCGAGCAGCGTGCCGACCCGCACATCTACAAGCACACAGATGGGTTCTACTACTTCACCGCCAGCGTGCCCGCCTACGACCAGATCATCCTGCGTCGCGCAGAGACCATTGACGGCCTCCGCGACGCCCCAGAGACGGTCGTCTATCAGCGCACGGCTACCGAGGGCCCCGGCAGCGGCTACATCTGGGCGCCCGAGATCCACTACATTGACGGCAAATGGTACATCTACGTCGCCCTCGAGCAGGGCCAGCGTGGCTCCTGGGCCATCCGCCCCGTCGTCTTCGAGGGCACGGGCGACGACCCCCTCGAGGCGACCTGGGAGAACAAGGGCGTCGTCGACACGGGCATTGACGACTTCTCGCTCGACATGACCTACTTTGAGGTCAATGGCGTTCGCTACCTCGCCTGGGCCCAGACAGACCCCGATTTTGGCTCGGGAACAGGCATCTTCATCGCCAAGATGATCAACCCCTGGACCGTCGAGCTGCCCTCCGTAGGCATCACCTACCCCACCCTCGACTGGGAGCGCATCGGCCACAACGTCAACGAGGGCGCCTATGTCATCGTCCGCAACGGCAAGGTCTTCCTGTCCTACTCGGCCAGCGCCACCGACCACAACTACTGTGTCGGCCTGCTCACCGCCGACGAGACGGCCGACCTGACGGACCCAGACGTCTGGAGCAAAGCCCAGGCGCCCGTCTTTGAGAGCTACGAGCCCACGGAGAACTGGGGACCGGGTCATAACTCATTCACCAAATCCGAGGACGGCCTGAGCGATGTCTTTGTGTACCACTCTCGCGGCTACAAGGACATTGTAGGCGAACCCCTGAATAACCCGGACCGACGTACGCGCGTCCAGAAGTTGTACTGGAAGGCGGATGGCACTCCTGACTTTGGCATCCCCGTCGCTGAGGGCAAGACACCTGTCAAACTCGCCGCTGCGGGGGGTTATCTGGCCAATAATGGGGACGGCGAACCCATTGTCGTCTCGGTGGAGGCGAGCCTTGGACAGACCCTGTTCCGCGTCAACGAACCTGGTTCGGCGGGTGAGGGCACCGTCAGCTTGGAGAGTGGTAACCTACCTGGACACTTTGTCAGCAACCAAGACGGTCGTGCTGTACTGGTCAGCGCGTCGGACTCTGACGAGTTCAAGGCGGCTGCGAGCTTTGAGAAGGTGGCTGGGTTGGCTGGGGAGGGTGTCTCTTTCAAGTCGGGGGATCTGTATCTGAGTACTGGGTCATGCGGTGTCAAGTTTATTGAGTCGCCGACGGACGAGGGAGCCACGTTTACTGAGGAGTAGTGGCACCAAAACATCTTTTTTTCTTGTCTGTATTGGACCTGGCAGCATCTTTGCGTCACATTGATCATGTCACCGCTCGTGCACAGAGTGTCCGAACCCTGAATGATTGGATTTGTGTCGTGCTTGTGTCAATTGAAGGTCGTGATATTGTGGGAAGCTCAGCCCTTGCTGTCCGGCATGAACGCGAAGACACAAGCCCACCCATGACTTTCCTGCCCCTGGCTAGACTTCAGCTACTATGCTCAGCAACGCTGTGCTTGTGTCAATTAAAGGTCGTGATATTGTGCGTCCGGCCCTTTCAATAAACTCGAAGAGACAAGCCCACCCCTGCCCTTTCTGCCCCTGATCACATGTAGCCTTAAGCTACTGCCCCCCCCCCCCCCTGGGCACCGTGCGTCACTGCTAGCCGAGGTCGTTTGGGCTGTAGTCTGGTTAGAGATGCATGGTTCTGAAGGACAAGAGACTAGAACGATTGCCCACTTACTCAGTTTTGGACGCTAGGCGTTGCGGCCTCGGGCTTCTCGGGACTGTTGATCTGATTGATCAAGATGCAGAAGCTCAGGTGGCAGCAACCGACCAAGATGGTGATGAAGAACAGAGCCACCTGGAAAACGATGATCTGAAAGAACGGCTCCAAGTTCCAACTTGACAAAGTCCGAAAAGGTAGGGAGATCTGGCAACTTTGGGAGGTCTGCCATCTTATGTCGATTGTAATTGGTTTCAGCTGGTGGTTTTTGGTGCTTGCGTCAAACGAGAAAGCGTCTGTGGGTGATGGTGGTGAATAGTACCGGGTGAAGAAGAGGTAGAAAAGGAAGAGAAAATTTTCGAGAAGAGGAGAGACCTGATCTTAAGTACTAATTTTTACTGGAGCGAAAGCACAGGTAAACACGTACCAATACAATATCAGACGCTTTATCGCAAGTAAGTGTCACGATTCAGTTCGATTCGAACGAGGTGCGAGGTAGCCAGCCGGCTGAATGTGAGGTGAAATAGAGGTGAGAAGGGGCGGATTCTGTGCGAAAGCATTCACTGTCCGACCAAACATTAGGGGGCAAACCAGCCCCTGTATTGACTGACCACAAACAAACACCACTGAAAAGTCCTGCGCACGTGATGCTCACCATGAGATGAGAATAATGATTTCGCGTCACAAATGGCCCCCCCTTTTCACTTCACTCCTCTGCTCTTGTTCATGATCTCTCTTCTTCAACTTCCTGTGCCTCACTTCTCCTCCTCTCGAGCCGTAACAACGGGCCAGAACACGCCATGGCCTCCCTCATGGATACCGCTGCGAACACGACCACTGTCACCTCGGGCTTGGATCCGACCTGCTACCATACGGTAACATTTCGCATCCGTGTCGCTATCGATACCGTCGCCGCCACAAGCTTCCCTACCAATACTCCCGCTGCCACTGCCACTGCCACCCTAGCAATGGATCCGCCTTTCAACTGTGCCCAGTGCGCTGAAGTCCAAGAGCTTTGGCTCGCGCCCATGTACCTAGCCGGCTTCATCACGGTGCTCTTGGTTACCCTCGCCTGGCTCGCTCGACTCTACAACCGCTGAGGTACGTACGGAATTTCTTTTGACAGAATGAGGGTTATATCCGTTCTCAAGTGTGGTACGAACTCGACGATTTTCTGTGCTACTGTTCTTTTCTTGTCTTTCTGAAGCAAAGTAAGCTGACATTGCGTAGCATACCACAATGTACCCGAAGACTCACAACACCAAAAAGACCGGGAAGATGTAAGCGTGGAGTTGATGCGAGACCAAGGGGACGGAAGGATCTGGTTCAGGGGGGTGGGCATGGCTGCATGGCTGCGTTGTATATTGAGATTACGTATAGCTTTTCGAGGCCCCGCGACATTGAGTTTGGGAACGTGAATAAAGAAAGGAGTATTGTCTCGTTGGACCTTTGCTGCCAGTCGTGCTCTACTTATTGTGCTCGCCTTGTTTAGTGGTGGGCGAGAAGCGTGGCCATTTCCAACCCGCCAGGACGAGCCCAGTTGCGCCGTGAGATTAGCGAACAAACCAATTCAGCGAGGCCCAGACATTGCCTCAAAATTGTTTGGCCTGACTTTCACTTGATCTGCCGTATTGCTGACTACGAGGTACATGCCCATCCATGACTTTCCTGCCACTGACTACATGTACATGTAGACTTCGGCTGGTACATGTACGCTCAGCAACGCCTCGTCGGATCCCGATTCCCGAGTGCTTTGCCCCCATCTGCCTCCCACTAGACACCGTGTATCACTAATCATTCTAGAGTCCAGCCGCCGAAGTCGAAAGGGGGCTGCAAGAAAACGGATCAATGGGGAGGGGAAATACAAGAGAGGTATGTATCGAGATCTTAGATGCAGCACGTGGTACCTGGCACTCTGGAGGTGCTGTCCAAGCAACATGAAGCCATGAAGTGCCCATCCAGGTCGGGGCGGAATATGACATAGTGGTGAGAAGAAGGATATTTCGCCCACGTATGGTAGTCGATTTTCTCCCAAGTTGCGGGAGAACCGGCGCAGCTACCTGATATTCAACAAGAGACCTCAATTGATGATGCTCCCTTGACCGTTTATTCACAGCCGCGGAGAGTTACAATTGATGGAGTGTGTAATAGTTTGCAGGACAAGTATTGGGGCCAACCCCTGACAATGCGTCGCGGCAGCATCGTAATTGACGCCACTGAGGAGACGGGACTGCCATTTGAGCTTTGCAACGAGATAGCCAAGCAGTTTTCTCTTCGTTAAAGTTCTTTTCGTTACCGAAAAGGATCATCCTGGTCACCACTCCATCAGTAACCTCCCGCCATTGCTTTTATCCAGTTGCAGATGTTCAAGTCTTTTGCATTGTTTTGCCCCGGAAGAAATGTACCGGAAGTTTCAGAGATCCGGGGCCGCCACCCGGTGGGCTTACTCGCGGAGAATCGCTGTACGTACAAGGGCAGGGATTCTGTAACCCGAGGCCCAGCTCACCTCTACGCCGTCGGGTGCTGCATGTGTCCTTGCTTGTGATCAGCATGAAGCTAGTCACTTCCATAGACTCCTAACTGGAGAAGAGAACCGCCTGCGATTTCAGAACCAGTACCCACGAATCGGAACTGTCACGAACAAAAGACATGCCTTGCTCAACTTTTGGAATATTCCAAGACGAGAGATTCACCCGTCGACGTTCGAGTGTTTGTGGCAAGTGGAAATTGTATTTGTGAGAGGCTTTGCCCTGATTATCCACCTGCTTCTTCATCTCGTTGAGCGTAACCGTGAATGCCCATCCATAACTGTCCTGTCCCGGCCTCAACTTCAGTCATTCAGCAACGCCCTCTTCGAAACCCTTGTGGCTGGCCCCATCAATCGTCCGGATGCCAATGTACTTGACTGTGGTTGTTTCTTGTCGAAGGTGGTTTGAGCTGCAATCTAATTAGTAACTCATCTCCTGTGGCTGAGAGCGAATTCGTAGAATAGAGCATGATGAGGAGGTGCGCGGGAACTGGCCTGCAAACTCTGTTCACTCGACGCTGCAACAGTTGAAGCGGGCGTGAGTGGCAGCGGGATGTTCGCCAGGACAAAGGAAATCATTGAGTAGTACTGACCGGGCGACTAGGACTGCTCGCTGGACTTTTTGGGAGTACCGGAGTTGGCGAACTCGACCTCTTGACGCACAATGTAGACCGAAACGACGATAAGGACCACGAGGTAGATCGACTCAAACATGATCAGACTGACGATGCCAGTATAACCTTCTTTGGCGAATTCCATGTCCGGGATGAGCGTGGAGTCGACTGAGAAGACTTCCTGGACAGACTGAATGTAGCTGGAAATGTTGGCCCCCCATGGATACGCGACAATATTGGTGCGAGTGGAATGTTGCTTTGGGGGCCGACACATAACACAAGCCAGGTGGTCAGCCGTAACTAGATGTGATGTGATCCGAAGGTGAAGAGGGAATGAGCTTCGACGCGCAGGCTGTAATCTATTTGTGTGAGAACGCGTCAACAGTCTGGACCCTCATTTCTAGCTTGCTTGCTCATTCGCCCCGAATTCATCTCAAGTTGCTTGTGTGTATCAACCGATGGATTCATTCGATTGCTTGAATCTTGGCAAATTAACCCCCTTGCTATCTGGTCAGGATGCCCAAAAGAGAGAAAAATCTTCAGGTCTTGCAGTTTTTCTTCTTCTTCTCTCACTCAAATTCTTCGGAACTCTGGCAAAGCCGTCAAACCACACACCAAATCGACCACCAATATGTCTGACATTGACAACAACGACATGCCGGAGGCAACTATAACCATAGTCAGCCCCAGAACTGAATGGACACCAAGCGTGACCCATCTCATCACCTCTGAGTCTACAGCGACGGTTACGAACCCCGAAGTTTGCCAGTGCCCCCAGAGCGGCGAGAAGCGGTTCGTTTTGGATGAACGGGGCTGGGCCATCGCGCACTTGGCTTCGGGGGCGCTCATGGTTCTTCTCCTTACAATGTGGTTCAGGTCGTTTGTCCCAAAGAGGTACGTACATGCTGTCTTGGTTTCCGCTTCGAATTGATCCATTTTTCTCTTCGAATGCGTCTGGCTCAAAGTGTCGGCTCCGTGAAGGGCGGCACGTTGAGGCTTGCCGTTGTATTCGCCTTTGTCTGCAGGGTTCAACTATCACAACTCAACGACTCACCATGCATTACATTGGTTCTCAAGCAAATCGAGCTAACAGCATTTAGCCCATCTTCGACTACATGAGAACCCCGGCGGCAACCAGATCCGGCAACATGGATCGACCCAGTGCCTTCTACAGGCACAACTCAAGACAGGAAGAATGATCACAAAGGATTGGTAGATGATTGGCGTGGGATATTGTGGTAGAGGGTGCGCTGCCCACCAAAAATCCCCAAATTGCATTGCGAAACTAGATCAAAAGAATTTTCGCCAATGACTGTATATTCCAGACTTGTGATCCTGTTTCGTTGATATAGGCGGCCAGTAACAGCTTATCCGAAGCGTAATGATTCCTCCGCCAGCCACGCTCAACCCAAATGAACTGTAAGATTTCCAAAACATCCGCTCAGTCGCCATAGAATGTCGTATGTCGAGTTGCGAGACACCAAGCATTGGTTAGACCTGCTGCCGATGGTTGAGGATTCGACCAGCAACAGTTAAAACTCTGCCAGTATTCCAGAGAGATATCGGCACTTGTGCTCCAGAACACAAAAGGCCAATATAGCTCCTGTGGCAAGCCAAACCATGTTGAGCAGGTGCCATTTTTTGCGCACATGCATGACGATGGCGAAAGCGATCGCTGTACAGCCTCCAAGAATGCTTGCAGCGCCATATGCGCCGGGAGGGACCGAAGATGAAGGAATCTGTTGGTAAAAGTTGAATGAAGCGGCCCAGGTTACGAGGCTGATCCAAGACAAGACGAGGGTGCTGGGCAGAAGAACAAAACACCTACCAGACAGTCCACCCCCCTCAGATGAGCACGAGTAGTAAGTCCATAGGTAGCTACAGGCACACTGGATGATGCAGGTGCCGAGGTAAGCGCATATTGCCATGAGGAAGGCCCCGGCTTGATCCGCCATGATGACAGGTTGATCCGGTGTTAGGAGGTTGATGGCAGATTCTCTTTCAAAGGTGGCATACATGGTGGTTTTATAGTCCCCGTGGCAAACCTTGTGCATGAGTCCTGCGGCTGGCCACTAGCATTTAGTTCTGGTTCTAGAGGGGAAAGTGTAGTGTTAAATTGCCTTAGTCTGAGCTTTAAAGGTTCGCCAAAAATCATGGTGGGATAGTGAACCCCCTGCCGACACTGTGAAAAATGCTCAGCACAAACGTTTCTTAGCCATCTGCGGGGAATTTGCCGACTTGTCAATTGGGCGGCGGCCCCCGATCACTGGCCTCCAAGCCTCTTATGATTGATGTAATAATCCCAAGCCTGTTTTCGAGGATGCAGAAACCGGCAAGGCCTCCCATGGCGAATGATAACCCAGTCATGAAACAAACACCCCTGCGCGCCTTCATGGTGGTGGCAACCGAGGCCGTGACGGAAAATCCGAGGATACTTGCGGCGGCGTACGCATCGCTTGGAATCGACGGTGAGCTGTGTTTGCCCCATGTGTCGAGTGCTGCAAACCAGGCGAAGCCGCTGAGCACAGGGACAAGAATGAAGCCTGGGACGAAGAGTATGAAGCACGCCCCTTCATCTGTAGGGCATCCAGCGTCCATCCAGAGACGGCCTATGACCCACTCAACGATGCAGGAGGCAATGTAGAGGGATATATGGATCAGAAGGGTCCCGGCGTTGAAAGTCATGATGAAAAGATAGCGAGGAGTCGAAAAGTTTTGTGGTCTTTTGCGGCTGTTCGGAACATGGACCTTTGACTTCATTTTATACTGCCCAGGTCAAGGCCCAGTCATGTGATTCCACAGTTGGTTAGAACATATTTTTGGCTTGTTGAGCCCAGATGAGACATAGTGTGTCCCAAGATACCTCGCGCCAGGGAAGTTTGTATGTGGAAACTTTTATTAGACTCGGCACCTCAAGGACGGGCCGAAGTTTATGTGGACCTTGGCAGCGCCTGTTTGTCAAAGCTTATATCAAAGCATACACAAAGCGAAAACGTGACGAACCTCAAGTCGCGAGACCTGGCACCTCACATCGGGGCACAGCATGCAAACGGTCGATGACCACACAAGCTTCCAGGTTCCAAAAGAAGCTCAAGTACTGGGACTTTTTGTGTCTAGAGATTTAGATGTATGGAAAATCAATTACGTACGTTTTCATGCGAACCTCACCCGGCTCAAAATCAAAACAGGCAGCCGGGCAAACCTTGTTTTGATCAGGGGTCGTGTACTCGTGTCACGTGTGGAACGATTGACCATGGTCCGATGAGCTAATCCCAGAGATTAGATTTCCGGTCGTACTTTTTCACTTCTCATCTCGATCAAGGTTCGGTGTGTGAAGTAGCGAGTGCTACCGCGAGAATGGGTCGTGCCATGAATGGATTGGTGTTGATGACGCTTGGCACTGGCAGGCTCGGGCACCTGGCGATCCAGTTCGCCTCCAGAATGGGCTTTGAGGCCTTGGCTGCTCGAGCACAAAGGCCAAGAAGCAAGATACTATATGTATTCTATACACACACTAGAAACTATTCATTGCCTGTACCTTTTGCTTCGCTGCCGGGTCAATTTCGGGTTGTCGGGAATCCACATGCGGTCAAATGCCGATCAACACGGACAAGAGCGGATCCGGGCCGGGATTTTCTGAGTGGGTCCTTCCGGCCTCATGCCTCCGGAGTCCGGACTTGAGCGTCCAAAATTAAAATGCTTCCTTATCAATGCTGTCTAGTTCTATCGCTATGTAAAAAAAGGAAAAAGAAAATGTCACAAGCTACAAGAGAGATCCATCCTTTTAGCCCGTGTCATGAAGAAGAAAACGCTGGCGTAACATCATCAGACCCGTCACCAACCCTCACAACCCACTGTCAATCTGATTCGGAATGTTGGTGTGCGTCCACTTGCCCCATTGGCGACACGTCTCGGCGACCTTGTTGGGGACCTTGTACTCCTCAATCTCGTCAGGCATGGTCATGAATTGGGTCATCATGCCGGCCGACACGTGCAGGGCAACGTGGCAGTGGAAAGGCCAGACGCCCGGGTTGGTGCCGGCGTCGAACTGGAAGACGGTGTAGCCCAGGGGCTGGATGAGGAACGTGTCGCGGCGCTGGGGGTTCTCTGGGTGTACGATTGTGCCGTCCCAGGTCGCGTTGACGCCGCCCTCGGCGAGGATGTACATGTTGAAGCCGTGGAGGTGCATGGGGTGGCTATTGTTGTTAGTTGTGAGGACAAGCAAAGGGTACGCGAGGACTTACGGCTCCGGGATCTCGTTGTAGAGAATGACGCGCACGCTCTTGGCATTCTTGGTGCTCTGCACGTTCCACTCGGGCGCGAACGAGTGGTTACCCAGGTTACTGAGCAGCATCGTCGGGCTGTTATAGTTACCGCGGAAGCCGACATTGTCATTGGTGGCAAACTGCAGAATGTTGGACTCGTTCATAAACATGGTCATGGTCATATTGATGGTGAGATCCGGCTCCGGGACGGGCATCTCCATGACGGGCCGCGTCACCTCGAGGGCGTCGTTGCCGCACGTCGCCGGGTCGGGCCTGTTCCACGCGACCGACGACGGGAGGGACTCGGTGTCGGCGTCATCGTAGTAGATGGCCGCCATGGCCGACGGTTGCAGCGCGGCGTTGCACAGGACGGAGACGTTGCTGCGCATCCAGTAGGCGCCGTCCTTGTCCCCGTTGGCCTCGACGATGACGTCCGCCCGCTGGCCGACGCCCAGCGTGACGACCTGCGTCTCGTAGGGCTCGACCTGGATAAAGTCGTTGGAGATGACCGTCATGCTGTGCTCGTCAATGGAGAAGCGCTGCATACCCTCGCCGCCCGAGTTGACGAGGCGCAGGCGATGCTTCTTGCCCTTCTCAAAGCGGAACTGGGAGACGCCCGCGTCGCTGTCGCAAGGGGCCGACGCGTTGAGCTTGTTGGCGAGCTTTGTCAGCGCCGTCGAGTTGAGCTTGTTGACAATCTCGGGGATGCGGCAGTCGTAGTTCATCTTGCCATTGATGAGGTTGTTCTGCGTGTACACGCCGCCCTGCGTCAGGTTGACGAGCAGCAGCTGCGAGACAATCTCGTGGTACTGGCGGTGGTACCAGTCGGAAAGCATGACGGGCCCCAGGTCAATGTCGTATTCTTCTTGCTCGGGCCCGTAGATGACCATGGGGCCAAAGAGGCCGTCCGCGTACTGCGCCGAGTAGTGCGAGTGGTACCAGGTCGAGCCGTGCATATCGGCGATGAAGTTGTACGTGTAGCTCTCGCCGGGGGCGATGGGGCACTGGGTGACAGACGGCACGCCGTCCTCCCAGGGCATGTCGCGGTGCAGCAGGCCGTGCCAGTGCAGCGCGGTGCCCTCCTCGGGCCCGGTGATATTGTTGAGGACCTGGACCTGGATGGTGTCGCCCCAGTTGGCCTCGATGAGAGGGCCGGGGAACTGGTCGTTGATCAGGAGGACATCCCGCTGATAGCCGTCGGGCGCAATGACGCCGCGGCTCACGGTGAACTCGTAGCGCCGAATCACGCCCGTGTTGGGCTTGTCGTGGTAGTAGTTGGTCTTGGCCGTCATGTTGCTCCACGGGGCGCCGTTGGGCATGGGGGCGCCTGAGAGGTACTTGGGCAGGGTTGGGGCGTCCAGAGTGCCCAGCACGGAGTGACTGCCAGGCTGTTAGCTTGAATGTGTATTTGCGAAGATAGTGTAGAGCCCACCCGTTTGTCTTCATCTGATCGAGCTTTGCGGACGCTTCTCCCATGAACAGGGCCGCGCCGGCGGCCAAGAGTCGAAGCAAGCCATGCCTCATCTTGACTGATGGTATGGCACAAACGTACGTAGTGTGAATGAGCGAAGGGTATTAGATGCAAACAATGAAATGCGCTCAAAGTCAAATCCGACCAGCGGATACAGTGCACAAAAGAAAGTGAGGTTGGATACGCAAACCAACTAGGGGAAGGGATTGTCGAACTATGCTCGTGATGTTCATGGACTCGCTGATCATCTGGGAAATCGGGCAAGACCTGGGGTCTTAAAAGTAAAAGGCTAGCAGATTTCCAGGCTCCGCGCCAAGTCTTGTGACGCAGTAAGGCTTCAGCTGGCCAGAGGGACCCTTGGTGGCGGGTTTACCCTGTCTGCAGTTGAAAACATCTGTAAGAGCCTCCGTGCCAAGACTGGGATCGACATCACACATGTGGCCATCCATGTGCAGGCTGGCGAGAGATCCGGAGTGAGCCGAGTGCTTCCCTTTTTCCTTTCTTCGCTTGGCCACCTGGAGTTTGAAACTGAGAAAAGATCTGCCAGAATAGTCGACCCGTGAGTGTGGACGCGCTTATCTTCAACCACCTCACAGCACTCGAGTCGATGGGCCATTTGGCCATTTCAGCGGCTCAACTCGAAGAACACGGAACGCCTGCAGGGTCCTGCAGGGCCACGGCGTGGCTTCTGTACATTATGTCATTTTCAAAGGTCAAATGCCCTGCCAAGAGACCCTGGGGGCCTTTTGGCTACGCGGCAGACGTTGGCACCTCTGCCCAGACGGAGTGGCACAGGGTCCCAGACTCAGAGTCTCTCTCAAAGGGGACCTTGACCCGAAGTCCAGATTATTTGGGCTAATCAAGATTCAAAGAATATCAAGGGTCCCCTAAAACGTGCCGCAATGCCGCTCCTTTCCTCTTCTGCGCGCGGCGTGGAGGAAACTCCGAGCCCAGGCGGAGGATGCGTTTCAGCCTCATAAAGTTATGATGGGGGCCACCCGCTTTCTTGGTGCAAGCGAACGGCTCAATTGGGATGACTCGTCTTTTCAGGGTCCACGAATAGATCAAGACAGGGAATGAATTCAAGAGTTCATGACGCCTTGAGGTGGTCAATTCGCCCCTCCTCGCAGGATCAAGGTTGCTTACATGTGCGCACATCTTCAGCCCAGCGCCGATCTTCCACTTCTTCACACACATTGATCCTGCCTAGACATTCCAGCCGAACACGTTACACGAAGGAGGATCCCACGACTGCACCCGACAGTCTCGACCCCTCTGGTGAAGCGAGGTGCAGGTTCGCTTAGCTGAACAGGGTAGGTGATATTGGAGAGGCTGATAATACGGGATTCCTTTCCATATTATGCCGGGTACAAACCCGAATGACATAAGAATCCTGTTATTTTACTCTCTGCACATCTTGTACTGCGTCATACATCGAGGGCGTGCGAATGTTCATGTTCATTGCGCTGGTGTCCCGGGGTAGCCGGACTTTGAAGTCTTCTCTGGGGTCTGGGGTCTGGACTCTGTGTATACTTACTATTACTTCTACAGTAGCACGTGCAGAGTCGCAGATCTTCAATCTTCATGTTTCATCCGTGCTCAATTAGAGTTGGTGTTTCAGATCGGTTCGTCGGGCGAGATTCGTCCTGACGAGCATGAGATCTGCGTAGTAGCGTTGTATTCCGCCGGCCCGGCTCCCACCGCTTACCTTGAGTCTTACCACGCTTCACTTTCGAGCCGAATTACTCTAGGTAAATTCCCTTAAACACAGAGGCGTGAGCTGATCTTCTCATGTCAAAAAACGTTCACCAAGAAGCGTAGCCTCTTGTCTAGCATTATAGTCTGCGCTGTTCTGATATGCAGATGTGAAAGGTCAGCCGTTGAAAACAACCTAGCTGGGCATGAATCAACTTCTTCTTTTAGATCTATGAATCGCTAGGACGTGCGCACCCAAAAAGAACTTGGACCTCGGTGCTGCAACTTCAATTAGACGCTTCTCGTTCAGTCCAAGCCGGGACAGTTCTCAGACGTCGTATCCGTAATGTCCTTGTAAGGAGGAGGCTGAGTCCAGATCAAATCAAAGCTATCATCCGGGTAGTTCTTGACGTCGTGGGCGCCAATCTCCTCGGCAATGTTGTTCAACGCGTCATGTTCCCAGCTAAAAATACTGGTTAGCTCGACTGAAAAAGAACGCTGTCGTGCGTACATGGCCATAACGTACCATATGAGGATGTTGCCACTGCCCTTGTAGTCGTCCACCACATCGGCAACGCACTTCTCGTCGTCGCGGTCGCAAGACACGTCCACCGTGAGACCAAGGTCGTTGGCCAGAGGGAGCACCGTGTCATAGGGGCGCTTCCTCTTGCCGCCTACGGTTCACCGAGGTCAGATAATTCGCGCCTCTCGACACGCTGTATACTCACTCGCTTTGTACTCCTGGGCCATGATGTGTCCAATGTTGTACTGCGATCCGGCACCAAAGACGCTCCGGAGGCACTGCGCGCGCTGCACGCCTTGGGGGCTCAGACCGATGCCCTCGTCGTCTGGCTTCTCGCCATGGCGGATCAGGTACACGGTAGGATCGCAGACCGCAGAGGCGGCAAGGGCCAGGACGGCCGCAAAGTACTTCATGGTGGCTTGAAGGTATGATTGTTGAGCAGCATGTTGACACGCGGAACCTGCTCATTTATATATCCCCGGGTCCGAGATACCAACTCCCAAAAACACCCGGAAATGCGGCATTGTGCAGCGTACTAAGGCATCGCGCCATGCATCTGTGTAGCTTTGTGATGTTCGAGAAGTCGACTTCCTTATTGTGGGTTGGCGTCGGCTTGAGTGTCATGAGTGATCGACCCCACGTGCGATGCTGGTGGAGCGCCACTTGCTCGAGAGCCTCATGTCGCATGCAGACGGTCGGCTCTAACAGTTAGCTGGGCTGACGGATCGGCACCTGGAAGAGGGGATCATCTTCATTTATAGTAACAAAGTCGGACTAGGTGAATCGACTTTGCCGATGAAGGGACAGACTGCCCATTGCGTACGGCCTTGACGACAATGTCGCTCCAAGCCTCAGGGGCCCCAAACAACGCAGGGGACGGTGAAAACCAAGGACACGACCGCCTGAGCGGGTACTCGAATTGCATCTTTCATTCAGCTTGCTGTCAAAACCGCATAAACACCCGTGCAGAACCCAGTGCTCAATCAACCCACCTGGATCCCAACATTTCCTGTCCACTATTCGTTGCTGCTACTGCCAACGGGACTGTCTCGTAAAACTTTTATTCTCCCCTTTCTCAACTCCACTCAGATACCGTTGGCCTTTTCCTCCAGAACGGAGACAATACTAGGTGCGTCCTGGGCCGCGGTGACTGCGTCTGCAGGCTTCAGGAGGGGGCTGTTGGGCCGGCTGGTGATAAACTGCATGCATGTCAATAAATGGCCTAATCAGCACCCTGAACCTCTTGTGAGAGCCTCATATTTTTTCAAAACTCACATTGCTTGCAGCGCTCAGCAGAGCCATCAGAGAGCTCTGGACCACATCTTCGTGGATGCCCACACCCCAGACCGTCTGCTTGCTGCCCGAAGGCTTGCACTCAATGTAGGAGGCGGCCTTGACACCCCTACCCTCACCAATGGCGTGCTCCTTGTAGTCCTGGACGTCAAAGTCTAGGCCAACTGGCTTCAGGGCCGCGACCATGCTAGAGATCGGCCCGTTGCCACGACCACGCAGCTTGTACTCTTGTCCATCGGCCATCAGGACACCCTCAAAGATACGCATGAGACTCTTGGTGTCTTGCGTCTGGCCTAGGGTGGCAGGGGCCGGTGATGGCGCCCTGTCAGGCGTGATGGCGTAGTCGATGAGGTTGAATCGGGGGGTTTCGTCGAGGAAGTACGACTTTTTGAATAGGTTGGTAATCTCCTCGGGCTTGAGCTCGCGTCCCAGCTCCTCAGCGCGCTGCTGCACAATCCTCGAGAATGCGACTTGCAGGCCACGGGGAAGGTCGAGCTGCAACTTGGAGTGCACAATAAAGGCTGCGCCGCCCTTTCCGGACTGGGAGTTGACGCGGATGATCGCCTCGTAGGTACGACCAATGTCCTGGGGATCCAGGGGCAGGTAAGGCATCCCTTGCCATGGGTCTTCGGCGGACAGGCCCTGCTTTTGTCGGTTCTGGAAACCCTTCTTGATCGCGTCTTGATGGCTGCCCGAGAACGCGGCACAGACCAGGCTCCCGCCGTAGGGAGCACGCTCGTGCACGGGAATCCTTGTGCATGCTTCGACCATTTCAATCACCGAGTTGAGATCCGAAAAGTCGATCCCCGGGCTGACACCCTGGGTGTATAGGTTCAGAGCCAGAGTGACCAGGTCGACATTTCCGGTTCTCTCGCCATTACTAGACAGAAGTCAGTGGTTGCTCGTCGCCATAGGGGGTGAAGAAAAAGACGAACCCAAACAAGCAGCCTTCTACTCGGTCCGCTCCCGCCATCTGACCCAGCTCTGCGGCCGCGACACCTGTCCGAGATTAGTTTATAGGCCAGCTGTAGCAGATTTGTTGGTACGAACTTGTGCCACGATCGTTGTGGGGGTGCTGCCAAAGTGTGTAAGCATAAATTTGCCAAGTTGATGCAATACAAGACCTACCAGAGACACACAGACGTCCTCCCTATCGCCAATGTTGTCGCAGAAATATTCAATCATATCGGCGTAAATATTGGGCGTCGCAAGCTCCACTGTCGCGGGCAAGTTGAAGATGATCTGATCGTTCTTTGCCGCGCTGGGTTCCCATGCCGCCTTGACGGCGCTGCACACCTTGACGGCATAATCGGGATCGGTGTCGGAGAAGCACTCGGGTGAGAACTCAAACTGCCATTTCGTGTCGGCGGCGTCTGGGTTGTCCTTGGTCAGGGACCGGACGAGCTTTGTGCATTCCACCGCCAGGTTCAGCGTCTGCTCCTCGGTGTATCCAAAGACAACTTGTCGGAAACACGCACTCGTCGCGAGGTAGATGTGGATCGTAGCATTCTTCGCGCCGCGCACGGATTCAACTGTTTTGCGGATGAGGTCGGGGCGGCACGGGGAGAGGACTTGGAGAAAGACGTCGTCGGGTACAGCGCCTGGCGTCTCGACCAGGCGACGGGTGAAGTCAAAGTCGGTTTCGGAGGCGGAGGGAAATGAGACCTCAATCTCCTTGTATCCGAGCTCGCAGAGCATCTTGAAGAAACGCCATTTCTCATCGCCGTTCTGCCGTGTGTCAGCCTTTGCTCACTGAATGGACAGCAGCAACCGTTCGTTGCTCAATCACCGGGCAGCGTACCATTGGTTGTTGCAGACTCTGGTTTCCATCGCGAAGGCAGGACGACAGCCAGCGAGGGGGCTTCTCGATGACCCTGTCAGGCCATTTTCGATTCGGCAGACGCAGCGGCTGGTCATGTCAGCTCGTGTTCCCATTTGGAGGCGTATGGAAGAAGAGGTGCCGGCATACCTTGAAAGCCTGGTATTTCTTCCACGGTTCCTTGAGGCTGTAGGGAAAGAGCCATCGGTTAGCGGAGTAATCACTTGCAGGTGCGCTAGGCCCACCACTTACAATGGCATCTTTGTTGCTGCGCAATGGTCTTTGACGAACGCAAGACGATTTGACGATTCCGATGCGATATATAGGCAGACAATCAATGTTTAGAGCAAGCGAGCCTAGCCGCAACTTTGAGAGGTATGGAGGAACAGCCGGCCTGAACCGGAGGAGAGGTGGTAGAAAGATTTGAGTCACGGTGTGGGGCGGCCATACATTGTCGGGTATTGACTTGAGATAGTGGGGTGCAGAGCTCAGGGTGACTTTCTGGGATGATCTGGCATACCTGAGCTGAGCATCCACGGCATATTTTCATGCATGTCTAAGCCCGTGCTTGCCAATGTAACCCTTCACCCAATTCATCATTGCGCCCTCTGGGTGACCAAGGGCGCGCGTGTGACATCACGTACAGGGCGGGCAGGATCGCGGGGTGCAGCTTATCGATAAGCAGCTACTAGCAACGCGCACACCGAGATCGCAACGGATACATCTTCACAAATCAATCATCACACTAGGAACCTGGCCGAGACTCGCAATCTCCTGCAGCATGCAATTGAACAGTCCCGACAATATGCGTAGTCGTGCCGTCCCTTGTTGCATACAGCCAATATTCATGTACGCCACTTTCCTATCCGTAATTCAGACGCAACCATTGGCATAACTAGACTGTTACCCCTGGCCAAGCCGCTTTCCCGTCCCTCGACGGCTGCGAAGAATCCAAAGAGGACATGACGGACGTTGACTATTGAGGCTTGCGTCTGATTCCCCTACCTGGTATTGAAGCTGAAATCACAGTGGTCCTTATGCCAAAAGCGCCTGCTAACACCATTCGTGATAAGACTACGCCCATCAAATGCAGAGTGACGAGGGGACGCGAACGACTTGTCATGGCTGCATATTTTGTTTAGTGGCACACTCAGAAGCCTCGCGCAGGTCACCCAGACTTGGAGATTATGATGGGCAACTGAATGCACGTACATACTAACTGTATCTATTTCTTGATGCGACAGTTGATGCAACAGTCTAGACTTTAATCTTCATCCTCTAAGGCCAAGGCAGGCGCTGGACGAGCAAGACAGGGGACACTGGCTTTCCCAGAGCAGTAGAAATCCTCCTCATCCTCCATCTACTCCTCCTTCGCCTCTCCCTGTTTGTGAACTAGGACAGGAGCCGGGGAGATCTCGTCAACATCTCCATCGTCGGTTTCCGCTTCCCCGTCATAGCTCTGTCCTGTTGATGGTCCGTCCCGGGGCGCATCAAGGGGCGAAGGGTAGAGAAACTCGAGTGTAGGTTCGTAACAGATGCACAGGAAAAAGTTCAACCTCATCATGCGTAGGCTCATGCCGGGAATACGGCCTTGTTGCAGACGTTTGCGATATGCCCGCCTTTTCTTAGAAGACATTTTTCGAGTGGGAGACTTCATTGTCGATGCTGTAGATGCTGTCCGTTGATTCTCCAGGGGGGTGAAAAGATAGAGTTTCGTGTAACCTAGATTTGGCCTGTCGTTCTGTACTACTGTTGCAGGGAGAAATCAGGGTCAAGGAAAACACACAGAAATGTAGGATTTATATAGAGACCAGTAGCTCTTTTTCCCCAAACTTATTTACCAAGCGCGCCTTGCTGATTACTCCTCAAGCTTTCGTTTTCGTTGCCACCGCCCAAACGCTATCTGGCGACGGCGAAGTCAATAGCCCCCAGTTCTATTTAAGTGCGTGGCTAATTTCACGATTTAAAGCACTTCTGCGATTTATAAATTCCAGAGTGCGATTAGTCTTCGCGTTGAGGACTTGTATGAACAGGTCGAGGAGATGATGAGCAAGCCTCAACTCCTCAGGAGGTGATTGATTTCTTGTTTGTGCTGTTCCAAACGGGGCCAAAACATGAGTGACGTTCGATTTGGCCAACACACTGCTGAAACTTGCGGCAGTGACCGATTCATTCATATCGGAATTCGGGGACTGCGTTGTTGAGGAAGTGGCCATCCCACGTTCGCTCTGATTACCCTGTAGGTGGCCATTGGATTAAATTTTGGACCGGTGTGACAACTAATCGTGGAGATTAGGACAAGAACAAAGAAAGTTTCAACTTTCCTAGGCTTGGTGGTTGTCTCTGGACGTTTGGGGATGAACAGTGTGCAAGGCGACACGCCGACAACCATTGACATTCGAGGCAATGGTCAATGAAAAGGTAACACGTGACGCGCATGTCACAGCGCAACACTCGTGGCCACTGATAGTACGATACGGAGTTACAGGAAAGTTATTTGTTTAGGCTAATGGAAACACCGACCTCGGAGACCGATGGGCTCGGCCTACGGGCGAAATTAGTCATTGAGCATCAAGCCGTTGCTTGATTTTGAGGATACAGTGTGACTAAGTCAGAGACGGGATGTCGAATCGAAAAGTCTTGGCATTGTCTCGAGCGACCGCAACGTCCGAGGGTGAACGAGATGGGCGACCATGTCGTCAAAGGCACACAGTCATTTCCCAGCCATGTGAAGCTCGAATTCATGTCAAAACTGCCATTTCTCATCAGATTGTCGCACGTCGACCTGCTGCGAGGTTGTGGCCGGCTCCGGAGAAGGCGCGCTGACGGGGAGGCGAAGACGCAAAAACGTGGGAAGAACAACCGGTGCGGCTCCGAGCCGAGGGGACCTTCCTCTGTCATTGACTTAACATGACGCGAAGTCAGGTGAGAAGGAACGTGAAAGTGCCGCCCCACTAGGTGGTCCGAAATGGATGATCTTGGCCAATCACGAAGCTTCCATTCTCAATCTTCCCAATTGAAGGTCCGAGGAATTCCAAAGGTTTTGCGCAATCGCCCCAGGTCTTTATCATCTTCGGCGAGACCCTCTTTTCCCTGAGCCTGCTGCCTTAAGTTCTCTCTCCTTCCGCTCGCTCCTCTTTCCTTTCCTCCAGATTGCCTCCCGAGTTGCCGATATCTCGCGCAGTTCTTTGACCCTGAAGCATCTCTCACATCTCATCGCTTCATCGCTTACTTCCACACAAGGTCAGCCTCTCCGCGTTGTGTAGACCTGACCTCAATGTTCCATATCTAACAACCTTCCAGATGGCTTCCGCCGCTCGCAACTTCTCCCGCGTGGCTACACGCACCACCGCCCGCAACGCCTTTGCGACCAGCGCCCCTCGCCAGGCCTTCCGCCAGCAGGGCTCGCGCTTCTACTCCTCCGGCTCCCAGAAGCAGTCCTCCAGCTCACCCGCCCTCCTCGCTGTCGCCGCCGCGGCGGCCGGTGGTCTTGGCTACTGGTACTACACTGCTAGCGGTGCGCCTTCCGCTGGCTCGACCAAGATTGTCAGCCCGACCAAGGACGACTACCAGCGCGTGTACAACCAGATCGCCGAGCGCCTCGAGGAGAAGGACGACTACGATGATGGCAGCTTCGGCCCTGTTCTCCTGCGTCTGGCCTGGCACGCCAGCGGTACCTACGATAAGGCTACCGGCACTGGCGGCAGCAACGGTGCCACCATGCGCTTCGCCCCCGAGGGCGACCACGGTGCCAACGCCGGTCTCCTCGCCGCCCGCGACTTCCTCGAGCCCGTGAAGAAGGCCAACCCCTGGATCACCTACTCCGATCTCTGGATTCTGGCTGGTGTTGCCGCCATCCAGGAGATGCAGGGTCCCATCGTGCCCTACCGCCCTGGTCGTCAGGACCGAGACGTCTCCTACTGCACCCCCGATGGCCGTCTCCCTGACGCCACCCAGGGAAGCGACCACCTGCGCAACATCTTCTACCGCATGGGTTTCAACGACCAGGAGATTGTCGCTCTGTCTGGTGCCCACGCTCTGGGCCGCTGCCACACCGACCGCTCCGGCTTCGAGGGTCCCTGGACCTTCTCGCCCACTATCCTGACCAACGACTACTACCGCCTGCTCGTCGAGGAGAAGTGGCAGTGGAAGAAGTGGAACGGCCCCAAGCAGTACGAGGACAAGACCACCAAGAGCCTCATGATGCTGCCCACCGACATGGTGCTTGTGCAGGACAAGAAGTTCAAGCCGTGGACCGAGAAGTACGCCAAGGACAACGATCTCTTCTTCAAGGACTTCTCCAACGTCGTCCTGAAGCTCTTCGAGCTCGGTGTGCCTTTCGCCGAGAGCACCGAGCGCTGGACCATGAAGCCCACTTGGGACGAGTCCAAATAGATCACTTTGATCCCCTCGTGTCTTGATATGTTTTTTTTGGTGTGGAGAGAGGTATCATTACTGTTAGACTTGCGTCCTCGGCAGAGAGGCACGCACTGGCATTGGAGTTTTGTTGGCTTACCCCTCTTCCTTAGAAAGGCTCATGCCTCCAGGCATACGAGCCGTGACATTAGACTCTAGGATCAAATCGACAGTGTACAACCTAAAGAACTGCGTCATTGTGAAGTTCTACTAGTTTAAGCGTTTAACGACGGGCAATGTGCCGAAACATCTCGAACAAATCGCGATTGACATGTCTAAAGCGCGGGAATCTCCGAGCGACCCAAAGCAGTGAGGTTCTTGGGCGCGCAAAGGGAGCGGGACGTGCAAGAAATTCATCACTGACACTTCTTCTTGGCATTTGAGGAGGGCTCGCGGTTCGGAACGAAGATCTTCATACATGACCAAAAGCAACTCTGGCGCTGTCAGACCGTCTAAACCGCGTGTGAAGAAAGTGTGCATAAGTCATCGGGGATGACGCAAATGTCCGGATATCGCCAACTACCACCTACAACTCAATCCGCTACCTCAACAAAGGTGATCCGGCATCTACGGTACCTTGCCATCGGAAATTTCCTCTACAAGTTGGACCTTTCATCTGCACATCTTTACACAACACGTACCCGCTGCTGATTCTGCAAGTCAAACCCAGCCAAGTATCCATTTGTGCACCTGACTGAGTCGTCGAACCCCACACCATCCGGGACTCGATCCAGCCCAGCCTCGTCACCAGCTCGCGTAGGGCGCAACCCCCCGTCATGGCCGACCGACATGGCGGAGACGGCCAAACAGGCGCGTCTTCCGTGTCACCCGAGCAGCGCAGCAATTTCAGCCCATCTAGTGGAGGCGAGCAACACAACGATGGGCTGAGCGCCCTGAAGAATTTAGCCGACAGGCGCTCGTCGCGAGGTCAGTACCCTGCTTTCAGTCAACCGAGGCGCAACGCAACTGACGAGTCGACTCAGCCGACGGATCACAGCCGAAGCGACGAGGCCCGAAACCCGACAGCAAGCCAGCCCTCACGCGACGGCAGGAGCTCAACCGCCAAGCGCAGCGGACGCACCGCGAGCGGAAGGAACTCTACGTCAAGGCGCTGGAGGACGAGGTGCTGCGACTCAAGGAGATCTACAGCAGCGTCTCGCAGGACAAGTCGCGATTGCACGAGGAGAACAAGCAGCTCAAGCGTCTGCTGGCGGAGAATGGCATTCCCTGGACGTCGAACCGCATGAACGACGACAATGCGGGTGGAGGCGATGACGGCAGCAACAACAACTACAATGCGAGTGTTTCCGGGCAAAGCTACGGCCAGGGTTCACATGGTGTCTTCTCGCCCGATCAGAATTCACAGCAGCCTAGCACGGCGCCGTCGGCCTCGCCGAGTGCAGGGCAGAATCAGCAGCTGATGAGCGGCCAGCAGCTGCGGGACATGACAGCCGTCGCGACGAAGAATAAGGGGGTGGACTATGAACAGGCGGGCATCGAATTCGTGTTGAAGCTCGAAAGGCCGTGTATGGGCCACTTGCCTTTCCTCATGGAGAGGGCCAACGTGCCGGACGAGGAGACGTATTGCGGTCATGCCATGATGGCGTCCTGCCCACCTCGGCCGCTGGGCCTGATTGAGGAGAGCACGCCATATGGGACGTCGAACGTGCCCCGAAACGCACAGGAGGTCGAGGAAACGGGGGCGACGCAGAAGACATGGGAGCTGTCGAGAGCGGACTTGGCAACGCTCATGGATCTAAGTCCCAGGATCGACTTGGACGGCGAGGTCACGCCAATTACGGCGTGGGGCATGATCATGTCGCACCCGAGGTTCAGCGACTTGAGTCTTGCCGATGTTAAGGGGCTGGCTGACGAACTCGGCAGAAAAGTACGGTGCTATGGGTAAGTTTCTATCTATGCTGTATGCAGATGGATATGGCTGGCTGACACCCTGCAGATTCGGCGCAGTGACAGAGGAGTTTGAGGTGCGGGATGCCTTGGAAGGGGTGCTGGCCTCGCGCGCGATCATGGCTTAGTTTAGGAGTGACCTTATTTTGGTCAAAGCGGTTAAAAATACATACGTACGTACGTACTCAGCGGGTGTTGTGTTGATACCATTGAATATTGAATTCAGCTTCTCAAATCCGACAATGTGACATTTGCGAGACTGTGGCTAGTGCTGTGGCTGGTGGCGGGGCTTTGGTGGTCAGCCCCACACCCCACCTTGAACCACCACAAATTCATCGCCAAAAGGCCAAATTCTCCATCGCGGCGCCGCCTCGCCTCGCCTTTACTCACCACCACCACATCCCTCGAAATGGCTGATTCGCTCGACTACGTGCGCATCTGCGAGAGCTGCCCGCCCAGCGACGGCTGGGGCCCCGCCGTCACCACAGAGACGACCCTCGACGGCGTGCCCTATGCCCCCTTCTCCAAGGGCGACAAGCTTGGCCGCATGGCCGACTGGACCACCGAGGGCAAGGACAACCAGCGCGGCGGACGCCAGCAGTACAACCGCAACTACAGAGGTGTGTACCCGTACCCGGCGCCTGATGAAGGATGGAGCAGGACACTGACCCCAGAGCAGACCAGCAAGTGTACGGCGCAGGCTCCGCAATCACCTTCAACGCCCCTGTCGCCGAGGACGAATCCTCCTTTTCGATTGTCAGCAACGCCCGCGACAGCACAAAGACCCGCTTCGGTCGCGGCGCCGTCTTCACCCGCGGCCGAGGCCAGCGCGGCGGTCGCGGTGATACCCGTGGCGGCCGTGGCACTGCCCAGCGTGGAGGAGGCGGTGGTCGTGGCGGTCACGGCTATGACCGCGGTGGCCGCGGTGGCGGTCGTGGTGGCGGTGGCCGCCGCTTCGGCTGGAAGGACTGGGACAAGCCGACGCGCAACCGCGACGCCAGCATCAACATCCGCGCCGACTGGGAGCTGCTGGAGGAGATTGACTTTAACCGCCTGGGCAAGCTGAACCTGGACGCGGACGAGGGCGAGGACCTCGACGACTACGGCTTCCTGTACTACTACGACCGCTCCTTCGACAAGCCGCAGATCAAGGGCAACGAGCGCAAGCTGACGGCCGTGGACCGCGCCGCCTACAACGTGACCACGTCGAGCGACCCGGTCATCCAGGAGCTTGCCGAAAAGGATGAGGCGACCATCTTCGCGACGGATAGCATCCTGTCCATGCTCATGTGCTCGACACGCTCCGTCTACCCGTGGGACATTGTCATTGTGCGCCAGGGCAACAAGATCTTCCTCGACAAGCGCGACAACGCGACGCTCGACATGGTGACGGTCAACGAGAACGCCGTGGACGCGCCCCTGGACGCGGCCGACGGCAACAAGGACGCCATCAACCAGCCCGCGGCGCTCGCCGAGGAGGCCACGTACATCAACCACAACTTCCCCAACCAGGTCGTGTCCGAGTCCGAGTCGACGCGGGTGCAGATGGCGCACGCCAACCCCTTCTACAACGCCTCCGAGGACACGGACCCGCCCGCCTCCAAGGCGTACAAGTACCGCCGCTTCGACCTGTCGACCAACGACGAGGAGCCCGTGTACCTGGTGGTCCGCAGCGAGGTGGACGCCGTGCAGAAGAACGCCATCAGCGGCGACGACCAGCTCGTCACCATCAAGGCGCTCAACGAGTTCGACTCCAAGGCGCCCGGTAGCGGCGGCGCGCTCGACTGGCGGAGCAAGCTCGTCACGCAGCGCGGCGCCGTCGTCGCCACCGAGATGAAGAACAACTCGTGCAAGCTGGCCCGCTGGACCGTCCAGAGCATCCTGGCCAACGCGGACGTCATGAAGCTCGGCTTCGTCTCCCGCGCCAGCCCGCGCTCCAACGACAGGCACGTCATTCTTGGCGTCATTGGCTGGAAGCCCCGCGACTTTGCCAACCAGATGAACCTGTCCCTCTCCAACGGCTGGGGCATTGTCCGCACCATTGCCGACATGTGTCTTAAGCGCGACGAGGGCAAGTTTGTGCTCGTCAAGGATCCAAACAAGAGCATCCTGCGTCTGTACGAGGTCGGCTCCAGCCTGGACGAGGACGACGAGGAGGAGGATGAGGAGGAGCAGCAGGCTGAGGAGGCGGAGGACGAGTAAACATGAGTGTCATGGGGGATGGAATGGAATGGAATGAAATGGGAGTAGGCGTCTCACGAAATCAAAAGCCATAGAGGTATGCCGCAATGATTCTTCTTATCTCATGATTCTCGTCTCACCACACTCTGTCTAAGTCAATCAAGTAATGCTTCTACCACGCCCGTCCTGTGTCTCGTCCTGATCCGCGCTCTGCTCAGACTGCTCAGTCTCAGCCCAGCCTGAGGATGATGTGACAGATCCCGGGATCCGTTCCTAGTTAGCCCGGCCCTCGGCCTGATTGAGAGGATATAGGGCGTCTTGCAATGCCATGATCCATTCCCTGGCCACATTGTCGAATGGATCCAAGCCCAGCTCCCTCGAGGCATAGTAGACGACAGCAGCCAACCTCACGAGCCGCTCGGCTTGCCGCTCGGGCGACAGTAGCCTCAGTGCGTCCACGTTGTGGGTCAAATCGTGGCCGATTAATGCCACCGTCGCCGGCGGATATAATACGTGGGGCATTTGGTTTCGCATGTATATGTCCATGTCGCGCCCGGGATCGGCTCTCTGCTGTTCGTAGACGCCCTCCACGACTTCGCGGACGTCTTCTTGGTAGTCAAAGAGGCGACGTCCCGTGTTGACAGAACGAGTCGAACGAGCCGAACGACCGGCTTCAGAGGGGTCGGCGGACAGGTCGGCGGACAGGTCGGCGGACAGGTCGGTGGACTGGTTGTTGGACAGTTCGCTGACGCTGCCGTTGGATCGTGGACTCGTGGATGGCCGATGGTGGTTGTTGCGATTGCCGTTGACTCTATTGACTCCGTTCACCCCGTTGATTCCATTGACTCCATTGACTCTGTTGACTCCATTGACCCCGTTGACCCTGTTGGTCCCAGTGATCCCAGTGACTCCGTTGAGTCGGAGCGGCGGCGTTATGGCACGTGGGCCTGTAAATGGTACTGCCTCCTGCAACGGTCGCCCACGATAGCCATAGGTGACACCCGGTGTGCCGTCCGGCAATGGTGGTGGAGGCGGGCTAGGTGTTTCTGACCAATATGGGATAGGTGTCGGCGGCCGAGGCAGGGCACGTGCTGGCTGTGCCTGAGTAACCGAGCATGCTGGTACTTGTGGTGTTTGTTGTCGCTGTTGTTGTGCCGGATACTCACTAGGTGCTGGGGCCTGTGGTGGAGGCGCCGCCTGTGGCGGCTGCTGCTGAGCGCTCCCTATCTCTCGAGGCAGCCTCTGTGGCGGTCTACGGATATTCTGCTGGGGCCCAAAGGTAAGAGGTCGAGGATCGGAACCTGGTGTCGAGCGAGGCGGGTTGACCTGTTGCTCGCGGCTTGGGCCACCGGGGTACGGACTCCAGCGAGCTCTCTGCGCCTGGGCACGAAGCGTTTCCACTCGTCGTCCTGAGCCTGTTGATTCTGGTGGAATCAGACCCGCACGGAATCTCTCTGGGTTCAGTGCGCGCAGCAGGTTGTCAATAACGCTGGACTCGGAGGCGGTGATGCCAACTCCCGATTGTTCGGTGGCGGCACTGTCCTGCGCTGGGGGCTCGTCCATGTCCTTGTCGGGGCTTGCGCCGCCCTCCTTAGTTGCGACGCCTTCATGACTTGCGTCGCCCTCCTTACTTGCGTCGCCTTGATGACTTCCGTCGCCTTCATGACTTGCATCGTACTCCATACTGGCGTAACCCTCCTCACTGGCACTGTCCCCCTGACTGGACGCCTTGGAGCTCGGCGGCTGGCTGTACATGTTGTCTTCTTTGGAGGTTATGGATAAATTTGTTGCTGATTTGCACACGTCTGCCATGGAACGAGTCGTTCTGCGGTCGTTGTTTACAATGGTAGCGCTGGGCTCGTTGGCGCTCTTGCCTTGGCAAGAAGGATGGCCGAGCTTGCCACTTTCATCTCTCTCGTTGGCGGATGAAGAAGGAGGGTTTCTCTCTTTGAAATTGTCGTCATTCTTCCCCTGCTCTCGCTTGCGTTTTCTGTTGTTGCTATGGGTTTCCCTGTCCTTTGACTCTGTGTTCACAGTGTGGCCCTTTTTCGCTTCTGGTTCGGTTGCCTCTTGGCTCTGAAGAAGCTTGTCGCTGGATCTCGGCTGCTGTTTGGCTTTCGCCGACTTCTGGCCCCCATCGACTTTGTCGTCCATGGTGGGCTTATGATTGAGTTTTCCGTCGTCTTGAAAACGCTTGATAGGTGGCTGAGCGTGTGGTTGTCTGGAAAGTGGCTGTTCGACGTGCTGGGATTCTAGTATCGTACCCACGGTACAGGCGAGAACAGTTCAAGTGATTGTGAAAGAAAATAAGGCAAATGGGAATTCTTTTTACTCCACGCCATGTTGCCAACAGGCCACATATGTCACATATTGGCGCACAACCGCTTCACAACGAGAAGAACCAGACGAGAAATCACTTGATCCCATCATGCGCAGACTAGGGCTGCTAGTTCAGCTCAACAAAAGTCATAAGAAAAACCAGGCGGATTCGCTATATGACATGGGATGGACGAGGTTGACGTGGTCAAGAGCCAAGGCGCGATATCTTGAGCTAGTTTTAAGCTTGATTTTGGCGGCGGTAGTTCATGGAGACTTCTGTGTCCCGCTATACAAGGTATGGATGTACATGCTCACATACCAGAGATTTCGGTAAGGTTTCCTCCCAATTTCGACTCAATGATACAAGTTGAGAGCCTCCTCGAAACGGTCGACGCACTCGGACCGCGACGGATCGTTAAAGAGTTCCTTCAGCTCAGGAGGGTTCTCAGGCTGCAGAGTTGTCAGTTCAGTCCACTTCTTATGTTTCACCCGGAGAAATACTCACGTTCAGGTACGACACTTGGAACTCATGAATATACGCCTCCAGACCGTTCGCGCCACAGACATTGTCAAAGTCACTCCAGTCGTACCCCGAGCCTTCCGCCTGGTTGCAAGGCTCACCGCCATAGGTGTTGTTGGAGGCCACCTTTTTGAGGTAGTCCGACCAGGTCTCAATGTCCTCCTCAGGAAAGGTGCCGCCATCGTCACCACCGGGTCCGTTGTTGAAGATGCAGTCGTTGTGGATGGTGACCTGGCGGTTGCCCTCGAAGCCGAGGATCTCGTGGTCCTGGGGGTAACGCATGGCGATCTTGGGACCGGCCTCGAGCAGGGCCTCGACGACGGCGCGCTTGACGTCCTGGTTCTCGGTCGTCTCCCACTCACCCTTGCCTGGGCAGAAGTAGCCGCTCTGGGGGAGGTCAGCACTTGTCCCATACACACTTTGCTAGTAGGACGTTTCATGTTATATCAACCCCCATTCTGAAAACTTACGTGCCACTCGCCCCACATGCCCAGGAAGCCGGCCTGAATCACGGGGATCACAATCGTGTCCTCCACTTCCTGGAAAACCTTGACCCAGGTCCGGACATCCTCCAAGATGAGGTCCGCGTCCTCAGGCTCCGACACAATCTCGCCCGACGAGGAGCCGTACCGCACCCTGGGGATGGCCTTGATGCCCTGCTCACCATAGTTGCGCGCCAGGGTCTTGAAGTCGTTAATGATCTTGGTGTGGTCGCTTCCCGCGATGATCTGGATGTAGAGGAAGAGCGTGTCGGAGCGCGTGAGAGGGCTGTACGCAATCTCGCCCGAGTTGTCCCTGTCCGCGCCGATCTCCTTGTAGGTGGCGAAGCCAGTGGATGCCACCTTGAGGGCAGCCGCAGCGGCGAGGAGCTGAGTGAGGCGCATTTTGCTGTCTTGTGTATGTGAGCGAATGTCTTGGAGAAGGGGAACAGCTCTGGAGGCTGGACCAAGGCTGGATCTTATACACCATGATGAAGGATTTACCCGGAGGAAGCTGTAGCTCAGGGGTCTGTCTGGACTCTGTCCTGTCCTTGACTCCTGTCATAGATCTTGACATTTCATTCCAGCCAACCGGCCTGCCTCGCGCACACGCGTACTCGCCACCGGTTGTCGCTTCGAATAAAGTTGACAGGGTCTCTGCATCTGATTTCCCCTGTATTACAAGATCCGTAATAATGAGTCTAGAAGCTTGAAACATTGTTCTCGAGGCGCTGAAACGCACTTGCGGCTCTTGGCGCTCCTGGCGGTCGAGGCGCGAGCCTCTCGGAGCCGAACTTGGCCGTCTTCCAGACTCGATTTCGGTGCCGACGGCTGCCAGCTGTTGAGAGAAAAACTTAAGCCTTCAGGAAATGAACATGGTCAAGCACTGCCTCGGGAGTTGTGCGACGCTTTCGGCTTCCTTGCTCATCTCGGATGTCGGTGTCGATGCCCACGAAGGCACGCGATTGGCACCACCGCTACGGCCCGGGCCTGCGAGATCCGAGCCACGTGCTATGTCAAAAGTTCTCCTAAACATACGTAGAAACTCCAATGCGATTTTTTCCAATGCTATGCTCTTTCTACTCCAGTACAGTGCCGTGGTGCATTCGGCACATCTCCTCATCGCTCCCCCAGTGCCTCTAGGCTAGCCCCCATTCTGGCACACGCCATCAAAGTCCCCGTACTTGTCCATCCCCGCGCGGACGATCCCCTGAAAGGTTTCAAAGGGGCAGCTGGCGCCCGGACCGCTCTGGCACAAGGGCAGCGGTCGCGGCGCCGTATTGGCGATGAACCGCACAAAGTCCTCCTGGCCGCCCTTGCCCCCGTTCATGTCCGCCCGGTCACAGGTCATCTTCTCCATACCGACGTGGCCCAGGAATGGAATCAGATCAGACATCTTCCACGCCCGCACGTGGTTCACGTGCGATGTGGGAAACTCGTCGCGTCCCTGGTACGACGAGGAATTGAAGATGCCCAGCGCCGTGGCTACAAAGGGGGGCACCTCGCGATGCGTAAAGTAGAAGAACAGACGCTGCTCAGTCGGCCACTCGATCGTCGTCCCGTTGCCCAGCGCCACGCCCTCGTCAATGGCCTCGAAGAGCTGGGATTGCGAGTGAAGCCAGGGAAAACCAAGGTAGCTGGACAGAGGGTTGAGCGGACCGACCATGTGCGCGTACTTCATGTCCCAGGCGTACTCGTACGAGAGCCACTCGGCGTCCGAGAAGAAATCACAAATGGACGAGCGCGCGCCCTGAATGGCCGACTCGTAACCGCAGATGGACTGGAGGGCAAAGACGTCCTTGGGGGCGAGGTCGAAGCCGTCTGGGGTGAAGGGACGCAGGCGACGCGAGGTCTGCGTGCCGTACACATTGAGGAACTCGAGCTGCTCCTCTGTCCCGGGGGCTTTCGTAAAGTTGGAGCACGCCTTGTGTGGGAGGACAGCCCGCGTGCCGTCGTTGAGCTCCTTCTTGTCGAGGCGGGTGACGTCAATGTCGCCGTCGTGGGGGAACGCCTTTAGAAAGGCCCGGGCGGTATCGTAGGTCCTGGCTTTAGTGTCGGCCACGACGCGCTCGACGGACCCTGCGAGGTGAGGGTAGCGCTTGGCGAGATGATGGCCGACCCTCGTCGCGTCCACCTTGCCTGAGGGGGTGACGTCCTCGAGGTGGTCCTCTTCAATGGGCGAGGTCCAGTCGTTGAGAATCTCCAGGGGCCCCGAGAAACCACCGCGGTGCTTGTCCAGCTTGGCGAGGAAAGGCTGAATGTAGTCTTCGTACTCGGCGTCGTTGGCGTAGATGGCGGCGTGGCGGATGAGATACGACGCAGCGGACACGGTGCAGCCCTCGGGCGCGGCGTGGGACAGGCCAAAGCCAACGGCGTCAAAGTAGGGTGAGATGCCCGGTAGATGAAGGAGAGGGTCGAATTGATATCCTTGCGAGTGGTCCAATGGCCGGATCGGTTGTTGCGCGAAGGAGGCGTCGGCGCCAGCCAATGCCACCAGCGACGACGCGGCTGCTACCAAGGTAGCGAGGTGGGATGGCATTGTCGTCAGAGCAAGTTGTCCTTGGAGGACAATGAAGGGGGGATGCTTGGTCGTTGAAGATGATGTGACAGACCTCGCGTGGTGGTGAAATTGTTTCAGTTTCTTGCTCGCGACGGATCGCGATGAGTATGACGTAGTCCAACGGCCAGCCCCTGGCCTTGAGAAGTTGGGCGAGCAGCATTTCACCATGATTCATCCCAGCATTCAATTGATTGAGAATATATTCACAAGGAATCCATACTCATTCATCATGGGAGCTAAATAATCTCTGCTATAATCAAGACCCTGCCCCTCGAAGCAGTAGACGAGAAACCCCAGCGGCCCAGCCCCTTCCTATCCCCTACCTCTCATATCGAGGCCCTGATGAGCTGGATCAACTGGGGACCGACCTTGGACGCAATGAACTGGTCGCCCTGGTTGTTGGGATGGACACCGTCGGCCGGGTTGAGCATGCTGTTGGTGAACCCTGCGGCACGCGAGCAGTCTGCAATGACAATGGGAGACGCATTGGTGGTCTTCTGCTGCACCCAGCCTGGAATGGCATTGTTGAGCGCCTCGATTGTCTGGTCGCTCCAGCTCGTCGGGATCAGCTTGTCTAACTGTGCGTGCATTCTCGTTAGCCCTTGACTCGAAAAGAAAATGATGCGCAGAACGTGGCGAGACAGTACGTACCACAACCTTAACCGAGGGGTTGGCAGCACGCAGGGCATCAATGATCAGCGAGTACGAATTCAGGATACTGTTGACGTCCCTCTTGCCAATGTTGACGTCGTTGGTGCCGAGCATGAACTGGACAATGTCCGGCTTCTGGGCCTGCGCCCAACCGTTGATGTTGTTGCGCGCAATGTCGTACGCCTGCCAGCCCGAGTGGCCCTCGTGGTCAGGGTCGAATCCAGACGGCCTCGAGCACGAACTCTGGAGATCGTTCATGCTGCCGACAAGGTCGACGTTGCCCGCCAATCCGGCGGATGCGATCTGGTTCCACACCATGGGTCGCCAGCAGGTGATCTCAGTGATGGAGTCACCGAGAAGCACTGTAACCGAGTTCCCCGATCAGCATACTGCCATGTGTGTGCCGAGACCAGGGGATTCTTGCTACTCACTGACTTTGACCGCTTCCACGGTCGTGCTGGCCGCCAGGCCAGCGATGAAGACACCGGTGCTGAACGGTTTCATCTTGGTAAGCAGCGTGACGTTTGCGGTCTTGTTCGAGATTTCTGAAGCTGTGTAAGATCAAGGCCCCAGTGCCCATCCTTAAGCGACTCACTGCCGCTCTTTTATACGCTGGGCCTCCCCGCGCCCATGTTCGGCATATACTCCGTGCCTCTTTGGGAAGACGCTCAACTGCCGTGTTGCTCTCTCCGAACTGCCTTATTCGACATGAAAGTGCGGGGATGATCCACGGGGTGCATTGACTAAAACTCTTCTTGTCAAGTTATCCCACCAAACTCCAGGAACCGTGCCTTTTTGTTTTCATTTACCCGTTGCATTCAGGCGAGAACGGTGTTCCAAACACCACCATGGTGTTTCAAAGTATCCTTGGCGAGGAGCACAGCTCAAGCTTGTTTGATACTCATGTGCTGCTCCAGGGTTAGTCAGTTAGGGCAACTAGCCATCCCATATGGTCAGCGCGTTCCGTGAACGCGAACCGATCCGTCTCGATCTATCTAGGCTAAGGGTATACCATTCTCTACATTCGAAAGCTCGCAACGTACAACTTGGTTACCCAGCGCTCCCCGCACTTCTTTGTCTGAATATCAGTTACATTAATTGGGAACACACGCAGCTTACACGCGCACCAATGAAATACGTGCTTAGCCAGTGACATCCCACTTCACTTATACACATCATCCAGAACAACCTCACTTTAGCCTCGATATTGCTTGTGCTAGCCACATGTACATTACCCGCCATTGTTCCCTCGTCTTGTGCATAGACGGTGCTCAGCACGCCTGGCGTGGTCGACATCCGTGAATGAGCAGGCACTGTCCCAGTCACCATGGCGCCCCCCGAAAGCCCGATAGACCTCCTCGATATGGAATCCGCACAGCTACACATCTCTGCCTCCAAGAATGAGGCTCTGCAGAGAAAATGTCGTTTTTGGTGCCCTTGACTCCTTCTCCAGCCTGCGAGATATGCCGAGGTCCTGTGCGACAAGACAGTCTAATAGGTTCAGGCCTCGTTGAGACGCTGGAACACTTCGCCTTCAGGAACTGTCCTGTCATGCCGCCACCTCAGCTGCGTGATTCCCGCACAGTCCTTTTGCCCGCTCTCAAATTCTAGTCAATAGTACTCATACGCCCTGATATACTGCGCCCTCTTGACCATCTCATCATACGACTGATTCCACGCAAAGGTATCGTAATGATAGTGCCGCAGCTCGTACGTCTCCTCTTCCAACCCAAGAACTCTCAGCTGCAGGCCTTCAGACTCGGAGATACAGATATCAATGAACCAATTCCCCGCCGAGTTCATATATCGACCTACATACGCCTCCAGCTCCCGTGGCTTCGTGTTCAGGATACCCTCCTGCTCCAGCTTGGCCTCCACTTCGTCCATCCGAAGGACGGACTTTGCAGCGCATCGATTGGCGAGGTCTAGGTAATCGCGCATCGGCTTACCGACCATCAGAGTATCGACGACGGCCTGCGAAACCAGGTCGGCCACGTCACACAATCCCAGCGAGTTCTGCAAGACGACAACAGCTGTGCCGGTCTCTGGAATCATGAGAAGCGCGCTTGTCGTCCCAGGCATGTTGCCACCGTGCCAGATGGCAAGTTTCCCAGGTTAACTCTCGCCGAGGCGTGGAAAGTCATCTACTAGGCTCGATTTCCAACCAAAATCCAATGACCCGGGTAATTGTGTTCTGTTCCAGCCAAGGCCGTATGTCTGCTCGAGCAATGCACCCGGTACCCGTCGACAGATGTGTGGCTGCAAGATTCCCTCTATTTGCATAAGGGGGCTTTTGTGTCCGTCTGGCGCTTTATCCTTCCCATCGGAATGGGGCGAGATCTTTTCTGCTGCCTCGAAATACGCTGTGGCGTATTGGAGCAATTCCGCCATACTCGTCCTCACGGACTGGCCCGCGAACATCATGGTCTCGCTGGAGGCGTTGCATTGGGGCAGCTCCCACGGTTCCCTGTTGGAAAGGATATTGTAGGGAAGCGCCGCATTGCTACCTCGACTCGGCGACTAAGTGATTGTGCTTGTCATTCCCAGGGGCTTGAAGAGTCGCTGCTCGATAAAAGCTCCATATTTCATGCCGGAGATACGTTCAATGACCAAGCCTGCCAAGTTGTACATGTGGTTGTTGTACATGTACTTGGAGCGCACAGGGGCGACTTGCGGTATGTGATTTATGATGGGAATAGATTGTTTCCTGGGCAGAAGAATGCGATTGCCAGATTCGAGGTAGAGCGCGTCCGCCCAGGCTTTGCCGGTGCGATGGCTGAGTACGTCTGCCACATTGAGCTTGGCCAAGCAGAGCGGACTATCTTTCGACAACTCAGGCAGAATATCGTGAATCGGCGTGTCCCAGCCCAATTCCCCGTCCTCGACCAAGATCCCCACACATGTAGCGGTCATGGATTTGTTGAGAGACGCTACGTAGAACAAAGTATTCTCGTCGACAGGTGCTTTGTTCTCGACATCTCGGTAGCCTACATACTGCTCGTGGACAATCTTGCCGCGATGAATGACGCCAATAGCCAGACCAGGGGCACCTGAGGATTTGCGCAGCGATTCGATCAGAGGTGTAATGTCTCTCAGTCTGGCGTGCTGACGAGGAGGAGCCATTTGGGAGATGGCGGCCCGAGGCTGCTATTGAGGATGTGATGTGGTCTGGTGTGAAGGGTGAAGGAAGAGAAGCATTGAGCCGAGCGGGGTGGCGGTGGCGCCTTGGGGTTGTGCGTACGGGGGTATTTAACGTCAAGGTCTAGTCTCTGGTCTGGTCTGGACTAGTCTGGTAACACCAAGACTAAGTTCAATCTCGGTGCCCTCTTTCGTCGTTGGCCGCAACATGAAGCTGCAGCCTGCAGGTTGCCCTTGCGTCACTCCCTGCGAAAGGTAAGCGTAAAGACGTACAACCACATGTGCTGGGTGTTCATCCCGCAGTGTTATGCGGGTATAGCTCATGGTATGTGTTGCAGATTTGGAATATCACGCCTCAGATACGTAGAACTGTCTACATGTATCTAGGTATTATCGTACAGAAGAAATCGATCCACTCCTTTCATTTCACATTCGACTCTCCCTACTCCCAGGCAAGTCCTCAGGCGTAATAGATAACCAGTTGGTCTAAGAATGAACAAAGCTTTTCTTGCAAGTGGTCATGGTCTGGGTCGACTGTCTGGCTAGATATCTCCTTGATCAAACGACAGGCCTTCCGCTTCATGAGTTCGTGCCATGTTTTGATGGACGTGAAAAGTCGTGCCACTCAAGCACCCAAGTTAAGAAGAAGAATGGAAAAGAAGATAACAGGAAGCCAAGCCAAAATTAGTTCGACCGAGGACTGGCACTGCAATACAGCAAGAGCACCATCTCAGAAGAGGAACAAGGCGGCGCCGACGGCAGCGGCGAGGAGACTGGCAAGACCTTCCGCGGCCAGCATGTGTACCGCATGGTCCTCGTCCTCCGGGCACTCGGCGGGGGGGAATGTACCTTTGCAAGCTTCCTCCAGGTCGTGGGCGTCCATACTCTCCACGGTAGCCTTGTCGATCTTGATCTTGCAGGGGTTGGCGGTTGGCGTGGGTGTGGAGGTGACAAGCGCAGCGCACGTCTCTGTTGACGTAAAGACTGATCCGTACACGGTAGCATTGGCCACCTCGTCGGATACCTCGATAGCCACTCCATCGGCTGGGCAGTCGTCGTCGCTGTTGTTCTCTGTTCCAGAGACGAGATCGACCTTTTGGCCGCCCTTTTTGGTCTCAAATTCCACCACAAAGACGTCCTCATAAAGCAGTGGAAAACGATGGTTCCCAAAGGTAGTATAGGAATCCTGGCCCATACGGTCCTCGGTCTCGTTGCACGCTGCCCACTCCACCCACCACCCCATAGAAAAAGGGCCTTCGTCCCGGAGGTCGAGATAAAACCAGTGGAGGTAGGGGTCGCTCTGCGAAGCGGTTACATCCCACCAATTAATCTTCCACGAGCCGTCTGAGACGACGTCAACTTCTGTGTAATTGTAGCTGTATTCATTGTCAAAAGTCCTGGTTCGTTCGGACTGCTTCGTCCTGTTCAGGATGCGCTCGTCGAAGGAAAGTTGGAGATACTCGAGCAGTTGTGAGTTCTGGACGGCAAAGACGATGGGAAACTTCTTCGAGGGCTCGTACGTCGTGTTGTTACGCGGGAAGACCAAACTGGCTTCAAGAACACCTGCGGCTGTGGCGACAGCACCTTGGTAGGCGCAAAGGCCAGCGACAGTCCACAGCGCGTGCGAAACGAAATACATGGTGACTGCGTTTGAGATTGGCGGCCGACTTCGATTTTCCGTTGCTGGTGGTGGAGGTCTACCACCCTGCCCGAGGACTGGCGATGGGAGATGTAAACTTGAAAGGGGGATCAAGTGGAGGACAGACCCCAAATTCTCAATTTCTTGTGTCATCAGTCATCACAACATTTCCGAATGCACATGTGATGAGTGGTATGTTGGCTCTAGAGTTTGTTTAAGCTTGGCAGCGCGCCCCTGCATACAAAAGTGCTTCGACTCGCAGCGGTCCAGCGGACCGAAGAGAGACGTTTTTGATAACTAGATCAGGCAGGGAACATAGGACTCGAGAGAAGTAAACCAAAAGGTCAAAAACATACAACCAACCGGTAAATATTCCCATTCCTTCCAGTCCCTTCCTAAAGAGCCGGATCAATAGTCCGCCCGCCCGACCCGCTCCGCCCGACCCGCTCCGCCCGCCCCGGCCTCCGGCGCCGGAGGCGGCCCCCTTTTCCCGAAATGCTACGCGCCTGCCTCCGTCTTGACCGCCCGGGGGGGGCCACTCTTTCCCACTCATCTCTCTCTTGGACTTCGCCATCATCGTCCGTCGACGTTTGTCGTCCGCGTACGTCTTCATCATCGTCCCTGATTCTTGGACATTTCTCGACAAGGCCACCACCACGGCCGCCACGCCTGAGTAGATTTAATTGAGGTCTAGTTATCCCATGAGAACTCTATCACCTAATGACAAGATTCTAACGCAGTGAACAAGTAAAGGCACTAACCATTGCAAATTATGGCGTCGTCATGGAAGAATCGTCCAGTGGACTGCTTAAAGCTTCACAAACCCTCCCGGCAGCTCTTTCTGTTCAAACCACGCCTCAGAAGTTTCCGCAAAGAGAAGAGGCGCTTGGCGATTCCATGGATGCCTCATACTGGGGTGCGTATACGCAACCGTCTCCGGGTTCAACTCTCTCCCAATCTCCATTAGCTTGACGGCATCATGCGGGTGGTCGCTGCTTGGAATTAACCCGCCTTTCCCTGCAGCAACGATCAGGGTGCGTGCACGCCACGGCGACGGCCACTGGGTTGTAGACGTAGTTACCGGCGAGACGACCTGTCGACATAATTCGAGTGTGCAAGCGTTAGTATCGATGAGAGGCAGATCTGCGCCGTCCATTGCCCAGCGGAGCAAGGAACGGGGGAGACAGTTTTCTACACGAGACATGGCCCATGCTGCGTAAGGCACATAGGGTGTTAACGCTGTTGGGGGGAAGAGCTCAAAGCCAGAGATGAAGACGGAGTTGACCAGGTCTGGATGCGCCGAAGCCAGATGGATGGCGATCTGTGCACCTAGACTGTGGCCGATGACATGTGCCAACCCATTGATGGCGTGTGTGCGGATGAGGTCAGCGACGAGGCGGACCGAGAGATCTACCGAGAAAGGAGTGACGGCGTGAGATTGGCCATGGCCTGGAAGATCGGGGACCAGCAGGTGGTAGGAGCTGGGAAGATGCGGGAGGACTAGATCCCAGTAGAGGCCGGAGGCGAAGGCGCCGTGGATCAGCACCACAGTCGTGTGGCCCCGAGAGTTATGCGCAGTATAGTGCAGCTTGGTGCCGGTATCATCGTCAACGGTGAGGGACATTGATGCAGTTGAAGCCTTGCAGCTGTCGGATACGCGCGTCACCGTAAGCGGGGATAAATTGACGATACAATGGAGGTCAATTGGTGTCAGATAGTGTGTGGCTGGTGCGGTGTGGTCTGGTTCCATAAAGGATTTTGTATAGGGCTGTGTCGGGAGTTATGCCCTCACACGCGCAAACCTAGGCTCAGGATGATGATGATGAGAAGCAAAGATCGTTCGTGTGCCTCCTGTTGAGACGCCACTTGGTTGTTGTTCCCTGACCCACAGCCAATTTCCCTACGGACCAGAGGATAAGCCGGTCCGCAGCGTCCATCTGTTCTGACAGGCTGGCGCCAAGAGGGATTGTGTGGAATACGCCGCTAGAACATCAATTCAGCAAGGTATCTACTGCATTTGCTGTCTCTGCCTTATAAGTGAGCCATGCAGTAACGCTGTGTAGGGTAGGCAAAGTCTCACTAGGTCAAAGGGGGTTGATATTAATTAACTTTTTAGTGCCAAGACACGAGATTCACAATTGCTACTAGCGACATGCTCGATGTTGTAACTAATCTTGGCCCTCTCGTCCCGTGCTTGTCTTGTGGCACTCTTATTTAAGCTTACCTCACTTAGCGGGCGGCTCGTTACGGAGTGGCGACTGTTTTCTTGGGATTCTGCACTGGACATCAAAGCCCGCTGACCTAGCATGGAAGTACGTAGTAAGTTTTCTGGATGTACGGAGTCATAGAGCCCTTTCTCGCTCATTGTTCAAGTCTGGTCTCCTAGGGGCTCATATCTTGCCAAGGCACTAGCTGCAGCACGGTGCAGTGACTGCAGGCAGACTGCTTCAGATCCCCGGCACAAAAACGAGTACCTTATTACCTCTTCAGTACTCACTTCCCACTTCCTCATTCATCTTCCTTTGTTAAAATCTTCTCCTCCCCTGATTGATTCGCCCCCCATATAGGATCAGTATGGCTGTTCTATCTCGTTGGCTGCAGCTTGTCAGCTGGACATGTGCTCTTTCTTGCAGCATGGTCGCTACGGCTGCCCTCGATGATCTATCTACCTGACATTGATGATCTATCCACTGGCATCACGGAATTTCATCAAATCTTTCCTCGCAACGAGACGTATGCACCTTCGCCACTGTTCCTAATCGTGTTTGTATTCCAGAACCCAACTATCGCCCTGTCATTGACCCCGTATGTGTCGTCCACCTTGTTTCAATGGAACCAGAGCACCAGTGACTGGGACGTCAATGAAACGGCCCATTTTTATTACTGAACAAATAGTCAACGCCTCTGATAGCGAGCCTTTTTTTCTCCATCATGTCTTTGTTGGAAACCTCGACACAGAGGCCTATTGGAGCTTCGGTTGGGGAATCACGTGGGTGAATTGCACCGAAGGGGAGGGCCGACAAGTATTCCCTTACGCTGCAAGTTTCAACAACTACATTCGTTTCAAGACCGGAAAGGGTGGTCAAGAACCTGATTTCGTTTCCTCTTCCGACGATTCGCTATGCTCAGATGTCCCGAGCTTTACTTGGAATATCACCAAAATTGGCGAATCGTATCCTCGAAGCCACCCGTCCGAGCGGTGTGCGTACTTCTCGCCAGTCAAGCCAGACCCGAAGCCCTGCGAGGCGCAGGTAGACGCGAAGATTCAAGAGAGTATTCTTGCTTCGGCTACGAATGCTTTCTGTCGAGAGAATGGCCTTTGTCTGAATAAACACTCGAGTCACCCATGTTTCATGTTCAGACTAATGCCCAGAGCGCCTCAACGCAAAAACGGACTACCATGCAGCACAAAGGATGCCCAGTGGCAGGGTCTCCTCGTCCGCCGCTCTCCCCTGATCTCCAACACGGCAGCCCGCAGACAGCAGGCCAGGTTGATGAGGCCTCGCCCGGATACGGAGCGGGCATCCTTGATCTCGTTGTAAAAGCACCGCGAGAACTCCCGTCCGGTGGCCGATGCTATCGGCCACAGAGTGCCGAGCACGGAGCTCGCACCCGAGCAGAGCAGGGCGGTGACGAGGCCCAGCGGCTCGTCCCCGCTCGCGCTGATGCCCTGCGAGGCCGAGTCGCACGCGATGAGCGTGATGTGAGGCCAACAAGTGCCGAGTTTGAGGCGGAACATGTCCACGACGGAAAGAGAACCGTCGGACAGCACGATTCTCTGGTCCGTCACGGCAACCACCCGATCCACGATGCAGTGCCCGTGAAAGTGGAAGAGGCTCGACGTCTCAATCGAAGCCTTGAACTGGCCGAGGCTCGCACCCCGTCCCGTGATGGCGTTGGCCCCGATTGCAGCCGATAACGTGTCCGCGGACTCGTAGACGCGGACCTGCTCGTCACGGAGGAAACGAGTACCCGGAGTCTCCTCGTACACGGCCATAACCGTCTTGGACGTCGGCAGCGCTGGATCCCGCCATGCCCCCAGAGTTTGTCGCCAGCATTGCCAGGCCGTGGTGAGACTCGCACAGTATACCACTGGGTTCCTCGCGATGACGGGCTCCCCCCCTATCCACAGCGCGTGCAGCGGTATGGAATGAAGGATACCAGTGGCGCAGAAGACAAGGAGGTCGTTCTCTTCCGAAATCTCCGCAATGGCTTCGACGAGCGCGTCGAGCTGTCGGAGGCAGTACTCGGGATCATCCTCCTCCAGCTCAGAGTCGTAGAGACTCTCGTCTTCGTCGTCGCGATTATCCACATAGCGCGTCTTCCACTCTTCCAATGATCGCAGGGATAGCGGGCAGCGAAGGAGCTGGGCCGGGCCGTGGTTTCTGGTGGCGACGACGCAGACCTGTCCGTCTTGTACGACCCAGTCCACAAACACCACGTCGGTGACAGAAGCCTCCTGTCTTGCCTCCGTAGCCAGGTCCTCGAGTTGACGCCTTGTGACCGGGGTTCCCGCTCTCAGGCTCAGCAGATCTCGCAGAGATGTGTGCGCACTCATCTCCGCCTGGAGGATGTGGAGTTGGTTGCGAAGGTTGATCCTTGTCGTGCTCTCGCTCGCGCTGATTCTCTGCATCAGCTCGACTTCCCGCTCGAACATGTCCTTGGTCGCCGAGTCCCGTTCAATGGCCACTCTCAGATGTTCCGGAACCAGGACACCCAGAGCGAGCAGGTCCGACAAGCCGCGCGCCTTTGACTTTTGGGTCCAAGACCACAACTCTTCGAGGAGATTCTCTCGCAGACATACTTGCCTTGCCATATCATAGATCCTCTGCACCTTGTCATCGGCGCCTCTCTGTTGCCTGCGCGCCATGGCGTCAAACCCCCCCAGAATCGAGAGGTCCACGCACTCGTCGTTCTTGGCCTTCTCCGCCACAGACAGCTGCTTCAATGCAAAGTCCGACGTCGCTCTTCCGTGGCTCCATGCGAGGTAGCCATAGTAGGCGCACCAGTAGGCCGCTTGGCTGGCCATCTCGGTCACGTCCAGGTTCCGCAAAGCTTCGTGCGCAATGTCCGCCAAGTTATAGGCATCGACCAGGCGATTGAAGTCTGTCGACTTTTGGAAGATGGAGAAATGAGCCAGGGCCTGCATCAACCTGGTGTTGGCAGCTTGCACGAGGCCTCCGGTCCTCAGGTAGAGCGGGACGGCTTTTTCTAGCAGGTCGATCGCTTCCTCTTCAGCACGGCTACCGGGGTGAATCCCCGAGTCCTTGGACAACCAAAGAGCCGCCGAGTTTTGGTAAAAACCGGCAAGCTTTGTTTCCATGTCGGCACTTTGCCCGGCAAGGTGAGGCGTCAAGCTCTCGATTCGTTGGATGTACTGGTCAGTCCGGCCATCATGCGTCCGTATGAGGAGCGTGACGATAGCATTCAGCTTCTCAAAGGCGGGCCCTACCATACCATGCTGGATCTCGTCATTGATAATTGTATTCCACTTTTGGAGCAGCTGGTTGCGGTCCGCTTCAAGAGGATTGGAAAGGGCGAGAGCGATGAGTACTTGCAGCTCCAATGTGTCTGCCTCAGCCCTCTCGATGGGGATCGTTGGCGTGTATACTGCGCAGCTCTTTTGAATCCACGAGAGGGCCTCGGGACCTTTCTGAATCTGTAGGTATGCTTGTGCGACAATGCTGGCAATGGTGGCTTTCTGTCTGCGGCCGTTGGTCTCCAGTACAGCGTCATACAGTGAGACGCCGGTCTCAATAACACGGGGAGCTCGTCCGGAATGTAAGAGCCAGGTTGCCATTGATTTGGTCAAGTATAGAAGCCGAAACAGATTCGCTCCCGACTTGCTCACAAGTTCGTCAGTCAGGCCGATCAAGTTGAGCTGGAGATCGAAGAACCGGGCATCGGTAAATGATGCCTGCAACGACTGGAGACCATTCTGGACGCCGAATAGATAATTCTGCTGCTCGAACGAGGAAACATGAGCTTGAATGGTATCCACGGCTGCTGCGACATCTCCCTCATTCCTTCGAATACGACGGCATATTCGGCGGATGTCGACTTGCATGCTGCCAAAGGCGTGACCAGTCTCGTCGTACATGCGCCTGGCCGCCTCCTCGCGCAGCTCCAGTGCGTCCACCGAATCGAGGCTCGGCGCAAACTCGCTGGTAAGATCTAAGGCTTGCGCCTTGAATATAGCCGGCATCTCTACTCGGATCAATTTGCTGGCCATGCGGTCCCAGGTGTCGACGCGGAGTTGGAAGAGTTCCGTCCCCAAAGGCGATGAAACCGAGGCGGCATACCGACGAGCCGCCATCAATGCGAGCCGATACTCCTTGTTCGATAAGGCGCAATCAAAGGTACTTTCTAGCCAACTGAATGCCTCTGGATTTCTCTGGGGAATATGGAGTTGGCTGACGAGTTGGACGATCTTGCAATATGTGTCTCTGATGAGAACCTCGGTTGCCTGTCAGACAGGTACGCTTTCAAGAGGACGGGACGATCAATGAGAGACAACGCACCACATGATCCGACACTTGATATTCCAGTCCCATGAGAGAGAGCTTCTCATCAAGGCGAGCGGCTTCATCGAAACTTGCGGTGAGGGTGTCAAGATTCTCGCGGACCATGGGCCGAACCAGGCAGACGTGCATGCGGATTCGTAGCATCACCAGCCGGTTTGGTTCGCCGTCTGCTTGCTTTCCGTTTAAAAAGTCTTCCCAAATCTTCAGGGCCTTTGCGAGGCAGCCCTGGCACTGGAGGGTATAGCCCAGCTCCGCCGCCAGCTGGGCTGGATCGAGTGACTGTACGACTGCATCAGATTGAAGAAGATTGGCACCCTCTTCAAAACGGCCTTGACCGCGAAGCTGCTGGAATCTGTCAAACATTCCGTCCATGGATGGGTCACGGCCTGGTACATGGCCTCACGAGAGGAATCGCGCTGCGTTTTGCGAGTTGAGGCTGTGGCGACTGGAGTCCCCGAATGATAGAACTGGCGACGAGGCGGTCAGTCAGCTGAGTAAATGTAGGTACTCAACTGCGGCACTGCCAATATGAAGAAGCTCGGCCACTCACAGAGTCACAGCAGTGCAGCGTGATCACGCCTCATGCAACATGGACCGGGGCGGCTGCACTGGCTGGGTCGCGACCTATCGCCAGTTAGCTGATACGCCGATTTTGAACGACAGAGACTAACAGGACGCGGTACACAGCTCTGCTGCGGCCGATGTTTCTGTGCCGCTCTCCCAAAGGGCAGAGCTAGGGAAAACACCTCGCCACACATTGTCCTATTGATTGCAACACCAACGGACGGGGCTTGTTCACATCACTCAGCGCTGAATACTTGTTCGACGGACACGCCGACTGGAAGGCTCGGCGCACATTGTCCTTGCACCGCCATGACCGAACCAGGCACGTTTGACAGATATGCCGTCCTCCGGTCATACGAACCCCGCGATGTGCAAGTCGAAGAAAGCAGCGATTCCGCACATCTCGGACAGAGAAACTCGGACGATCACAGCACAAGATCTGTCATAACGCACCTCGACGCCGCCGGGCTGGGCATCATCGGCAGGGTTCTGTCGGTTGTGTACGGGACATGGCACGGTACACCGGCGACGCTCGTGTCGTTCCAGTTTCGATTTCGCAGCAGAGCTGGGAGCTTTCGGTTCAGGACGTCTGAGATCGCCGTCACCTTTGACAAGGCCAGCAGCATCCTTCGCGTTGACTCTGGCGACGACGCCGCTGCTATGGCCAGCCCGCCCGCCGTTGTTTCACTCTACCCCAAAGCCCTGGATGGCGGCGAGTGTGGGTGCTCGATCAAAGGCTCGTACTGGCTGAAGAAGAACCAAAACGTTGCCAATCAAGTATACTGGAAGATACGTGAGAACAACAGCGCGGAGACCTCTGGCTTACCCGACCAAGTTGGTCTCTGCGTCGTAGTGACTAGTCGCGGTCCGTTCCTAGGCGTCGTGGAGGCGGAGGCAACCTTGAAGCTCGCGCCCAAGGCCAAGTTCTCCTTCAGAAACCTCCCATGGTCAAAGGACGACCCTCTCCTCTTTGACGGAAGAACTGGAAAGGGACCTCCAATGGAGCAAACGAGGTTCGACACTCTGACAGATGAGCAATGGGCAAAATGGATAGCTATGCTCCACGGAAGTTTGTCCTTTCCACCGTCCATGAAATCGGAGGACACTCTGATGGAGGACACTTCTTCCGGCACATCATCCTCCACAGAACAAACCGGACGTGCCGACTTAGTGTATCGTATACGAGGCATCCCTGCAAGTTGGTCCGAGGACAAGCTTGTTCTCGAGTTGGCCGCTCTGTTCTCTATTCAGGCCAACCAACTCTCACTGCTAACCTTTGCACGGAGCGCGTTCGCCCATCGCTCACGCGAGGCTGCGGTGGCGGTCGTCTCGTTCCTTTCTGGACCGCCTCGCGTCCTGGTATCAGAAGAACGACAGTGGTCATTCTCGATCCCGGGAGTTTCGTCTGGACTGGGAGCCGCCATCGCGACACTGGTGCTTGACCGGGATTTCGAGGGTCTCACGCCGCTTGGACGGATTTCTCCCACCAGCACGCTCTTCTACGCCGAGTAAGTCCCCATAACTATTGCTTCGCGTGTCAAGTGGGCAAGAAGAACTGAGATGCCTTGGCCGTCCTACAGCATCATTGCGGTTCCAGGCGTTGGAGGCCACGCGTACGGATCGTTCAAGGAGAGAGGCAGGTCATACATGTGGTTGCAAGATTCTCTGCCAGTGGACCTGCGGCTGCTCCCAGAGTCCAAGGAGGCGCGGGTCCTAATTTATGGCTATGACTCGCACTTGTCGGAAAGTCAGTCGTTCCAGAGCCTCTGGGACCTGGGCGGCAAGCTGCAGGCCACCATCAGGGAAAGCCGTTCCGTAAGTCCTCCTCCCCCCCTTTTCGAGAACATACGAGGAGGTTCATGTAGCTGTTATTTATGAGCCCAAGCAAGCCCACCAACTTACTTTGGGACACTACAGGATTCTCAACCCCAACGACCAATCGTGCTCATAGCTCACAGTCTTGGTGGCCTTGTTGTCAGAGAAGTACGACTCCCCTGGTTATACCCTCCCGAAAATGGGCGTCTGACGTGAGGGCAGGCGATCATCCGCATGAGTCGGGGTAATGAGCGTGATCGACATGCCTTGAACTGTATTGCGGGCGCGATGTTTTTCGGAGTGCCTAACAAGGGGATGGACATCACATCTCTGATCCCCATGGTTGGCCACCAGCCTAATCGACCTCTTCTAGATTCCATCTCCTCGGACTCGGAGCTTCTGGGAGCGCAAAGCGTGGCGTTTCAGGACGCAGTCTCGTCCATGTCGTCCGGGGGGCTCCCAATCTTCTCCATCTACGAGACGTTGCTTTCCCCCACCGCCGTTCAGGTATGATCTCCTCTTCCTTGACAGGTCAGAGCCCCTCGAAATGCAAAGCGCTGATCCCCAGGATGACAGGAGGGATCAAAGTGGAGAATGGCTGGCACGCCTGCCATGCTGGTCGACCGTGACTCGGCAACGCATGGTCGGCCGTTGGACGCTGAGAGCAGGTTTGTGCTGGGCTTAAATAGAAACCACTCCGATCTAGTCAAGTTTGAACGCAATTGCGACGATTATGAGCTTGTGCTGGGGTTCTTGAAAGAGATGCTGACAGGCTACGAAGTAGCAAGTAAAGCGGATGGCGGGTGACTTTCAGACTCCGACTCTGTGGTAGCATCGAGCATGTACGCCTAGCGAGGGTATAATGTCGTGGAAATCATGACATCAATGCAGTGCATCCCGACTAGTCATGGGGTTTCTCCATTCAAGACACGTCGGACATTAATCCGAGAAAGCATACGAGGTGATCGTGCGGGAATTTCGCAGAGCACGGTGGTATATTAGATCAATAACTGCCACACCGTATCAGGTTCACACAGCCCAAGGGACCGGAATCAGCCGGAAAGTATATGAACTTCTGTGCTGTTTGAGCCAGTGGCGCTCTTCTTGATAGCAACGAGGTCGGAAATCCCAGGTCTGTTCCAGTTCACCATTGCGAATTCAAAACTCCCATCCGTTCCATGCAAGCCTGTGCTCGTCTTAAGGATGTAGTTCTGATAGCCCGAAAGGGCAGAGAGGATGTAAACCTCTGTGTTTTCTGCCCCGGGCTTGCCTTTGTTAATGACAACGAGATCCTGGCGCCCACGTCCCTTCCAGTCGGCCATGATGAACTGGTACTGTTCGTTTGTCTCATGCAGAGCCGTGCCTGTCTGTAGAATCCATGACTGGAAGTTCGAACTACCCGAGAGGACGTGTACTTCCGTACTACTTGTCCCGGTCTTGCTTTTCTTGATCGCGACGAGATCTGGACGCCCATCGCCGTTCCAGTCACTGACGAGGAATTTGAAAGTGTGATCAGTCTCGTGTAGGGGTGTTCCCGTTTGCAAAATCCACGTTTGGAAGCTTGATGCGCCAGAGAGGATATGCACTTCGGTGGTATTGGATCCGGTTTGACTCTTTTTGATGGCAATCAAGTCAGGGCGTCCGTCGCCGTTCCAGTCAGCAACCATGAATTCAAAGGTGTGGTCCGTCTCGTGCAGGGGTGTTCCCGTCTGTAAGATCCAAGACTGGAAATTGGACGCGCCCGAGAGGATATGCACTTCTGTGCTGTTCGACCCGGTCTTGTTCTTCTTGATAGCAACAAGATCTGGGCGTCCGTCACCGTTCCAGTCAGCGAAACAGAACTGGAAGCTATCGTCGGTCACATGTAAAGGTGTTCCGGTCTGCAGGATCCATGATTGGAAATTCGGTGCCACGATCAGATCCCGTGGCACTTCGAGGCCGGCGAGCCTTGCCCTCTCGATTGTGAGCTCGCGGATGCCGAGCCATTCGTGGAGCACATTTTCGTACAATGTCTCGTTTGGATCAAGCTCTGTCTTTCTGAATGCGTCGCTCATCTCTTTTTGCTGTTGAAGGACACTCGTTCGTGAGTTGCCCAAAATTGGCTTCCCGTTGAAAGTCGCAACCCATCCCACTATAGACTTCGCCGGAGCTGTACTCATCTCCCGAAACATCTGAAAGCCTTTTGCCATCGAATTCTCGCACTCGTCAATGGAGTCTCGAATGTGTAGGAGGACGTTGAGCAGTTCCCCTTTATCCCCAGTCACCAAATGCAGCTCCTGCAGGATCGTTATTCTCAAGCCCGCTGCAACTATATAGGAGGGTAATCCGAGATATCCCAGACTGGCGAGTGTAGCGAGCAGGTCCAGCGAGTCATTGGCGGCATCGTGTAGCCGAAAGAGACTTGTTGATGGTGCATTGTTGTAATTCTCAATGTTCCGGACAAGACTCTCGAGCTTATCAGTGGCTTCCTGGAGCCGTTCTGCTTCAAGAGCCTTCTGGAGCACAGCAGCGATCTGCTTGATCGATCCCGCTTGAAGCTGGGCGTAGTTTGGTTTCCGAGTATTGAATAGGCTGTCCATTACCTTGGTGCCGACCCATCCAAGCGCTCCCTTGGCGATCGCAGTCGCAACCACCGCCCATGTGAAAGGTTCAGCCATAATACGTACCTGGCTGAACTCGGCAGCTGCTTTCGTGATGATCCGGGCGAGCTAACTTGCTACAATGTGGACAGGGCAACGCAACGTTGTATGTAGAGTGTAACCGAACCCAGAAACCAGCCTTGGTTTGTTCCCAGGATAACCTGGGCATTGGACCAATATATGCCCACGCTTGTCTTAGATGGCAGGCCAGCTAGTTAGGGTCTAGACTCTAAACTATTGTTCAGCTGAAGGCGGGGCAACATCACTGCATGTGTGTGCTAGTTGCCAGTAAACCAGATCACGAAGGCGGCACATGCATTGGAAGGAATGTCATGGCAAGGGTCTGGACTCTGGTCTAACCGCCTGGTACTTCCAGTCCCGAGCCCTCCGACCATTCTTCTCCATGAAAGGGTCGACCTGGCACCGCCCATGGCTGTGCTTTGGCCAATTCGGTCAACAATGTTGGAAAAAGAATACAGACGGGCCGCCCTCGTGGCGTCCAATAACACTGTCCATGCGACAAGACACGGCCGTGTGGCGGCCGTCCCCTGCTTCGCCTGAAGCGGTGGCATTTGCACGGAGATGATTGTCCACGGAGTTTTTACATCTGTGGATATGGGCCCCTAAATATGATCCCAAGGCTCATTAGATAGGATACAGACGGTGAAGAAGAAGGGAGGCCTGAGGAAATTCCAACAAATTGACTGTCGACGATGCTCCAGTCTATGCTGACATGGTTGACGTCCGCGGACAGCAGGGACAGAGTAATGGGCTCCGTGATGCCAAGATATTTCAGCGCATTGAGTGGTCCGAAGAAGTCGAGGGCCGTTTAGGCTGTGCGGGGAAGAGAACGACTGCGATGCGCAGAAGGCTTGTGGCTTTTAATCAGCCTGGTAAGGGATCATGGCATGAGCAGGTTGCGTCATTGGGCTTGGTCCTTACTCGTGGTGTTGGACATGATGGCTTCCTGTGAATGCGTACAGGTTTTTGATTGTGTGATGCTTCAGGAATACCACAGGGGCTTCGTCGTCCAGGTCCGTTTTATATCTCCCTCCCAGGTGATCCATGGTTTCCCCTATGCTGATGCGTCCCTAATGACAGAACTAGATCTAGGATTCATTTTTGAACAATCAGGCCGGCCTTTTGAAGAGCGGGAATAGCCTGCTGCTCCGTCCACTCTGTGCACTTCCTCAAAGGAGCACGAGCTTCTCCAGGCTCGTAAAACGTCAGCGGGTTCCAAGACTTGACTGGCTCCGTCTTCAAAGTTTGAGTATTAAAAGCCTTCTGCTTTGGAGGTGGAGGAAGGGTTTTGAGGAGATTCTCAAACTCGGTGGGATAGTCTGAGGCAGACGTGTAGCCGAGGAGCTCTTTGGAATGAAGCGTTTCGGACTCGAAAGGGTTATGGCATGCCTCAGACTCGTAGTGCATGCCTTGAACAATGTCGCCAGTGACGTGATGCTTCACACCGGACCCATGCCCTTGGGCAGTGGTCTCCACGAAAATGACGGTGTGGAAGCGAGGACTGGGCATATCAGGGTCCTGCATAGCAAGATGAGACTTGAGCTTATACACAGCGTAAGACGCAGACATGTTGAGATACTGATGCTGGTCCAAGAGAATCAGTAAAGGGGGATAAAAGCAGCAAATATGAGAGATGAGGAAGGGAAAATGGAGCATCAATCTCGAGGAACGAGGTTTGCATCTGTCTTTTATCATCTTGAGCTCCCATGATGTCGTCACTGTTCTATGATTTTCTACTTTTCTGGCTTCCCTTCGGCCTCGGCGCCAATAAAGCCAATGGCAAAATATCCTCACCGGATCCAACGGGCTTATCACGTTCAATCATAGGGTCCTGAATGTCAGATCTTGTTTCAGATCTGTGGAATAGTGTTGGTTGTTGATGGAAAGTAAAAGGGCTCCAATTACATCTTTGCTCTTGCCGCCTTGCAGCAAATTGATTGGTACGAAGCTCGCTGCCTGACGGCCTCCTGTGGAAAAGTTGCGCTTCTCCAACTTCCTCTCAACCAACCCAACAGAACGCAGGCGCACACCCTTCCATGGAAACGTGAGGCATCACAACTACCTGCAAGGCTGCCATCCTTGGTCGACATAATAGAGAGTGCCGCACATGAATTGCCATCCATCTTTCATCCCAGCAGTCGGTGGACAGTATTAGTCAACAACGTATCTGTTGTGAAGTATGGAGCCTTTGTCTTCGAGAACGAAGGCCATGCCCTCCTGATGATAGAAGGGCTTCCCGACGGTCCTGCGCCTGTCCTCTACGCAATGAATCGAGAGGGTGACAGGTTGTTCCTAGTGATGGAGTATGTCCAAGGACAACAGCTTGATCAGGTTTGGAGTGATTTGTCGGAAGCGCAGAAATTGTCCATCACCAGCCAGCTACGCAGAGCGACCGACAATATGCGAGGCCTCTTGTCACCCGGCTATTTCGGCGGCATGGTGGGCGGACCAGTGCCTCACCGGTTCTTCTTCTCTGCGAAGAAGGATTCAAGATCACAGGGCCATTCGCCACAGAAGAAGAGTTCTACCATGTCCTCTTCGAAAAATCAAAGACGAACTGGGAATGCCATCGTCGCAGGGCCTGGGTGGCTGAATTCGTCCGCCGGCACTTTCGTACAGCGTTCAGGAGTCAAGGTAGCAGCGTCTATATACTTGTCCAGAAACTTTCTTGCAGCGAGGAAGATGACAGCCCAGAGTCAGACTACATGTATCAAGTGACGGCTATTGTGGACTGGGAGGCCGCAGGGTGGTATCCGAAGCCATGGGCGTAGTCTTTGTGCTTTACATATTTTGTTTGGTCGGACGATTGGCCAGAAAAGCTTGAGAAGGTTTTGGATCCTTATGTTCAGGAGTCAGCGGTGATCAAGCTACTATTAGGGGAAGATTTAGACCTGTGACGGTTTCTTTGTACTCAGGCCCGGGTGTGGTGTCTTCCGAGACTATGGCTGACTAAATCAGGGGATCTGATTCGTTCAAAAGCCGGGGAAGTGGGTCAAGGGACCATGTCTAAAACAATACATGTCTCCGAGAGGTCTATTTTGAGTTTAGCGCTGGACTTTTTCCCTTAGCTGCAACCTTAATGAAGACTTCAAGTTATACTACTACGTAGCAATGGTTCTGGCCGTCTCCTCTCCCAGGCGACCACAGCATCCATTCATGCAATCGCTGACGGTAATTGCATCACGATAGTATCGCGATCGCACCAAGCAAACAAATGTCCCAAAGTTGTACTTTTATGATTTATCCCCAACCAACACATTCAGAACAGACTAGTCGCCTCTCCCACCGCAAGCGCTCCGAGTCACGATACGCGCCCGCCCAGCCCCAGCTACGTTTGGCGCCCCTTGGTTGTCACGGAATCTGAAACGATGCGCACGTTTGGAAAGGTCATGGTCGACCAAGACGACGCCATGAACGACTGAGACGATGGCCTGTCAGAAGGGGTCTATTTCATGGTCAAAAAGATTCGCTGTCCCCCTTCTCGTCTCTCTCCCTCTCTCGTCGTGTCTGCATCTTCATCTTCAACCGCAGTGCCGTTCTTACTTTCTCATTCCCATAGACGACAGGTCGTCTAATTAGATTCTTCAATCATCTTCAATTCCTTCTTCACTCTTGTTACGACTCGTTCCTTTCCAGTACATATACGCAATGCAGCTCCTCAACTATCTTCCCGTGGCCTTGCTGGCTTGTAAGTTCCATTTCACCAGACATATCTTTCCCATCCCAAAGAACCTCTACCAATGAACACCAACTCACACCTTATCCCTTCGCAGACGCCACAGGGGTTGCCGCCGTCCCCGATCATGATTCTGGTGATAACTCCTCCTCCACCGAAGACTCCGCAGCCGACTTCACACCCGCCGTCAACTGCCGCAACGACATCTGCTACTCCGCCGTCGTCCCAGAGGCCACCGCCAACTCCGAGTCGGGGCCCATCTGGTTCCAGATCTACGCCCCGACAAAATTCGCCTGGGTCGGTCTCGGCACCGGCACCCAGATGGCCGATGCCAACATGTTCATCATCTACCAAGACGGCAACGGCAACGTCACGCTGTCTCACCGCCAGGCCAGCGGCCACACCATGCCCCAGGTCCCAGCGGATAGCTCCGTGACGACGACGCTCTTGCCTGGCACAGGTGTGAGCGACGGGTTCATGGTGGCCAACTTTCGTTGTACCAACTGCACCACCTGGAAGTCAGGCGAAAGTCTGGACTTTACGTCGGCCGGCACACCCATGATTGGCGCGTGGCAGGAGGGCGACCCCCTTGATTCGACGGATGTCGAGGAGAAAATTGGGCAGCACACGGGCAGCCCGCGCATCTTCTCCCTCGATCTGTCTACTGCCATCAAGTCGACTGCTGGAAATCCCTTCGTGGACCAATTTGCTGTCCCCGAGGGGGCTAGTAACAGCAGTTCCGCGGATGGCGATTCTGGGGACGACACTACAGGTGGTGATGGCGAGAGCGCCGGTGTTGGCAAGTTCTCCCTTGTTTCTGGGGGTGTTGCTGCTGCGATCATGATGGGCCTCTCTCTCCGTAAGTTTCCTGGTGTGTGACGTGGTTCCGGAGCGTTGATACTAATCGCCATCTAGTCATGTAATTTATGACATGCATCGACTCGAGAGACAAAGGTCCGGTAGCCCTGTAGGAAGGCTTCTATCATGGGTTGAGACTGGTGGAAGAGAAGCTCCCCACGCTGGAACGCGAGATCTATCTGTGATAGTATCATGTCGTCGGGCCACGCAAGTGGCACGGCTGTTATAATTGAGCGAATGCATTGTCTTCTCAACAGACCAACATAAACGACCATGCCCAAAGGATGAACTCAGACCTACCATTTCACGACAGGCCGTCCTAAGCAGGCAGTTCCTCGTAGTATGGTGACCTTAGTATTCATTACACACGTATTTTCAGCGTCTATTCCCATCCCGGGCCTCCCGGAGTCCGGAGTCCGGTCCATCCCCGATGGGTACGGTCTGGTCTCACTGTAGCACGGGCCACTCACCCTTTGTGGGCAGACATTTCTTCCTCTTTCACCCCTGGTTTGCACTGGATCTGCCCACCGCTATTTGATGACTTCATACATTTGACAACATCCAAGCCGCTCTCGTCGTACTCAGCCAGGACCGTCGCATGCGTTGCCCCTTGTCCTCTACATGCATCCACTCATTGAAGCCAGACGCTCCACCGGCACGAATTTGCTGATGTATTTGGCGACTCGTCTATCCCCTTTCCTGCAAGACGGCTGATGCCTGGCTCCAAGGTTTACCGCGAGCCCGAAGGAATAAATGAATAGGCTTGGAAGCCTCAGCATTTGGACAGCCTATGTAGTTGGAGAGCCCGCTCAGGAGTCCATTGGCAAGCCCTGTCCACCGAATTGGGAGCCTGGACTAGAGTTCGGCAGTGCGTCATGAAAGTAAGGGCCCTGGGCTTGGAGCTCGGCATCTGCTTATGGGCAGGATTCGTTCCCCTGTCGATTTGTCGAATCCTACCGCCTGCCAAGAGATATAACTATACATACGCGCGCAGACCATACATGTATGGAGCAATAGGTCAGAAATTTATTGGTGGAAATTGCATGTCTCGACGACATCAATCGCACTTACGAACACTCATTCGAAAACAGACGTAAGGTACATGTAGACAAGACCGTGACATATTTCCTTCTTTGTGATACCACCCTCTTCATCAATGTTTGTGCCATGCAACATGAAAATGATCGCTTCATTACGCTCCCTGGAGTGTACGGGACTTTGCATTGTAAAGCTCGTCTGACTAGACTAGACTGGATCCCAGCAGAAACTACACAGTCGGCATGTGGGATGCGCCAAGACTCGCCCCATTCGATCCCAAGCCAAGAGTTCGACAGGTCCATCTACATGTGTTACCATGCATGATATGTCCGTGGTCCATCAGCACTAGATGCAGACTCCGGAGTTGGTGGTCACAAAGAGGCAGCCAGAGCAGCCATTGAACCAGCAAGTCTCGTCGCCGGTGCACGGGTGGCCGTACAGGCACTGTCTCTTGAAGAGGGTGCCGTCGTCGCGACGCTCGGACTGGCTCTGGCTGGCGATCTTTGCGAATGTCTCGACCTGGTCCTCGGAGAGAGGCCTTTCACCCAGAAGTTGGCCGTCGGCGCCAATGCGTTGGATCATGCCGGCCTCGGCGAGCTTCAGAGTGATACCATCGCCCTGGGTGGCCCAACAGCGTTAGCCATGAGTTCCATGAAGAATCATTTCCGTTGGATGGGGACCAAAGTTTGGTGGTCAACGTACCTGGTGGATCTCGTTTGCGCTGGGCGCAGCCAGGACGTTGGGAAGGGCAAGGGCCGTGATGAAGAGGGAGGGCAAGGAGAACTGCATTGTGATTGTCGTTGTGGTGTAGAAGTGCGACTTGAAGTTTTTGTTACTGAGAAGCTTTCCCCGGACCTGCCGTGAGTCTTATAGCAAGCGGGGAGAGACCTGCCCAGCCCTCTCTCTACGCCCGCAGACCCGTCATACGTTCTTGACCCTGGTGGTTCCGCCCCTGACTTCCAGAGAAGGATGATTAGTCTGCTTTGAACAATCCATGCAAGCTGAGCTGGCTGCTATATTACAGATCACCTCTCAAGGAACTTCTCGGACTCTGTCCAGTGACATGCTAGTTTCATACCCTCCATCTACCGAAACGACATATCGTGCAGGTAGCGCGATCCTTCCTCGGAATTTCTCTCTCGGTAAAAAGCATAGTCCGACGAACTTGGAATCCTCAGTTTTGGCAGGATTCCTCAGGAGTCAGGAGCCTGTTCACGTGGAGCTCATCCCAGGGTTCTCTTTCGGTCACCTATGTCACAGAGTAAGCTTGAAGCTCTTGGCTTTCGACGAAGTTGAGCCATTATCAGGCAGCAATGCAAGTCGAGACATGGACTCACGGTCACCGAGATACGCAAAGTCCGAACGCGTGCATGAGTGAACGTTTGTAGCTCTCGTTCTCTCTTATCAGTCTATGTCATTGCCAAGCGCCCATGTCTCCTGTTGGGGGAAGCATCAAGTATAAGTATGCCACATGTCACCCTCTCTTCCATGTCTTCATTTCAACAGCAACCAACATTTGATCCCTCCACCTCGAACACTTCACAATGCAGCTCACCAACCTCTTCACCGTTGCTTTCCTTGCCGCCTCCGCCGCCGCGGACTGCTACGAGTCCGGCGCCGACTAGTACGACCAGGACGCGGCCGCGGTGGTGGCCGATAAGGCCTGTGACCTGAAGTTGGGCGGCACGTATGGCCCCGAGGGCACGTACAATGGAAGAAAGGCCGCGTGCTTCAACACGCCCCACGGAAAGATGGACTTTATCATCACCCACATCTCGGATGGCGAGAGGGATCTCTCACAAGAGGAGTGCTACGACGGTCTCCAGAAGGAAATTCATGGCTGCGGCAAGGGAGGATCATCCAGCTACACGAACTGGCGTTACAAGTACGTATGACCCCTTTCGGCAAGCAGCTGCGGCAGCAGTTGGCTATTTTCATCCAAGGTCGACAAAGATGTACTGACAATTTCCCTCCTCACAGGGCCGATCCCAACGAGGGCGAGTGCTAGATTGTGTAGTTTGGAAAGATCGGGGAATATTTGACGAATGTCTCAGCTAGAGCGGCACAGGAATCCATTATTCTGTATTTTTGAGAAGATGACACAGAGCCGGCAAAACTAGCTTTTTTTGTCATTCGGAAACTTGACTCTGATTTCTACATGTCCAACGTACTCCCATTGTGTGCTCTAGGCTTCTCAGAAGACGTACTGAAAACGCAAGCTCCGATCCCCCTGCTTGCCGTTGCTTTCCTTACTCTCGTCCAACAGACGCTTCTTCTCTCGCATCCGATACTTCAACAAAGCATAAAGCAGGCCCACGCACAGCAAGGCGACAGCTTCCCCTGCGAGCGAGATCGCATTCCCCTTGACGTACCGCGGCGCATCGTAGGACGGGTAGATCTGGGACGAGGCCAGCCCGGACGCATTCGCCAGCGAGATGAGGAGCGCAATCACAATGGACCGCTTCGAGTCGGGCTGCGTGTTGTTGGACACCCACGTCACCAGGACCGTGTTGAAGGGGTAGATACCCGCCCCGGCCAGGAACATGGCGAAGAACCCAGCCGCCTTGTGGCCTGTCCCCACGACGATGGCGTATCCGCAGATACCCAGCAGGGGCGTGTGGATGAGGCAGACGGCGCGCTTGCTGAGCCGATCCGAGACGAAGGTGGTGATGGCCGTCGAGATGGACGCAAAAATGTACACGGGGATGCTGAGATAGTTGGCCTCCAGCGCTGTGTATCCCATGCCCCTGAGCAGCGTGGGGAGAAAAGTACCAAAGCCAAAAAGGGCGATGGAGGAGCAGAACAGGGCGGCAGACGCGAGGTACAGAAAGGGGTCCTTTAAAGCCATGGCCACTTGGGACACATCCAGTGACGCCGTCTCCTTATAGGGGTGGTTTCGCTCCTTGATGCGCATGACGATGCGCTTCTCCTCTTCATTGAGGAACCAAGCCGTCTCGGGCGAGGCCGGAAGGCTGACCCAACACACGAGCCCCAGGACCAGAGATATGACACCTTCCACAATAAAGAGCCAGCGCCAGGCGGAAAGCCCGTGCCGCGACCCCATGGATTGGATGCCATAGGCGAACAGCCCGCCGAGAGCCCCAGACAGCGCTATGGTGATGTACAGCACGGCAACCCGCTTGGCCTGGGATCGGGCGGGGTAGATCTGCGAGATGGTGAACGTGAGGGCCGGGAAGAGTCCTGCTTCGAAGAAGCCGAGCATGACGCGCACGGCAATGGTCTGGCCGTAGCTGTGGACGAAGCCCGTTCCTATGGTGATGGCGCTCCAGGCGACGACGGCGAGGGCGAGGACACGACCAGGGCCCCACGTCTTAACGGCGATCACCCACGGTGTCTCGAAGAGGACGTAGGGGATGTAGAAGTACATGGAGATGTTGTTGAAGTCGGTCCCGCGCATGCCCGTGTCCTCCTCGAAGCCGAAAACGCGGGCGTTGCCAATGTTGGTGCGGTCGAGATAGCCGAGAAGGACGAGCAGGGCCATCTGCGGCATGACGAACTTGTCGAACTTGGACAGCACATTGTTCTGCTCTTTCTCATCCGCCAAGGTCGTGGTGGTGGCCTCGTTCAGGCTGATGTCGTCGTTGGGACGAGTTTGTAACTCCGGGTCCTTGTCTGAGGTGAGCATCTTGTTCAACAGCGCTTCTGGCTTTCGTTATGGGCAGGTGAGAGCTCAGACTTACCTTTGTAAGTGCTGAGTCTACCATTTAAGAGCCCAGGTGATGGCCGCCTGCTGCGGCATTACATGTACACTTTCCTGCCTACCGCCGACATGGTGGTCGAAGGATCAAAGCTCCGCCATAAACAATGGCAGACCGATAGAGGTCAACTTCGTCATTGGCCGTCTTGATCAGGATCACCATCCTCGCTTCTGTTTTGAGGCTCCTACGACGATAAAGATGCAGTGTTCCCCGCATGTAAGCTGTCTTGCTGCAGCTGGGTGGAACCCCTGATAGTACATATATGGCCATCGTCGGCGGACGAGATCCGACGCCGGACTCTGAGATGATCGACTGGCCGTCTGCCGGCAGACAAGTCGGCTGGGATAGATCCGAGGGGCGGGCTGGTTTCCCAGATAGGATTGTAGCAAAGAACGTCCGGTCTCGCTCTCAACGCCCGCTTACCCCAACCTACTCTATATGTACTCTCGTGGAGTTGGGGTCAACCTTTCCATCATCAAGAACATCATTCAGCTCGTTGTCTTTTGACTGAACCGCTTCGCAGGTCTCACCATGGGTTCTCTGACGAGTTCATCAAGTCTCACAATCAACCAGGAGAAGCTGGCCAGCTCTCTGCACGAGAGCTGCCAGTTCGGTGCCGCTCATCGATGGGGCAAGTGAGTTTGACTTCCAGGACAGTCGTGCAAAGCTGACGCCCCCCGCTAGAAGCACCGAAGAAACGGGCATGGCCCGTCTGGCTCTGGACGACACGGACAAGCAGGTCAGGGACTGGCTGATGGAGCAAGCCAAGACTCTCGGCCTCAAGGCCTTTGTCGACGAGATGGGCAACCAGTTCATCGTGCGACCTGGAAAGCACAGTGATATGCCACCCGTCATGATGGGCTCCCATCTCGACACGCAGCCTACTGGCGGGCGGTACGATGGTATCCTGGGTGTCATTTCCGGTCTCGAAGCTCTGCGCACACTTGTGGATAGTGGCTACGAAACAGAAGGCCCAATTGGTCTGGTAAACTGGACAAAGTAGGTGATCATCCTTGCAGTACATGCTATGTTTTCCTCGTTAAACACTGACCAAGAACCCAACAGCGAAGAAGGTGCCCGCTTCCCCAAGATGGCCGTGTCCTCCGGCGTCTGGGCTGAAGCCGTGCCACTGCAAACAGCTTGGGATCTCCGTGAGGTCCTCGCCAAGGACGGCGCGCCCAAGTCCATGAAGGAGGAGCTCGATCGCATCGGCTACTGCGGTGAGCACAAGGCCTCGTACAAGTCCAACCCCTTTGCCGCGCACTTTGAGCTCCACATTGAGCAAGGGCCTATCCTCGAGGACGAGAAGCTGAAAATCGGCGTTGTCAAAGGCAAGTCTTGTCTTTCTGCTACTGCGGTACCCCCCTGACTAACTTGACAGGCGTCCAAGCGTTCAAGTGGTTCAACATCACCGTCAAGGGGCGCGACAGCCACGCAGGCACGACACCTCTTTACGCCCGCAAGGATCCTGTCCTGGCCGCCTGCAAGCTTGTCGCTGCCGCCAATTTCATTGCGCATGAATTCCAGGGTCTTGCGACGACGGGGATCTTCACCACAGACCCCGGCACCGTCAACACCATGGCCCACACGGCGACGTTTACTCTCGACTTGCGCCATGTCCAAGACGAGGTCCTGGCCGAGATGGTGAAGGCGTGTGAGACCGAGTTCCAGCGCATCTGCAAGGATGATAGTGAGCAGGGTTGCGAGGTGCAGTGGGAGCTGCTCGTGGACAGTCCTGCCGTCGAGTTTCACAGCGACTGCATCGCCGCTGTGGAAGCGAGCGCGGCGGACGTCTGCTCCTCACTGCCGGAAGCGCAAGGGGGAAAGCAGCTGTGGAAGTATATGATTAGTGGTGCCGGGCACGACAGCTGCTACACCAATATGCGGGTGCCTACGAGCATGATCTTCACCCCGACCAGGTCAGGCATTAGCCATAACCCTACCGAGTACTGCTCGCCGGAAGACTGGTAAGTTTGAGCGAGATTGCATGCGTTGTCGTCGCTGACCATCGACAGTGCCTTGGGAGCCAACGTATTACTTGGTGCTGTACTTCGATATGACAAGCAGCGAGCCAAGCCGAGTTCCTAGTAATGTAAATACACACACGTTTAGAAGCATACGAAATGCCACGACTTTGTCCCCATTGACGAAGCAAGTATAAACACAAAACGCCAAGCCCTGATGATAACCTCGGGTCGTCCAATTCCCATCTACACCGCATCCCCTCACGAAGCAGACACCTTGCGCACCAGGTTGCTCGGCACAAAGGGCATCTTGGTCACGACGCCCTTCCTCTTCTTGCCCCGGACCACAACGTCCACCTCGGTCCCGGACTTGTGCTGGCCATCCTTCACGTAGCCCATGGCAATGTTCTTGCCCAGCGTCGGGCTGGGGCATCCGCTCGTAATGACACCAATCTTCTCGCCATTAGCCTGAATCTCGGCGCCCTCGCGCGCAGGCGCGCCCTCGACGACGAGACCGATGCGGCGACGCTGCACGCCAGCACCACCCTTGGAGCGAGGCGTGAGCTGGGGAATGATCACCTCGGCGCCGTGGAAGCCGCCCGCCTTGCGACGCTCAGGCGGGATGATCCAGCCCAGGGCGGCCTCGGGAGGTGTCGTGGTGTCGTCCAAGTCGTGTCCGTACAGACACATACCAGCCTCGAGACGCAGCGAGTCACGAGCGCCCAGACCGGCCAGTGCCAATCTCTCGGGACCAGCAGCGTCGAGCATGGCCTCGGCGATGGAGGGCGTCGTCTCGAGAGCAGGGTACTTGTCGCCCTGCAGGGAGATCTCGAAGCCATCCTCGCCCGTGTACCCGGCACGGCTGATGAGCACGGGGTGCGAGGCGCCCCCGTCCTTGAGCTTGAGCTGCGCCCAGAACGACTGGCCAAAGTAGATCTTGCTGAGATCGATATCCGAGGCGAGGACCTCTTGCAGGATCTCCAGGCTCTTGGGGCCCTGGAGCGCCACGAGTCCCGAGTTCTCCATCCGCGTCCACTGCACGTCACCCCCAAACTTGCCAAGCTCCTCGTCGAGGTACTTGTTGTCCTTGTCGTAGCAGGCGCCGTTGGTGACGACGTAGTACTCGTCCTCGCCCACTCTCGTGATCACTGAGTCGTCCACGATGCCACCGGTCCCAGGCCAGAGGAAGGTGGTCAGTTTGCCCTGCATGGCCTCCATGCCGCTCCACGCGCTGGGCGTCACCTTCTCGAGAAAGGCAGCGGCAGCGGGTCCCTTGAGGGTGTGCTGCACCATGTGGCTGACGTCGAACAGCGAGGCGCTGTTGCGTGTGAAGATGTGCGACTGCGCCAGCGGGGTCGAGGCGTACTGCACGGGCATGTGGTACCCGGCAAAGGGGACCATCTTGCCCCCACGCGCGACGTGGAAGTCGTAGAGCGGTGTCTTCTTGAGCTCACCACCTGGGGCGAGCTCGGAGCCATGCCGTAGGGTGGTCTTCGAGGTGAGCTGCTTGGGAGAGCATAGCGTTGCTCGGGGACGGGCAGAGGCCAGGGCGCCCGGTAGGCGGGTTGCTGCGCGGAAAGACATGGCAGCTCAAAGACTGAATGAATGAAATTTTATTGAAGATCTGGGTGTAAATGGTGAGGGAAGCTCTCACTCTCTCTGATAAGAGCGACATGGAGGTTGACGCAACAAGGTCCAGCCACCTCCACCAATCACAGTGGCCAATCGCAGCGGGTGGAGCACGGCTACCACCGGATCAGCTCCGACGATGCCAACTCTCGACTCGGCGTCTATCCGAAGGTCATTCGATGGGTTGGTGAGTAACTGCCTACGTGGTATTAAGTATTGAAGCAATGTCTCTCGAGCTTGGATGGCGTGATCATTAGAATAGATGCAAGCGGTGGCTCATGATCAGGGGTTCTCGAATTGTGACGGCTCTACTTCGAGATCTCCCCGGGTACGACTGCGAGGCAGTACTCCTTACAACAAAACAAAAGGGGTCTATAACAACGGTATAGCGCACCTACACCTCCGGCCACCAGGAGTTAGATGGACATCTCCTCAAACGAGTACTTGAGCCATCCACCCAAGGCCCTCAGACTCTCCCAGCGGACGTTCTCGTCCTCTGACTGCATGAGCTCCATGATCCTCCTCTTCAACCCAACCTTCTCCAGCTGGTGCCGCTTCTCGGGTACCTCCTTGACCAGGTTCCCGACATCGCTGCACGCAATCGCCAGGACCTGCTTGTCATTGTCCCACGACTGCTGCATAATCTCGGCCAGTTTGCGAGGAATGACCCCGTTCTCGTAGTCGAGGATCTTGCGTGCATTCTCCGCCCAGAACACGGAGCTGCGGTGGGGCGGCGACCAGCGCAGGTGGCCCGATTGCACCTCCGCGACGTACTCGTCAAACGTGGTCTTGGTCTTTGTGTACTCGTCCAGCATCTCCTTCAGGGCCTCGAGGTCCTCCAGCAGGTCCGGGTCGGTCAGATGGCGGCTGGCCAGGTTCTCCAGGGTGCTGGGCAGTCTGGCGAGCACGGCTGTGGGGAGGAGTGACTTTTGGTTCTTCTCGAGCAGGTTGTACAGTGTGGACACGATGAGGCGCGTGGTCTTCTCCTTGGGCGAAAGGCGCAGTAATTGTGTGTAGAGGATGATCATATCATACTCGCTATGTCATGTTAGCAAAAGGGTGCGAAACTTCTCGACAGGCACTCACTCATCCAGCTCGTCGCCAATCTCCGCCGCCTCAAAGCTCATCTGCCAGACCACGAGAAGGACATGGTACAGCAGCTGCAGACCAACACCTCCACCCAATGAGCCCTCGAACCCGGTGCTGCGCACGCTGGCGTTGCCACTCCAGAGGCTGGCGGACGAGTTGCCGTTGTTACCAACGCCCGCGGCGGTCTGTAGGATCTTGATCAGCGGCGTGATGGTCTCGCTGCGGTGGTCCCAGAACTGATGGCGAGAGACGGGGCCGAAGAGCAGCGAAGAGTACTCCAGCACCGCGATATCTTGCAGTCCCGCGTCCGTGCTCTTGGCTAGACTGCTGAGGTAGCTGAGCATCATCGGGAGGGCCTGGTGTGTGGCTTGCGACTCGTCGCGGGCAGTCGCCATTAGGCTAGCGAGGGCGTGTGCGGTCAGGAGCGGGATGGCGTCTTCGGTATTGTTGGATTTGAGGAGAGGCAAAAAGTGGCGGTAAGGGTCTGTGTTATCCTTGAAGAGAGCTTTGGCGAGCGACGGGACGTCTGATAAGGAGGAGTGTCAGCGTCTGGACATTGGGCCTTGAGGCTCGGGGGGCATTGAAATGCGCTCCTGCAGCAGAAATCCTAGGGGAGCACTTACCGTCGAGAAGATCTGAGAGAAGGACGAGGATGTATTGGATGACGTTCGCATGCTGAGCAGCCGATTCGATCACGCTGGGTTTGCCCGCGCCGCCCACAAAGAGCAGTCGGTATCCGTCAAGGTCACCTTGGACAATCTCCTTTCTCTGCTCTGGCTTCTTAGCCTTGTCCACAGCCCGGATCTTGCTATAGTGGTCTTCGCTCAGGGTGCCCGCGCGGACGGCGCCATCCCATGGAATAGGCCTCTGGCGAATGTTGCTCTGGAGCGACGCCAGGTATGTCGGAGGGTCGAGCGACATGATGGCGAAGACGGCGCCGCTGCTGTAGACGCTGCGGATGAGGAGGAGTGGAGGTCGTCGTCGTGTGTCGTCGCTGGGATGTCAATGATGGAGCGAAGGGCTAGAGGCTGGAGCTCAGGCTGGCGGCCGAACGGGGTCGAGGCAGGTCAGTGATGCAGCGTCACCAGGCGTCTGAGCTCCCTCCACTTGGCTCGGGCGCTTCAAAGGTGTGGCTGATTATGCACCAGCCACATGCATGAGCCACATGAGCCGGAGCGGCTGCTGACATAAGGAAAGCGGGGCGGGACAGTCCGAGCCCGACAAGCTTGGACCATGTGCCACACCTCAAGCTGGTGACACTTACCAGCCACTCAATTAATTTGGCTTCAGATCCAACGTTAATCTTCAGCAGAGGCTGCCAGATTGGACCCTTTGTTTCAAGTCAGATCCGCTGCAGGTACGCGCAATCGTCAGGTTTTCATCGTGAAAAGAAACCGCATTCTGCCACATCTCATATGTTGTCAATGCGTGCTTAAAGACGAGTGATGAGGATTCGTTATCGATAGCGTCTGCCCCCCGCGAGGCCCGCGGCGGGCCGAAACTTTGCTGCGACTGGCGACTGGCGGGTGCGTTGGCAAGCCTCGCATTGAATCTGGAAATTCGATGATGTCGACAATCATGTCCAAGAGTCTGCGTCAATGCCCATTGCCCACGAAGATTTCTCGTGATAGTCTGTTGTTCATTTCAATTGTATCCGCTCCACCTCTGCAACGACACCGAACGTCGTCACAAATTAGCCGGCAGTAATGGCGAGGTTGGGCTGCGTGAGGCGGTCCGTCGAGTTGAGGTGTAAGTGAGATGGATGAAAGTGGGAGGCTGGGAGTCTGGGACCAAGGCACACCACACTCTCCATCACGCTTCCCAACCATCTAATTAATAAAAGTCTTGTCACCGGTGCCTCGCGCCTCGTGCCTTTCCATTCCTCTTTTCATTCCTCACCTGCGAGACTCCTTGGACGTATTGCTCTTGCTGCTCCCATCACATCACTTTGCAACCGACGACGAGTCGACGACACGCATCATTGAGAAAGCCAGCACAACACAACCCCACTGATCGGGTACCTCAGCATAATTGCAGAACCAGCGCGGAAAGACACTGCCAAGCCGATTACGGCGTCGAGCACCGCTTGGTGACTCTTCCGAGGGTTTCTGGTCGCCTTGCGATTTTCGAGCTCACCGCTCCCTCCCGTCTTCCCGCATTCCTCACGACCCGAGACAACTCTCCGCGACAGCGATCAATTCCAAGGTCAACCCGCACAATGCGTTCGCCCGCCCCAATAAAGCGGTCTCTACCGCTGTGTGCGCTCCTTCTGAGCGCCGCGCACCTCACAACCGCCACGCCGTACCCACGCGACAGCCTGCACGATGCGGGCTACTCATACCTGATGAACTACGACTGCGAGTCTTACTGTGGCTCTAACAATCAGCTCTGCTGCCAGAAGGGTGCGGTGTGCGAGACCCCCGAGGGCGCCGGCCCAACATGCATCATGGACCACGAGAAGCGAGGTGAAGAATGGGGCGCCATCACGACGACCTGGACCGAGACGAGGACCTTCACCAGCACCATCATGACCCACTGGCTGCCCGCGCCGGAACCGACAGCGGGCGTCTCCTGCACACCCCAGGCCCCGGAGCAGGAGGCTTGTGGCGAGATCTGCTGCGCTGGGTGGCAGACGTGTGCGTACGAAGGTCAATGCTCGTCGAAACCTGGCTACCAAGAACCCACGGCCATCATCGTCACCTCGGACGGCAAGACCACGACGCAGTACTCCGCGCCCTACCGCATCACCGGCACCACGACCATTGTCAACGGTGGGGGCCAGGCGACGGCCACAGCCACGGCCACAGAGACCGCGTCCGAGACGGAAACCAGTGACGGCGTGCCTACCGAGACTAGTGACAGCGGTAACATCGGCGCCGGGAGTGGCAGTGGCGACGGCGGTCTCAGCGCAGGCGCCATTGCCGGCATTGTCATTGGCTCCATCGCCGGCGCCATGCTTCTCCTCCTCCTCGCCTTCTGCTGCATTGCCCGCGGCCTCTGGAAGGCATGCTTCGGACGGAAGCGCAAGGAAACCGTCGACGTCTACGAAGAGCGCTATTCGCGTCGTGGAAGCCGCCCGCCCCCACCACATGCCGGACGCAACTCGCACGGCGGGTGGTTTGGACGATTTGGCGGCGGTGGTCGCGGTGATGCCAGCGAGAAGAAGTCAGGCGGTGGCAAGTGGCTTGGTCTCGCCGGTCTTGCGGCCGGCCTGCTCGCGCTCCTCAACATGAAGAAGGATAAGAAGCCCGTTCGCCGCCCTGCTTCGCGGTACAGCGGCTCTTACTACTCGTACTCAGATACTAGTCGTGGCGCTGGTAAGTGACTCCCTCCCAAAGCTGGTGACAAGCAATGCTAACGACATAACAGGGTCCTCTAGTTCGGGCCGCAGAACACAGCGCAGTCGTCGCACGGGAGGTGGGAGCAGAGGACCGCCCAAGTCCTACTATAGTGAGAGCAGGGACTCGCGTTCTCGCTCTCGCCTATAGAGTGGTGTGGCGGCTTGACTTTTGCATTGCTCTGTTTATTTTTCTTTGCACATTTTGTCTATTGCAACATTGAATCAACGAGGTCAACGATTACGACATGGCTCTCAACGATTCGCTCTGAACATTCTTACGACACAAAGGCACTGGCGTTTCAGGGAGAACAATTTCATGTGGCCAGCCAACCATAATGTGCTTGGCTTGTTCCTGTTAGATGAGACAAGGGTTTGAGGATTCGACTGATATTTTGGCGATGGTACTCGAGGAGGTAACGTTTTGCTATGAGGGGGATTCCCACACGATAGAGATGAGGCAACTGCACATATTTGATAATGCAGACAACGATTACGCACATCTTACCGAATTCCTGACAACAGTGAATCCTTCCTGATTTCAATAATAACAATAAAATCCCGCTTCTTATTTGTGTTACAACCAACTTTTGCTTGTCTGGCAACTCTTTATAAATAAAAACTCGGGCCATCCCCATAGACTGCAGGGTAGGCTCAAGCTGGAGAAGCGCGTTGCATGCTGCCCCAAGCTCATGCGAGAATGTGCAGCGTGCTACGTACGTCTTCACAACACTACTCACGCTCACGATACAAAGCATGGGTTCAATAATTGTCATTATTCGTCTCCCTTCTCCTCCCCAGGCGCTACGAGAGCCGACCAATGTGCACCGCGAGACAGATCACGCCACCGTCCGGGATACAAATATGTAAGGTCAGAGAAAAATCATCTCCTGGCTTTTTGAATTCGTTTTAGTAGCAACCCTTGCTACTGACATGCATTGATGACCCTTCGCCACTCCGAGACCCAGAAACGCAAAAAGAAACAAACATTCCGTCGTTCTCCATGTCTATTCCTCAGTGACGACGTTGCCCTTCTCGGAAACGTACAGACCGTCCAAGAACTAAAAAATAATTGTCAGCATGCACACCCATTACAGCACTACCCCTCTTGGGAAGAAAACCCACCTTTCGGATATCCTTGTTCCTCACACGGCAAGCCTGCTGAATGTCCGCAGCGCTTTGCGAGACGTTCTCGAGCGAGTTGCCGGTCAGGACGAGCTCGTCCTTCTGGTTGGTGGAGATCTCGACATCGACACCCTCCTGCATCATGACCCGGCGGACATACTTCTCGCCAATAAAGTTGCGAATCTCCACCTCGTAGAGACCAGTCTCGGCCTGCTTGTCCAGGTTGACGTTGATGGGAAAATGGGCGTAGACGTAGCGCATCTTGTACTTGAAGCCCTTGGTGACACCGATGATGAGGTTGTTGATGAGGGACTTGACGGTGCGGAGGGCGGCGACGTTCTTGCGGTTGCCGTGGTGGATCTCAATGGAGATGGTGTTCTTGGTGGGCTGGCCGAAGACGACGGCCAAGTGGCCGAGGTCCTTGACGAGCTTTCCTGTGTCCAACATGTCAGAAACTCCGGTTCCCGTCTAGCGTAGCATCCTCGTCCCTCGCGTGGCGGGACGATCGTGGGAGTCGCGCGTACCTCGGGGGCCCTCAACGGTGACGATACGGGTCTTGATGTGCACCTTGACTGTTGGAGAGAAAAAATGTCAGCGGGTCTTGCTTCAGCCGATCATCAATTGCGACAATTCCGTCCATGTGCCGCCTGCCCCGACCAGACGCAAATTTGCAGTTGCTTTGAAATTCTCCCCATGCTCGTAAATTGCAGGTCCTTCGTGGGCAAGTTCGCAACTTCGTCTGGGTCGGGGGTCGGCGGCACGAGTCGATGGAATTGTCGCAAACGGGCGAGAAAGTCGGCACGTACCACCCTCGGGGATGTCAAGAGTCTCCGAACTGTGAATGTATCTCATCCTGGCGGTGTTGGCGGGGGGTTAGTTGTCGGAGGTGGTCGAGGGTATCTTTTGCGGCGGCACGGGGATCACGACGATGAGGTTGGGCGAATTTCGTGTGGGCGAAAAGTTCTAGGGCTGGCATCCACACGTGAGGGCAGAGAGTGTGCAGCCGGGGTTCAGCCGTGGATTTTTTTCTCTGCGGGAGTGGGGTGTCCAGCACGTGACAGAATCCTGCTCCTGCGTCAAGCCACTATGACACCAGCCACACCACGATTCAATCAGCCGAGGGGTATCAGCCCGCGTTGCCCAACGTCCAATTGACTCGGATAGCCTGTCAAACCGAAGTACATGTAAAAAGCTGTATATAGAGCGTAGCTGAATCATAGGATCTTGAGTTGATTGTGTGTATCTACATTTCACACCGTGCACGTCTCACAATACTTGCAGTCACATTGAGTTCGCGGGCTTGAAATGCTGCAGATTGGACAGCAGCAGCACCTGCCTGGCTGCACGTAAGTGGGGAGCTCGGCCGTTCTCCAACTTGTTGCTCTCCGCCTGGAGCTTGAAGGCTGGAGCCACGCGCCCGATACGTCAGCGTTCAACGACGACATAGGCATCACCGCGCAACCGCCCCGACAACTTCACGACCGGCTCTCTGTCGCCACGACATCAATTGGTACTCATTGCTGGATCAGATCCGCCGCAGTCAGTCATCATGTCGTACTTCTTCACGACACCGGTCGACATTGACGTCGTCCTCGAGAACACGGATGACCGGTCCATGGTCGACGTCAAGCTGGACAAGAACAGGCGCGAGAAGGCGCCGCTCTTCATGGACGGCGAGTCGGTCAAGGGCGCAGTCACAGTACGACCAAAGGATGGGAAGCGCTTAGAGCACACGGGCATCAAGGTCCAGTTCATCGGCACCATAGGTACCACAGATTCCCCCGACACCTTGCGCTACACTCGCGCGCATCGCGCATGCATGCTGACCCGACTGCCCTGCACCTAGAGATGTTCTTCGACCGCGGCAATCACTACGAATTCCTCTCCCTCAACCAGGAGCTCGCCGCGCCCGGCGAGCTGCAGCACCCCCAGACCTTTGACTTCAACTTCAAAAACGTCGAGAAGCAGTACGAGTCCTATAACGGCATCAACGTCAAGCTGCGCTACTTTGTCCGCGTCACCGTCTCCCGTCGTATGGCCGACGTGATTCGCGAAAAGGACATTTGGGTGTACAGCTACCGCATCCCTCCCGAGGTCAACAGCTCTATCAAGATGGACGTCGGTATCGAGGACTGTTTGCACATTGAATTTGAGTATTCCAAGAGCAAGTACCATCTGAAGGACGTTATCGTTGGCCGCATCTACTTTTTGCTGGTGCGCCTCAAAATCAAGCACATGGAGCTATCGATCATCCGGCGGGAGACGACGGGCGCCGCGCCAAACCAGTACAATGAGAGCGAGACGCTGGTGCGGTTCGAGATCATGGACGGATCACCGTCCCGAGGCGAGACGATCCCCATCCGGCTGTTCCTTGGTGGCTTCGACCTGACTCCCACGTTCCGGGACGTGAACAAGAAATTCTCCACAAGATACTACTTGAGTCTTGTGCTCATAGACGAGGGTGAGTCTTGCGGGCGGTTTCTGCTGCAACGTGGCAGTGCTAACGTACATAGATGCTCGCCGCTACTTCAAGCAATCAGAGATCATCCTCTACCGCCAATCCCCCGACGCACCCCAGCTGCAAGGCGCAGGCACCCACTCGCTTCCAGAGAACACGGAGAACAAGCTTGCTGCTGTCCAGGCGCCAGCCTGATGGGGCTACCTAGCCTATTGATGAAAGCCACTGGTCCATGTCGACCGGTGTTTCTGTTTTGAGCTTCTTTATTCAGCATAGGGTACTGGCGTCACGGAGGGATATTATATACTGGAAAGCAGATAGCCGTTCTTACACTTGTAGTAGCCCGTGGAAAAGAGCGTTTCAAGTGTCGTGAATCGATCCCCAATTTGTGTGTGACCTGTTGTCCATTCCGAAAGGTATCTAAACCCGCCTAAGCTACAATATGACAATCCCATACATCCGATGCTCTATGCGTTACAGCACTCTCCATTCATGAGAGCTCCATCACGTCGTCCTCTGCAAATTCAAATTGGTTGTTCTGGATGGAGGCGATCCGGTCCAGCTCGTCCTGATATTGCTTGCGAATGTCGGCCAGGGACACCACCGTCCTCTTGGCGGGCAGACCCGCAGCAGTGCCTTCCGATACCCCCTCGTCGTACACCCAGGCTTCCTTTGCCTCGACACAGCTCAGAGCGTTGATCAAGAGCAGGTACTGCTTTGTGACAGGTGTGTCGAGCACGTCGTCCCCAGTGATCTTGTCGCCCTCTCCGGCAATCTTGAGCTTCTGTATGCGGTCCAACAACACAGACGCAGCACCACGGAAGTTTCCGTGTCGTATCCGCCACGAGTAGAGTACTTGGTGGTAGGGGAACCCGTCTAAGACGTCGAACGAGGTCTGGCACCGCTGCGTGAGGATATCATCGACATCCTGCTGCATGGCGGGGAATGAAAGTGCCACAAGCTCATTGCTGTGGCCTGTTTGGCACATACGGTCGACAAGCTTTCGTAGGTTGGAATATCTCATAGCACCATCCTGCAGCGAGAGCAGAGTCGTATGCGCGAGCTGGAATTGCGAAGTGGCCACCGCGGCGTTGAACAAGCGGCTCAGCATGTCTGTCCTTGTCAAATCGTTCTCGGATTCTTTGCCGAGAAATTGGACAGCTAGGCGGGCAAAGTCCACGACGTAGGAGTAAGCCCTCTGCTGCTCGTACAGGGCAACAACGTGTGAATAGTATTTGCCCGGTCCGTTGTTGAAAAGTTTCCAGTCCGTCTCGTTCAATAGCCCGACGCTTTGGCGGGAGAGTTTGTGCTTGGTAGAACCTGGCATCATTAGTCCTCGTGTCTAATCCGAGAAAATTCACAACTTACTCAGCCCAATAGCTGCTTTCCTGAATTGCGTGGCTGCGGCGTTGAAGTCCTGCAGGGCAAAGAACACGCGTCCCTGCACATACACGGAGAAAGGTTCGTAGTCGCAGAAGGGTGCCGTCTCCAGAGCCAAATCCGCCCTTTGGTGGCGCAAGAAGTTGCACTGGATGAGTGTCGGGGGGATGTCGATCTCGCTATCAATGGCACACATATCCGCCACTAGGTCGGTCAGATTGGCGGCGAGTGACCCCTTCTTCACCAAGCGAAAGTCGAAGAGCTGGCCTACGTTCGCTTCCAAGGCCGTCACGACAGGAGGCTCCTCTGCGCTCCTCTTTGACGACGCACCGGACATGCCCTTGTCCTTGATCTCGGGCACGCTTAGATCGGTGCGTCCAAGCCACCTAAGAAGCTCCAGGCGCCTGAGGGCAATCAACAGACGTCGGTAGAACTGCCCGACGGCTATGCGGTTATGCAGTGCATCCTCCTCGTTGTCGAACTCGAACTCCATGTGGACAAGCAGAATCAGTTGGCTGAAGCAGACCCTCCAGTACAGCTCAACGCTGTACTCTACGCCTTTGAGCGCCAACTTGTGTCCAAACTCGCTCAAGGGCACTTGGGCTCGCTTGTGTGAGTCACTGGGCGTTCTGATCAAGTCCAAAACTTCCCCACACAGCTCCTCGGTGACGATCTTGAAATTGTCTCCCAGCGCATCCACAACCTGGGCACAGTCATCGTCGGTGACGCCTCGCCAGAACCCTGACTTGTCTGAGAAATACTGAATCCTTTCCAAGTCAGTTCTGGACGATTCCTCAAAGAGCTCTGAGCGCAAGGCAGCCTCTGACAGCTGGACAAAGTTGTCAGAAAAGCCGTCAACAAATGACAGCCCTGCGTTGATGAGTGCTGTCAGGTCTTCCTGCCCCTCCTCAGGTGTCCCGGCATTGTAATACAACCTCTCCAATGCACTGCAATCGTGGACCACTGAGACAAGATCGGCACACACCACCCAAGCCGTGTCCAGTTCGTGATCGACAGACAAGCTGATGGCCTCGCCTCGTTGTCTGTCGAGCTCCACCAGGAGTCTGTAGAACCGCCGCCATTGTGTTTCGTTGGACGATCGGAATTGCTCGTAGTCAATGGATCCTGAAGGGCCCCTTTCCAAAGACGCTGTCGAGCCTAGAACTGTGCAAATGGCCTCTGCAATGCCCCTGCCTTTGATGTTCTCCTTTGACGTTCCCAGACCGTGCTCGTAGATTGCCAGAGCGGTGTTGAGGGTCGCCTTGGTGAATGCTCCTGGCTGGAGGATGGTACTCAACCACTTTTCGGTGACATCAGTTGGATCATTCGGCCCAGACGAAGCCGGTGGCCACGCGCTTGTGTCCAGAAACACCCCTTCCCAGCTCTCCTCCCACGAACGTGCCATGTTTTTCCTATCGAGTGGCAGTCGCTGCACCTTGTACGTCATGTTGTTCTTCCAGAGCGTCCACAAGTTCATGATGCCCTCGGCAGGCGAGGACAAGACGAAGTCAGCCAGCGTCCACACGTCCGAGGACGGCAGGACAGGCACAAGGCTGGCGTCGGGGAAAAGGTCGACGATGTCCACGCTGTGGGTTCCCTTTGCAACAATCTTCCAGAACTTGAACTCTCCTGCCCCGATGGGTGAGTAGGTGGCGCATATCCTCTGGCCCCGGGTGCGGCCAACGATTTGAACGAGGTTGGATTGCGCAGGGTCAATGACGAATTTTCCCACATCCTGAGGCTCGCGGTCTACATCGAGGATGTCGCCGGTATGCAGAATCTGGCCGTCGCCGACGTTCCAGATGCGCAGTCGATGGTCGAGACAAACAGTCACTGCGTATAGACAGTCTTCGACACCCAGCGATGTGACTTTCAGAGCGGTTGCTGCGCTGTACTCCATGTTGACCTTGCCGTGTCGAATGGTGTGCTTGCCTTGGAACGGGAGAAGACTCCTCAGATTCTGTTTCCAGCCCTGTACGTTGAAGAACGACTCCCTCCACAAGGGCCCAGCAGCTGCTCTTTGTCAGTTTGCGATCTTCTCCCGCCGCAGGTTCTGTAGTGCTCACCAGAATCAGATATAGACCGGTCAAAGCGGATCATGCCTCCATCATTCACTGTGACTAGTAGCATATTCGAATTGACGGCCACCATGCGATGAGGGTACTTGGTCGACAGCCCTGTAGGTGCCTGGCGCTTCGCGACATCCCCCAACGCAGCGTCAACAGCCGTCCGCCGCCGCAAAGTGTCAGGCCTCAACGTCAGAGTCCACAACACCCGCGCCTCATCAATGACAAAGATACAAAGCGCATCGTGCTCTTTCGGATCGGCAAGCACCACACAGTTCGGTAGAATCGGCGTCGCGAAATTGAAGTTCAGGACCAGTGGCGCATCGGGCGTATTCTTGTCCCGCCGCGCAACATCAACAACCCGAATGCTCAGCGTGGTTCCGTCATCTAGGATGCGCCACAAGAAGCTGCGTGGCGAGTCATGATGTTTTCTGTGATAGATTGACGAGGCACTCGCAAGGTTCCTGGCTCGAAAAGTCGACTCGTCTTCGGTCGTGGCCCTCGTGGGCTTGTGGTTCGCAGGGACGCAGACGCTGACAACAGATGCGGCGGAGGGAGGCTCGAGGTTTAGACGGGTCTCTTTGAAGAGATACTGTGTCTCGCCTGTGTCCATTGCGCCTCCATGTAGCGAGGGGACAATTGCGTCGAGAAAGGGCGAGAAGATGGGAAGTGGAGTGCGTGAAGGCGTGAGTTGATGTTTTGCGGTCGCGTTGGATGTCAATGGCGGCAGAATTTAGACCAAACCGCGCTCCAAACGGCACGCTAGCCCAATATGGCAATCAGCTAAACTTCAACTTTCGAGTTGTAGCCTCTCAACATTTGTCCGCAACACATGGTTGCATTTCTTATATCGATCCTTGAGATATCAATATCGGGAAGAAATTTTCACGATCAATGTCAAAGCGATGTATTTTGCGAATTATCGGTCCCAGAGAAAACACCCTACACATAACGCCGCAAGCCATGCAGTACCAACACCATGTCATCAACCCTTCATTACATCGGAGACAACGAAACATGATCACTGGCTCAGTCCTTCTCCACATCCTTGGGGGCAGGGTCCGTAATGCCCTCTTCGCTGATTGCGAATAATGTGTCAGCCTCAGGAAGGCAGGGACTGTCGTAAATCTTCGCAATGCGGGTCTCACCACGTCCCTTCTTCAGACTGATTCGGGTAGTACTGGCGTGGGCGATAATGTTGCCTCCAATTGGTTTCTTCGGATCAGGGTTGAACATTGCACTCGGTCCACCGTCGACTTGAGCAACGACCTGATTAGTGATGACGACAGCGATGCCAAACTCGTCCGCCAGGCGCTGCAACGTACGCATGAACTTGGCAAGATGAGTTTGGCGATTCGAGAGTTCACCTCGGCCGCAAAAGTCGGTCCTGTACAGTGATGTGGCACTGTCGACAATGAGGAGAGAGAATCGCGTCTCGCACATCATGGCCGATGCCTGGTTGAGGAGCTGGAGCTGATGATCCGAGTTGTAAGCACGAGCGTAGGCAACATTGTCGAGGACTTCTTCTCCGGACAACCCAAACCGATTGGCCACAGCCAACATACGGACAGGTCGGAACGTGCCCTCAGTATCAATGTAGAGGCATTTCCCCTCGCCGCCGCCCATGTCAAATGGCAATTGGCAAGTGACCGCGAGGGTATGGCAAATCTGACTCTTCCCCGTTCTGAACTCGCCAAATAGCTCGGTCACGGAGCCGGTCTCGATACCACCAGCAAGAAGCGTGTCTAAGTTCTTCGACCCTGTAGTGATGGAAATGAGCACACTTCGACGCTGGTGCATCTCGGTAGCCGTGGTGAAGCCCATTGGGACCAGTTTGGAGGCTGTTTATAGTCAGCGTCCGATCGTGCATTGAATTGAGGTGCTTTACCTTCTCCAAGAATCTTGGCAGCCTTTTGCTCCGAAATGCCTTTGATCTGCTCAAGCGTTCGTCGTGGTGTGTAAGCAACCGACTCCACAGTGTTGAAGCCACCATCGACCACAAGCTGGATGTCACGTTTGGTGAGACCAGCGACTCCCTGAAATCAAACACGTTAGCACAAGTTGGGATTCCTGACAATGGGCGCTGTTTACCTCGAGGGCCGAGAGTGGCGTGGGCGCGCCGGGGCCGTCCATGGCTTCCTCACCGGCCTGAGCCTCATCATATTCTTGGCTCATTGCGACGGATCGAAATACCTGCGTAATGGGAGAGTGTGTTCAACGTGATTCAACAGATTCAAGGTGAGTGATGTGAACGAGGGGTGAGGAGTCAAGATGGAAGCCTGGAAAGTCCTGGTGCTGACAGTCGCGTGGACGCGCCGTGGGGCAAGAGCTATCGCCACACGTCAACGCCAACTCACGTGACATCAATAACCAAGGCAACCGGCGTATCCATCATCATCATCAATGGAAGACGTGAACAAGTCAAAGTTGAGAGCTGGATACTAATTTGATATTTATATGAATTCAAATCCTCTAGGTACTTAACGGTCATCACATGGGCAATGCAAAATTATATGAAGTTATTGAAGTTCTTGAATTGGTGTACAGAGCTAGCTAGTATTGTAGGAGTAAAGTGTGCCTGCGAAGACGACAGATCCCATTAGTGTCTTGCTGACCAACGCCCAAACTCAGAATCCGGCCGAAAAGAGAGTGTTTCGCAGTAACGCCTCGCAATGCTGATGAGTGTGTGTGTTCTTGGATGAAAATGTTGCACTTGTCGATTCTCGCGCCGCCCCTTTACTGGATAGCAATTCGGCGCGCCTCGTGCTTCTTGGCCTTGGGCACCGTGATGTTCAGGATGCCGTCGCTGAGGTTAGCAGTGACGCCGTCCTGGTCCACGCGCGCGGGGAAGTTGAAGGTGCGCGAGAACTCGCCAATGCTGCGCTCAGAGAGCCAGTACTTGGCGCGGTCCGGCTGGGGCGCGGCCGACTTCTGGACAGCCTGGGACTCGCCGCTGTGGCCCGCATCAGTCTTGTCGACGGAAGTGAAGCCTTCCTCCTCCTGCCCAGCGTCCTCGACAGTGGCCTTGTGTGACTTGGGCGACTCGGTACCGCTGGAGATGGTCTTCTGGTTGGGCTTGTTCTCCACGGCGTGTGTGCCAGTGGGCGAGGTGCCGGCAGTGTAGGTGCGCTCAACCTTGCCGCGGATGAGCATGTTCTGGGGGTCTGTAAACTCGATGTTGACATTCTCCTTGGTCATGCCGGGGAGTTCGCCGTGGAGCTCGTATGTCTCAGCAGTCTCGCGAATGTCAAACTTGGGCGCGAAGGGAGCGAGCTGAGAGCGAGGGCGAGAAGGGTGGGTGCCATCGTTGGCGTTCTGACGGCTGTAGCTGTCAAAGTCGTCAAGGAGGCGGAAGAGAGGAGTGAAGGAGGAGTCGTTGGAGGTGGTGTAGAAGTTGCGTGGGAAGAAGGCCATTGTGCTGGTTGTTGGTTTGAGTGGTTGTTTTAGTGAGGAGTGTAGTTGTTGAGTGGCGTTCAAGAGTGGTCGCAGAAGTTGTTCTGAAGGCTTGTTGTACTTGTGACTGTTGTTCTGGAGAGAAAAGAAGATCGGGTTGTGAGGGCTCGCTGCGTTGCTATATACTTGAAGCCATCGCCAGCCGTAGCAGCTGGAAACCGCAGGAAGAATCCATGATTGTCATCTGAACTACACCAAATTTACTGTGGTATCATCTAGAAGTTACGAGCACGCACCAAAGATTCGGGTCATCTGACAATTTGTTTGGCATGTTGCGCTGAGCGAGCATCGCCAACCTGCTGCGCGACCAGAATGTGGTGGAACATTCTGGCACCCCCTCGGAAACTCACAGCTGCAGCGCTTTGGGCACTTGCGCAAAGCACTCGTTCTGTAATGACCAGGTAGGAGAAACGACTAGAATTACGTTCTATGAGAGCATTCGGCTGGCTCTTGAACATTTCGGCGCAATTGATGCAACGACAACGCTCTCAGCGCGCTCGCGGAGTCGCGCAGGCAAAAGTTGGCATGCAGAGGTGGAAGATACACTAGACCGAAAGTAGTTCGTGATCCAGCAGCCCATCAAATCAGCGATGTACAGCCCCATTACGGATACCTGGTAAATTGCCTTACATAATCACCTCTAACAGATAAATGCTTTGACATGAAATACATCATTAATCAGCAATACTTCTATCGATCTCGGTAGGCTACATGAAGGGTAGGTCTAGACCAACCGGGTAGTCTCAAGGACCCCATGCTGTGCCAGTCCTTTGGGTTATCCCCGGACACTGACCGCCCCTGTTCACCGTATGGTGTACACGTAACAAATTTCTGACCGTGAACAAGCTACAGTAATAATAAATGACGTGAGTGCACTGATGATTGCACAGTAAGGCTGTATCACTTTCTGCTTTTTTTTTTTAATTTGATATATCGGCTGCTATCCCCACAAGGCGCTTGCAGCTACATCATATAATCGCGCGATCCAGACGTATGACGACACTGACGTCCACCTGCAGAGTCGTGCTCGTCAGTCGACGGACACCGTGAGCTGTACGTAGTGGGATCATTCCATGTCGCCTGTTCCCGGCAATCGCACGTAATGAGACTTTGACCTCGCTGCGGTAGGCGCGGCGACGACGATACGCAGTGCGACACGCAGTTGACGAAACCTAGACTGTTCCACATCAAGTCCCGTACACTCCCAAGGCCTTCACCAATGTGCGTCATATGCGACATAGCACACGCCTCCTTTGGAGGACCATGACACCATCATCGTCATTCCGTCGCGACGAGATGAGATTCAACAACATCTCGATGCCAATGTCAGCGGTCTCCGGTGAGGTAAGTTTGCAGACTCCGCGAACAACCAGGCCGGTTCATCTCTCGCAGACGGAATGCCGCCGATTGCGGTCACCGACTCGACAGCCTCTGTTTCTGACGCCGTGCGGCTAGACGTCCGAAGAGACAAAGATGAAAGTCGTAAATCAAATGCATATTCCGTGTATCTGCAGATTTGTGGTATCGTGTACGTATCGTGTTCGCAATGCAGTCAACCGGCACCCCTATACAACGCCTGCTTCCCATTCGTTTCAAGCCGTGCAATGCTCCAGAGAATCGAGACCTTCCCATCATAACCATGGTAGCCGGACCATGCTCTTGCAAAGAAAGATCCGTGACCCGCAGGGTCTTGTCGTTGTACTTCCGCGATGACGCTTCGTGTATGCTTTCCTTCACCTCCATGCAGCACTGTGCTTCTTTCAGGACCCATACAGCCTCATCTGGGGGTACCCAGGTACCATTCCCATGGGCGCCCTCATGGGCTGCCCGTATTGTGTATGGCTCGGGAATCGGTTGAAATATCCTATGAGCTTTCTGCCCACGGCAGGCTCCAGCTCTGTTCCATCTCTTGCAATCTTCACCTCCCGGCTCGAGTTCCACGGGTTTCGTAACCCTCTCGCTCGGTAGAAGGGAAGTCGATTTGTAGAAAGCCACTCTAGCTTGAAGGGCTTACCCCACGTCTTCTGGTCCTCCTCCTCGTCCGTCTCTTTATTTTGTGTCTCATCCTCTTCGTCCTCTGCTTCGTCGCGTTCAATCTCCCAGAATATTGTACCTCGCGCAGAATCGTCAATTATACGTCCGCTGGGTGCATGTTCGGTCGCCTCGGTCGGGATAGCCTTTGGCAAATCGGTATCGGTCGTCGTTTGCGCTTTCGGGGCAAATTCAATGGCGGCGTCGGGGTCCTGGTTAATCTCTGAAGCCATCCGAGCATATCCAAAATATTCGCCAGACTTGTTCGCTGAAAAGACAAGATATACATTGTCCGTCGCCTGGTAATAGTTAGCATTTCAAAGTAAAATGGGGCTTGGGCCACGTACCTTGAAAGCATTGTTGAGCGTGTCCTCGTTGTGAGATTGTGTCGCCCACATGCCTGTCTGTACACTCCGTTCAAGGTCCTCCACGGTCAAGCTCTTCAAGATGAAGAATTTGTCTTGCTGTCCCCCATCGGCTACGGTTTGACGCGGACGTGTAGTCTGAGGCTCCTCCCCAGTGGAATCTTCAGGTGTCTCGGGCTTGGCAGTAGTGTTGTCTTCGTCCGTTGGCACCGTCGACGTTGAGGCTGTACTCGAACCTGCTGGCCCCGTTGGTGCCGTCGCACCACCGGCTCCCTCGACCGTGCTCTTTCGCAAGCGGCTTACGAGCCTTACGGACTGAAACTTGGAATCGTGTAATTTCTGCTGCGCGGCCGCGCACGTTGCATCGTCCTTGAAGTTAGCAAAGGCGCAATTGCTCTTGGAAATCAAGAACAACGACTCGAGGCCCGGAGCTTCCTGGCATACATGATGCACGAGGCTCATGAGCTCAGTTTGTGGTGGCAGGTTGCCGACCCATATCGCGTGGCCTTGTCATCGTCAACATTGGGGAATGGGTCATAGATAGGTGGACAATCTCACCACTCTGTCTAGGTTTCCTTGGCGGCCCGCGCACAGCGCTCGTCTGTTGCCGATCCTGCTCATCTGCGACGGTGTTAGTCCTCTGTGACTGTCCATTTGCCCAAGCGCTCCTACCTGGGCCTCTTCTGTCCTGTGCCGACCAGCGTGGATCGGGGTGGTGATTGATGGTTACTCGTGGATCGATCGGCGTCGTCGGACTCGTGGGCATGTACTGCCCTGAAAACATGGCGGCTTGCATACTTTGATTTGGTGGCGCGTACTGAACATTCTGAGGATAGTAGTACCCTGGCTGTGAATGCCCCATAAGCATCTGGTTCTGGTAGTAGCTCATATTTTGCCGATGAGCATGCGCAGGAGGCATATGGCCTCCTCCATAGTATTGGGATACATGGGGCTGCTGTGACCCGTAATATGCATGGTTGCCCATACCCATGGGCGAGGACGGACCATATTGCCCCGTATGGTCCATCTGGTGCATCACAGGGGGCGATGCAGTCGGTATAAAGCGCTGTTGGCCACTCTGTGGGAATTGTTGCCCGCCTCTATGACACCCTCGCGGTAAGGCGCTAGCCATGGGTGCCATATTGTAGGGAGACTGCTGCTGAGATCCGTGAGACACATGGCCACCATGCGGTTGGTTGGCAAAAGCTGCGGGATCAGCTTGGGCGCCATTTGCTACCGTAGAGAGTGGCTCTTTTTCAGTGGGGTGAACATCGCCAATGGTCTTTTCGGCAGCTGAAGTGGTCGTTGTTGATGGTTCGTCGTGCTCGGTACCGAGCGTCGGTCCGGATGTCGCGAAATCTCCCATCACGCCTCGCAGGTTGCGTTTGGGGAAGCCGGCAAATTGTTGTTCGTACAACCCGAAACGCCAGTGTATAGCTTTTGAACTATACTGGAAAGAAATGAGATGCGCTGAGGGTTGGGGGCAGACAGGGGCCTGTCTTTCACCGAGGGTCTCAGTAAGTCCGCAGACAGGGTGGAAGAGAAATGTTGCTGTTGCTTAGCAACAATTGCCACTCAGGCACAGTGCCACGACAAGTGGGTAAGCTGTTCGGACTGGTGAAGATCGAAGTATCGGATCGTGTTGAAAGGCGCGGCGTGCTCGAGGCGAATTGTGCTTCTGCAGCAGTGTAGTAGTATTGTGCTCGGCAGCAGGTCTATAACCCTGGAAGCTGGTCTGGAGCCCGGGGTCTTTTCAACTGTTGGACAGCAACGGCGAGCTCTGTCTCTTGCTCGCCAGTCAACGACGCGAGTCCGGCCCAAAGCAGAGGAGTCGCTAAGCTTTTCAACTGTTCACAGGTTCTCGTCAGAAAGTCAGCGATAAGTGTGATGGAGATGAGGACTCACCACGCAGTAGTGCTACGCAAGACTTGTGCTGCTCGGAAGGAGCTGGGAATAACTGGGTAGGTAAAGAGGGTGTTGTGGCAGTGTGTATGAATTCGAGATCCTAGGATGAGGCGAATGTAAGAGAGCCTGGACTAGATCATAAGGGGAAATGCCAAGTGATATAATTGGCGTGTAGACGAACGTGATGGCGATCGTGGCCTGCGTCTTGTCCGTGTACAAGTGACTGGAATCATGCAGCCCAGGATCATAAACGATGACCCTTGCGACTTGATGATGTGATGTGCGTTTAGTGGCGCACCAACGCAGGTTGAGGACGACACGCGATGGTGTCTAAACAACTAGTAGTCGGCACAGCTTCTCTAATTGATGTTTGTGAAGGAGAAAGGGTATTTGAGCAGGATGCAACAAGGAAGATCCTGGTGGTAGGTACCGCACAGAATGTCCCGTCCAGAATGACAGTGTATCACCCTTGGCCTAACTGGTAGCCACAGTGTACAGTAGGACGAGGAGATGATGGTTTTTTATTAGCCAAGCCACATGTTCCTGGAGAACATTTATGGGAGGCAAATGCCATCTTGAGCTTGGAGAGGCCCCAGCCAACAAACGCCCACGGGTCCACGCTCGGCATCCGCAGGGCTACTGGGCCAAGCTATCCAAGAGGCTGCTATTAGTGGCCAATTCAACTCACGGAAGCTGGCGTCCCACAGCTAGGCAGGTCGAAACAACCTTCCGGCCAGCATGCCAAGTGCTCCATGCTGCAATTCGAGGCGGACAGTGGAGGCTGATGTGCATGTAGCCCTCCAAGGGCCCAATCCAGGACCTGCATGGCCAACAATCGTACTTACTCACCCAGGGGCGTGGGTGGGTGTGGTCCCCGTGGAAGCGCGCCGAAGGGACCTGGGCGTCTGTGATGTCCGGCGCAAGGTGTGGTCGTAAGAGAGGGCGGGATCAACTTTAGGATCTGAACAGAGCAGATTTCGAAGAGCGAACATCCACAATACCACCCAGCGGCGGAAACTAGGGGATCCAGGGGTGGGTGGGGTGGACCGAGCGGACTCGCTTGTACAGTATCCGTACAGGCTGACGACTGAACCTTGAACGTCCTGCCCAGTCATGTCCTCGAGGCGACGACATCACGTCGGTTGCCAACCACATCGCCAGGAATGGAACATTCGCCACTGAAATCAAGGGTCCCTGCCAAGCTACTGTGTACTTCCAGCGATGGACCCTTGGCCCTTGTGCAGTGACCCTTGACGCCTCCATGTGGCGCAGAAAGTCATGGATGAAATTGATACCTGATCAGCTGCTCCAAAGCCTCCAATCCAACGCGCGCCCGGCCGAAGCGCTCCGGCAACCGAGTCTCGACTTGGAAGACGGGTCCGCCCACAAGCCACCTTTCCAACCTGCCGTCTGGACGGTATTGGCACTTGGGCGGGGGGGGGGGGGGGGGGGGGATGGTTGTGGCGGCGGATCTAGAACTTGGAATTTGACAGCATGGACCGTCTCTCTCCCATTATCGTGGGCAATTGTGAGAGACGGTCTACGAACGTCCTCACCCAACCATTTTTCCCCAGCAGTGCCTAATGCGCCTTTGTGGCAAATATTAGACAGGGCACTGCCTGGCTGTCTGCAGTGAGCATGGCTGTTACTGCGGTTGCTTTTCTTCGTTGATTTCTGATAGCGACTGCTACCAAGTTAGGTCAAGGTGCTACCAGCCCGAAGACACTACGACAAAGCCTCAGCACCGTAGCAATTCGCCACTTTGGATACCCTGGCCAAGAGAAAACACCCCCATTTGTCATCGTATACCCTCTTGCGCAACACAAGCCACCGCAGGCTTCACAAAAGTCGACTGCGGTGCGCGTCCACAACGAGGCTGCCCAATTCGCAATGAGGTGACGTTGCGGCACATGTGCGAGTGGGGAGGCAATGGAGATGATCGGCGTTGGCCCTTCGCCAATCCGAATGGCTGTAATGAAAGTTCGATTCCTCACAGAATCGAGGAAATTGTTTCACCGATCGCAAACCACCATCTCCAAGAGCCCCCCTCCCCTGCGCCACGACGTCATCACTACAACTGTCTGTGCGCGACGCACTCCGTACAGTGTACGGTCCGGCACCTCGTGACGACTGCGTATACTCTAACACAACTGCGAGGACAATTGTATGAAAGTTATCTGCTCAGTAAAGAAAAGAAATTAGATTTATACCAACCCGGGATGCTACTAGTGAGATCTTACCCAGTGCTCGCACGCCCGGATTTTCGGCGTTACGGTTGTGTGCCATGAAATTATGCACACTAAACTGTGCTCTGCGCCAAGCCACCCTATCAATCCACTTGTCTCCGGGGCAGCATCCCACCAATTCGTCAGAGTCGAAATGTCAGGTCACAGGTGCCGCGGCAGGGATGCCATCGCACCGTCTTGAAATGCCCATCAGTTCTCCGGAGCAAACCATCGCCACGGTTCATAAGTCACTACTAGTAGGCTATCCGTACTTGCTACCGTTGTACAAGAGTAATTCGTGCGCTCTGCTCCGTGCGCCGATAGCTACTAAGGCGGTACTTTCCCACTTCAGTATCGAAACAAACTTTCAACGCTGTTTGTTCAAATGCCCTAGCGTCAACCCCTAGCAAGCGAGACGCACTATCGACAGCTGTACGTGTACCGCAGTGGGCTCAGCATAAGCCCATGACGTCTCGTTCCGAATACGTACTCAGTACGTATGAATATTGACCCTGTGAGCTATTGCATGTAGATCGCAATCCATGTCAATTGGATCGGCTTTTGTTGGTTGAATGTCCCCTCGCCTCGTGTCACGTGTCCCCCGCACAAAACGTCGCCGTTAGCCAACCGACAATCAGACAGTCACTAAATGAACGACGAGAGGTTGACGTGCCTCAGGCGAGCATTCACAAAGAGAAGCGGTGAAATTTCGTCTCAACGCAATACCACCCACAAGCAGCCTAAGGATACCAGCATCAAATTCTGCGGCTTATCGCCGCAATAACTCCAAGTCTCCAACCGCGTTGTCGCTCGGGCTCGTGGGGCATGTCTGCCCAAAGGGGACTAGAGCCCGAAAGACCATTGATTGCGTGATGACGACATACAACTGTCAGTGACGACCTTGGGGCATTCGGGACGCAGAGTACCGCGAGCACTGATCATGATAGGCTACGATCTGGGACTCGGGGACCATGTTCAGGACCTTCAGGTACCAGAATCCTTGGATCACGATCAGACACAGGACACGGTCTCTCACCTGCGCTACGTTGTGCGTACTCCGGTCCACGATCCACCTCAGGTTGTGCAGTGGTTGACTGTGAGGATTGGATGATGACCTCATCTTGGCAGTGCCTAGCAGATGCGGTCATCAAAGGCCTCGAAAGAATATTCTAATGATGAAACTCGCGGCAGTGTCATGGTTTCACAGTGTCGATACGCGACAGAAATTGAGTCTCTTTTGATACGTATATAGCATCCAATAATGTTCAAGTGCAGTGCAGCTTCGCATCACTTGGAGTACGTACTTGCGGGCTGAAATAGAGCTACACCCAAGGCCAGCATGAAATGCACTGCCGCTTTTCCTTTTGCTTCTCTCGCAATCGTGGCAAGTTCAAATCGGCGAGAGCCATCGGTAGCCCGAGAATTGGAGCTTTGCCGCCAATGAACGTTGACGTTTTTGCACCTCTCGTACTTGTAGTCGTGAATTAGGGGATCGAGCAAATAAATCTACAGTACGGAGTACTACAACGATGACCTACGAAATTCTACTCATATCGGGGGGAATGAAAAATGTATCTCTTGCCAACCCTAATAATTATTGATGGCTATAGACTGCCCACGAGAGAGACCCTGTACTGATTTTCATGATATATCCTCTTCACGGAAGGATACCTAGGGTAGGCCGTACAGCAAGAGGTCCTCATCTGGGGAATTGTGGAGGTGCGTGCCGCTCTAGTCTCCAGCCACATTCCCGCTAGCAAACGCCGAACATTTTGCCTCACCTTACCGAGTCTTCACCGCTGCCCGATGTTCTGCATCCTGTCCCGGGTTCGACGACCCGTAAGGGCTGGCCAATTATATTTCTTCTCCTGTCATGGCCGCACGCATCTCCTCGAACTTGATGTCAAAATGCTCGAAAGGGGACCCATCGGCCACCGCCGAGGCTCTTGCCCCAATTCTATCCAAGACTCCAAGACTCCAAGACTCCAAGTGCAACAAAGGCGTAATTAGTCGTATTGCTCGGTGGCAAAAACAGATTTCGATGTTTGGGCTCCGCGAAAGCTGCCGGCATAGAGTTCGTGAGCTTAGCTCGAGACCCTCACGAGCTCGTGCCATTGACCAGTCGCATTGCCTCGATTCTGTTGCCGTCCTCGAGTGACAGGCTGACAGCCAGCACATTTGCCACTGTCACGCGTGTCGACAAGCCTCTCATGAGTCAACACGCAAAGTCAAGCTCGTGGCTTGCGGCCCATCACTGTCCCGTCTTGGTAGACTCTTAATTATCCCCCCACCAAATACGCGAATGTATCATTTTTAGAGCTCGGAACGGATGGCGTCCGCCCAAAGTCCCGACACTCCGTGACTCGAGGCTGGCAACACGCCCCCCCTCATGGCGGTTGAGATGCGGTTCTGCAGTTTCTCCATGTGGCCGGCCGAACAGTCTTCACAAACTCACATTGATTGGTAATGATGCACCGGCATTTTCACGAGACCGCGTAAAGTTTCCTCTGTACGCAAACACCTCGCCACTCTACTGTGCTTCCATCGTCGTCGGTCTCCAATTGGCAAGAGGGTCTATCTGGCCCCAAGCCACATATCTTTGGAAGGCTGCTTCACCACGTGTAAGCCAAAATATGCTCTCCGAAACTTAATAAAGCCCTCAAACATGGTCTGTGTGAAGCCAGTCAGACCAGATGTGTGGAAATTCAGTCATCAAAATATTTCGTCATTGAGTCATGCCTGATTGAGTTCCAACTAAGCTTTAGTCCTTCTTCAGAGGCAACATGATCTCCTCGATGCCATCCTTTGTTATCACCATCATCTGCAAGTTGTCGCCAACCTCAATGTGACGCTCAACTGCACCGTCAAACGCATCTTTGACGATTGTCTCTACCACAGGCCTGGAGAGAGGGTGGCGCTCCCGCTCCTTGAGCTCATGGCCTACTCCACTACCCGGCACATACTGGTTCTTGAAGTTGACGTTGCTGTCGAGGAAGGGCATGATCAGACTGGCGGCAGCACCACCAGCACGGCACTGCTCCCGCTCATAACTGCCCACCGGGTCGTATGAGTAGACCGCACCTTTGCCCTCCTCGTCGATGCCGCCCAGCATAGCGTGCGTGTAGTAGGGAAAGAAGCGCTTGTTGTACAGGATGGTGGAGAGGCGCTTGGCGCAGGCGTGGACGCTCATGGGCTTGCCATGACGATAGCGATAGATTTTGCAGACAGTGTCAAGCTGGTCGCGCAGGGCGTTGCCGTCGGCAGCGAAACCACAGACGGACAAGGCAATCGTGGCATCGGACTGGTCAGAGTTGCTCCCGCCGATGCGGAATACCTTCGGGGCCATGCGAGAGTTGATGCTGTAGCCGCTGGTGTGTCGGGTATCGCCTGCCATTATGCAGAAGTCCGCACCGGCGATAGCTAGCGTAGAACCGCCGTTGTCAGAGTAGCTTTGGCATGGTTAGTTGGATGCCGATAGGTACGGTATGGGAAGTACCCTCACGGATTGAAGCGATGCTCTCGAAACTCTCCATTGTTGGTTCGTGGGGCATCGGAGAACGAGTAGTTGGGCCCGTTCATCACCGGGTTTTGGCTGAACATGGCTGACATGGGGTGCTAGTATCGTACTGATCAGATCGAGTCGTGGAAGGGTGACGGGCTTGCGGTGTGGTAGAACGAATGCGATCCCTTGGGCTTTGGCAACGGTTGACGTTGGAGGTCGACGTGGGATGCAGCGAAGCTATGAGGCTGCCGCAAGCACGCGTCAAGCTTGGCCGCCTTGAGGTTGGGGTAGCTGAAATGACTAAGCGGATATAGACCCACATTTGCTTGGCCGTGATTGAAGGTCCGTCCCTCTCCTGAACGGTCGTCATCTCGAGAAACTACCAGTACGTCTGCCAAAGGTAGCCTGGCTACCGCGCGAACAAGCCAGGCCTATTTGCCTTTTTCCCACCGTTTGAAGCGTTCTGTTGATTTTGGTCGTCCAGCTCTCCACGATGACGCGCGATATCCGCGCTCAGGCGCTGCTGAAGATTGCCTCGCTCTCTGCAGGAAGCTCGTCCCCGGCTGATCGTTCGGACCTGGACAGGCTTTGCCGCGCATGCCATGCCACGGGCAAGGCAAGGGACTACTCCCACAGTGGTAAAACTGCGACCTCGCTCGGCAAAGTTCCCATGGTTGGTCTGGCTGTGCAGAAAGGTTCGGACTTGGGGGCGCTAATATTCCCATAGTCCATTCGCGAATTCGAGGTTCTCCTAGCATTGTGCAAGACAGCGCCCAACATCCAAAACGCGCAAAGTGCGCAGCGACTGTCGTACCAGCTCACACCATATATCCTCGAGGCGCCGGTTCAAGCTTTCATCCCATCGCCGTTCTTCCGGAAGATTGACCCTTCGCCGACCGAATCGCTTGCCTTCCATGTGACGGGCGCCTTACTGTCGCTAGGATCAGCTTATAGCGAGCTTCAGGGCGCTGTCACGGACAGTGTTTGGTCGTTCCTGAATACCTGTACTAGGGCTACAGACACAGTTCTATCATCGCCGCATGCGGACCCCGACAATGTCCAACTCGACGAGGCTATTCGCACCGTGACCATTGTTGTTGCATTGCTTGGGTTCATGGATGCCGCGTCCGCACAGGCTGACTTCTGGAGGTCTAATGGGCGACTGGCTCTTGTGCAAAAAGTGCGACATATCTTATCCGAGCGCTTCCTAGTAGCTGTGAACGCCGCCCTGTCTACGATTCGCAATTCGCACAGCCATGAGAGAGAGGTGCGAGAATGGAGACGCCTTATTCGTCACTACTCACACTTAGACCGGCCCTTGGGCGCCATGCTTCTGCAACGCAGCTTCATGTCTCTTCTGGCAACAAGCACGTCGCTCCTGGTTGCCAATGCCGCCGAGCTACAGGACACGCACATCTTGGATGTGCTGATGTCGCGCGGTAGCAACATCTTCCAGGAATTTCCCCCAAACACGGAAGACGACCTGGCCTCGGTGGAAGTGTTCGCAGCTTTCACCATCGAGCAAATGGCCCATATGGAAAACAATGAGGATTACCTACGAATGAGCAGTCCTTCTGAGCAGCGTCTCGCGTATGCCTCCAAGGCTGCAGCGCTTGTCTCATTTCTAAATTGCTCCCTCCTTAATGAGGAAGTTGCTGACGTGGACACGCTGCTAGGCTGGCTCCAAGAGTCTTTGGGAGAGCCGGAGCAGGTGGACGACCACCTTCTGGCATCCGTCGTTGTCCGATCACTGGCCATTATCTGCCACATTTCTCCATCCTTCACGCCGACAATCAGTCGATTGTTGCCAAAATTCTTGGTCCAGAGTGCTCCCCCCAGTGAAACCGTCGCTGTCGCCTCGAAATCACTGGCGTATGTTTTAAAGTCACTCTCTAAGGACGCCGTCATCAGTACTCTGTACTCTCTTGGCAACATCTTGAGTCCCGAAGCAGAGGCGAGCTTGTCCAATGGCCAGATTAATGGGACTGCTGGGGGCGACGCCAATCTCGCCCCGATGTACGGCAATCGCCAATCAGTCGGCAGCACTATCTCCTTTACAGGATTCGGCGAGGACGGGAGCGTCATGGCGTATGAGTACGTTGTTCACGCTATTTGCTGCATTGCCGAGACTTGTCAAGACGATAAGATCACCGCATTGGCTCAGTCAATGCTTGTACAGAAGTACAACAAGGTCAATCCCGGCGCCGATGTTCACATTATATCCGGAGCAGCGATCCTGGCTCTGAATGGAGGCCAGCTGGAATTCAAATCACTGCTCAAGTGGTACACGCGAACGTGCCACGAGAGCATCGCTGAGAACAAGGATTACCTGAAAGCCGCGGTGCTGAAGGCGCGCGCGTACATATCGGCCAATGTCAGCCGCAACTCGTCGCTGTTTGACATTTATTGGGAGCATTTGTTGGAAACAATCATCTCCTTCGGCGACGCAGGCTATCATGGACACACGAAAGAGGCCGACGTGCAGCTTGCCGCTGAAGAGATTGCCGAGTTGCTGCACCCTGTTGCAGTGTTCATGTCTCGCAATGATTTCGCCGCCGAGCCCGTCGAAAACGACGAACTGGCGCAAATGCTGCGCGATGCCTGGTTCAACATCGTCGTTCACGGGTTTACCACCGCCAGCACCATGGGCAAGCTTTATATCGACGATCTTCGTACCATTGCGGTGCACTCCCCACCGTTGGTCGCTGAGAAGCGTAGCGAGCAGCTTGAGAGTGACATTGAGCTCAACACGGTGCTCAGACGCGGAAACAGTAGCGAGCGCGAGGCTGCCCAGAAGAAGCAGCTGTGCGAACTGATTCCCGCCAAGGCAGGTGACATTAAGGGTCTGAGCTATCGAAAAGTCATCTTTCTACAGTCGGCGTACTTGGTCGAGAGCCTTCGCACAGATGTTGGTGATTGCACCAAAGTGTTGTCGTACTTCTTGGAGCCCAGCATGCGAAAGGGTGATGTGAGCAGTGCCATGGAAGGCATCGCTTCCACGGTGGTTGACAGGTTCGTCAAGAAGACACTCAACGGCACGGACCCAGTGTTCTCTGCGCAGTACGCGGCAAAGCAGCTCGTGGAAATCTTCCGAGGTTGCTGCCATCGCATTGAACGCGTCCAACAAGCTGCGCTGCTGTGCGCTGATCGGATCATCCACGACATCCCTTCAGCTTTATGCAGCCGCACATCCCTCTTTGCTCTCCTCGAACTGCTGTCGTTGATGTGGACTAGTTGTCTTGAGGCCGAGACCGATCTATATGCCCCTCGCGCCGTGTTCAGGTCGCAGCTCGGCGGTGTCACGGTAGAGCTTTCCGACAACTACGAGTTCAGACGCCGGACACTGGACACCCTCAATAAGAAGGCTAAGATCTGGGTCAACACAGCCATCAATCTAGCGCCTCTTGACGTCAAGGGTCTGCTGCAGACATATCTCTCCGAATTCAGCGACGACGGGGCCTACGGCCATATTTCCCTCGGAAGATCCTTCGCGCTGGAACTCGGATCTGTCATTCCATCGACAGATCAGCGACTGCAGTCTCTGGACAGGGTCGGCGACTGCGAGATCAACACTGCTTCGGATCTCATTGCTCAATACACTACTCGCCAGGAATACCGGTATGGAGAGACGTTGCCAGATCGTGGTAACGAATTGATGAGCTTCATGACCCAGGGTCGTAGGCAGTCTATGAGACCTCCCACCCTAGCTGAGAGTGCCAATGCGTCCACCGCGCTTGCTCACGTTGAAGCTCGGATCCTTAGTAAGAAGACGACCTCGCTGAACGAGATCCGGGACATTTTGCGAAGGGCAGCCGCGCTCCTCTGCCGCAGCCATGTCGACGAGTCCGCCGTTGCGCGCTATCTTGTGAGCATTCCATTCGCCCTCTTCACCAAGCAGTCCATGAAGCTGGGAGTGTCTTTGTGGCTTGGGGTCATCAATGAGAACCCACGCCTGGAGTCAAAGCTGGTGAATGAGATTGCGCAGCAGTGGGAGTTCTCCATCACGCGTCGCGTTGGTCTTTTCAATCCTGCTCTGTCGCATCCGGATCCCTTCTTTTTGAAAGAGGAGTTTGCCCCCAGTGAGCTGGAGGCGTTGGCCAAGCGCAAGCAGCTTGTACACGACATGCTGTCGCCCCATGCACGCCTGTTGCAGTTCTTTGCGAGCCACTTCAACGCCACGCGGCTCGGCAGTATCGACACACGAAGGAGTCTTCTACGCATGCTAGACTTGACTCTAGTTGCCCTGACAGACGCGGCCCCCCACCCCATGGCGAGGGAGCTACGTTTCCTTATGATCCTGTTCGGTCTTAGGGTCCTGCGCGCGAGTTCTATGATCGGAGCTGAAGCTCAGTGGCGACTTAAAGACAAGATCCTTTCGGCCGGTCTGAGTTGGTTCAAGCATTCACCAAAGTGGTCCTTTGGTAGCAATCTGCTTCAGCTGCGGACAGAGGTGCGCCTCATCACCGATGTCCTCGCGGGATTGAAGGTGGTGTCGTTCATCGGGGCCAACCTCGTGGGTAGTAGCAAGTCTTTGCAACCCAAGGAGCAGCTCTTCCAACTTCTTCTTGAGAACGAGCAGACTCGCCTGTGCGTCTGGATCAGTCCTTTGTCTGCTTCGGCTTTCCACATGCCCCATCACTCACACAAGTCTGCTGCTGAATCAGCTCTGGCTTCTCAGGTTCGCACTGCATGGGGGCTTGACCCGGCTATTGCGATCGAACTAGCCACGCGGTATCATTCGCCTCGCATCCACAAAGAGATCCGGTCTTTGCTTCTCGCGAATCCTGAACGAGCCGTCAATCTGCCAGAAGCAATACCCCTAATCTTCAATGGCGGATTGCCCAGCGATGCTGCGCCAGCGCTCAAGTACATGCTCTATTGGGAACCGGTCAACCCGATCACGGCCGTGTCCATGTTCACGCCGGGGTACAAAGATCATCCATTCTTGGTCCAGTACGCCATGCGCGCCTTGGAATCCCACAATGTCGATGTGACGTTCTTCTACGTTCCGCAGATTGTGCAGACCCTTCGTTACGATCGCATGGGCTATGCCGAGCGCTACATCTTGGAGACGGCGCAGTTTTCGCAGCTCTTCGCTCACCAAATCATTTGGAACATGAAGGCCAACTCCTACAAGGACGACGATGCGCAGGTGCCCGATGAGATCAAACCTGACCTGGACCGCGTCATGGGGAAGATGGTGGACAGCTTCACTCCATATGACCGAACCTTTTACGAGCGTGAGTTTGCCTTCTTTGACGAAGTGACGGACATCTCTGGCAAGCTCAAGCCGATCCGTGAACGGCCCAAGGACGAGAAGAAGCAGAAGATTGAGGAGGAGCTCCGCAAGATCCAGGTGGATGTCGGTGTCTACCTGCCCAGTAACCCCGAAGGCGTTGTCATTGGGATCGATCGCAAGTCGGGCAAACCTCTACAGAGCCACGCCAAATGCCCCTTTATGGCGACCTTCCGCGTCAAGAAATCTAAGAATGGAGTGGAGGAGACCAACAAGATGCTCGAGGATGTTAACGACGCCCCTCAAGAGGCAGTAGAGAATGGTCTGCCCGCCGAAACCACCATAGAGGCCTGGCAGTCTGCGATCTTCAAGGTCGGCGATGATTGTCGGCAGGACGTTCTGGCCCTGCAGATGATCTCCGCGTTTAGGGGCATCTTCCACAACGTGGGCTTGGACGTATGGGTTTTCCCATACCGCGTCACCGCCACGGGACCTGGCTGCGGTGTCATTGACGTGCTTCCCAACTCCATCTCCCGCGATATGCTCGGCCGCGAGGCCGTCAACAAGCTGTACGACTACTTCGTCTCTAAATACGGCAACGAGGACTCGCTGCGCTTCCAGCAGGCGCGCAACAACTTTGTCAAGTCCATGGCCGCCTACTCGGTCATATCCTTCCTACTGCAGTTCAAGGACCGCCACAACGGCAACATTATGATTGACGACGGCGGTCACATTATCCACATTGACTTTGGCTTCTGCTTCGACATTGCCCCCGGAGGCATCAAGTTTGAGCGAGCGCCGTTCAAGCTGACGCAGGAAATGCTGGCCGTCATGGGCGGCTCCACGGACCACCAGAGCTTCAAGTGGTTCGAGGAGCTGTGCGTCAAGGCCTTCCTCGCCAGCCGCCAGCACTGCGAGAAGCTCTGCCAGATGGTGTCGCTCATGATGGACAGCGGCCTGCCCTGCTTCAAGCCGGAGAGCGTCAAGAACTTCCGGGACCGGTTCGTCCTGGAGAGGAGCGAGCGCGAGGCGGCGGACTTTATGAGGGATCTCATCAAGAAGAGCGCCTCGAGCTACAGCACGGGTGTGTACGACCAGTTTCAGCTTCTTACCAACGGCATCCCCTACTAGTCTAGATACCGGGGTCGTTGATGATACTTGTAATACCTTGACTTTGTTGATGCGTGCATCATAAGTAGAATAGACGCGCAATAACTGCATATAACATTTAATCCATTCGCTTTGGTGCTAGATTGCATGGCTATTCAAAAGACACTCCCCCCGGCGCATGGCAGCTCACGTCACGAAGACGACGACTGTTTGAGCATGTGCGTCGGCGCATTGTAACTCGTATAGTCAACATGCACAAACGCCCTGTCCACAATCGGGACCCCCTCGAGGAAGTACGTCAACACCTCGCTGAGGTCGTGGCTGTCCTTGAGGGGCATGCTGGCGTCCAGCACAATGTCCACCTCGACAAAGAGCTTGTCGCCGGCATGGTAGGCACGCAAGTTCTGGATGCGGCGAATCGCCGTGGCGAAGCGCATGGTGAGGTAGAGCAGCAGGTTGCGCTCGTCAGGCTGGGCGGAGAACCCAGTCAGATTCCGAACGTGATGGGCTGATGTCTTGGACCACTGGAGGATGACAAACAGGGAGAGAAGGAGACCACCTGTTGCGTCTAGCCACCATATGTGCCCGTAGAACCCAACTTTGACCCTGTGTCAGTCTATTCTCATTCTCATTCTTGCACGTGGGCGAACTCACTGATAGGAAAGAGTATAGAGCCAAAGTTGAAAACCATGTCGGTTTTGCAGTCTTCGGCTCTACGAGGAGGGAGAAGAGACGGTTAGCTGAGGGGCCAAGAGCTGAGAAGGGTGGGAGGGCGACTCACAATGCGCGCACGCTAGAATTCTTGACAAGACGGCACCAAAGCCACACAGCGCCTTTGATGACTATGGTGCCTGCCATGATACCAATAGCCGCCGGGCCGAGCTGTAGCACCTTGTGTTCCGGTCCCGCGAGCCGCTGGATGCACTCGAGCAGGACTTGGCAGAAACTGGTGATCATGATGACCGAGAAGACCAAGACACCCACTGGCTCCAAGCGTCGCCGGCCGACGGGATACGTGAACTGGTCCGACTGGCTGGCGAGGATGAGCCGCGTAGTCAGCCAGACAATGGCTGTACTCAGAAAGTCGAGAACGGCGTCGACAAGACTGGCGAGGACAGACATGGAGGGTGTCCATATGACGACGACGAGTTTGGCGGCGAGCAGAACAGCGTTGGCGATAAAGTTGATCCAGATGGCGAGTGTGACGATGGGGCTGTCGCTGTCAAGGTCGGCATCCTCGAGCCACGGGAGATTGGGCTTTGGTCCAGGGGTGGAGGTGGCTGTCCTGGTAGGTGTTACGGGGCCGTGGTCATCATCGCCATCGTCGGTATGCATGAGGAGAGGGAGTGACTCGGAGGAGCGGAAGATGTCCTTTGGCGTGCGTTTCTGGAGAGGCGTGGGGTTTGCGTTGGATGTGTTGGGCGTCGTCGTGCCATAGGAGCCGTTGGCCGGTGGAGAAGTGGCGGTGGGTGGTGATTGCGATGCTGATGTTGATGGCTCATCTTCCAGGATTGTGTCTGGGACGTCGACAGGGCGATAGGCCGAAGCATGGAGCTCGGCCGAGTACTCGTTGAGCAGCTCATGGGGAATGGTCGAGTCCAGCAGACGATCAATGTAGAGGTATTGCTGGATGAGGTCATTTGTCCTCTCATAGTATTTGCGGCTGTCGTTGGTATCAAACGTCAGCCAAGGGGTGAGTGATATCTCGAGGATGTGCTCAGCGCAGTGGAGCAGCACTGGGTCTGACTTACATTGGCTTTGACATGGTAGCGAGATCTTGGTCGCTTTTCCAGTATCTCTCCCATCGGTATCTGGGATTGCTTTTGCCAATAAGGCTCATGCTTCTCTGCTGCGGGCCATGGAGAATCTGGCTGAGGCGGTGCTCGTCATTGAGCAGTCGCCCAATGTCTTCCTCATCATCACGGTTCCAACCAGGACGGGGACCGGCTTCCTCATCCTGCTGCGACTTGGGCCTGTGCAAATTGTTGAGACTGGTCGCAGAGCGGGAGCGAAGAAGCGAGGCAAGATGGCCGCTGCGTGTCGGCAGTGGCGTCGAGTCCTCCGTCAGAATCAGAAAGGATGGTGTTGACGGCCGCCTTGGCCGAGCAGCAGGCGAGCTCATCCTCGCTCAGGACGTTCCAACTGAGGAGACGATGGCAAAGAAGGAACAAGACAAGTCACCACATGCTTCTAGTGCATATTTCCAGGATTGGGACGAAGCGCAAGAGCAAGAGCAAGAGTCGAGAGAGGGCGCGCGACCGCGCTTGGTCGCTTTTGGCAAGGCTGCGTCGATGAGTCGATTGGCCAATGATACTGAGGCAGAGTAGAGAGATGCTCAGGGTCGCGGTCAGTTAGTAGCGGAGACGACCTCCACGGCTGTGGTATTAAAGCAGCAGGAGTCAGGTCTATAAGTCAGTCAGAGCTGTTAGTCAGTATCTCTCGCCAGCCTAAATTTACCGAGAAAGCACTCCCAATTGTCGAGATGTGACTAACAGCTTTGATCAAACAATTGGGACTCTCCCTTGTTGCCGCTTTACTAGACCGTAGTGGAGGAGGTTCGAGAGAAAGATTACGTCAAGCCTTTTCCGTCCGTCCGCTTACTCAGCGGAAGGTTCCTGCCTGGTTACCCTACACGGTCTGGTTCTCCCTTTTTAAGTCAACAGTGTTTTGAACCAAGAAGCGATCATCAACTCGTTGCTTATTTGACGACGGTAGAGATAAAAAAAAATTACGTCTAACGGGATTGGCTCGTTATGAGATTCTTTGTCGTTCTTGCCACTGGTGCGAAGTGGACATTGCATTGATCTTTATTTGCACTCTCGATAAAGATGAAACATTGACGAATTCCCCATTGGATTGTTCACAATGCCACGGTAAGTCAAGCCAGATTGCTAGACATCGAGCTCGTGTATATTTCGCTGGAATTCCCCCTCCTGAAACCCGATCGTAGAAAACAACAAGAGCTTGCGCGATTGTACAGCACCGGGTAATTACGAAGCACAGCATAAGAGGCATGCGAACCCGGATCGCCAGGGAGGCTGATGCTTGTCATTGTCGTCGGATACGAGCGTCAGGGTGGGCGCGGCCACACGCCTCGGATGCAGCCAGTGGCCCGCCGCCCAGTATATAATATAATAATAGGCTGCAATGCAAGGGTGGCTGACGGTACTGCCGGTGGAGCGTGCAGGCATTGTCGACTTGAATATTTTCTTTTCATTTGGATACCTCTGCCAATTTGATCTTGTGAAATGGATGTGTTACCTTGATTGTAATCATCTGTCCGATAAAATCTTCCATCGCACCTATGGTAGCAAGATTTGGAGGGATGCCGCACCGAGCGAGGTTTCCGCCCTGATCTTCATGCATCCCTGTGCGGTGCGAGGTTCAGGCGATCAAAGCCAGGTATGGGCTGCCTCGAACATACCTACGATGACACCAATCCGCCCATAGGTGTGGTGGGTTCCCCTGACGATCAATTTGCTTGTGTCATCACGCATAGACTGTCGCGGCCTTCAACTCTCAGCCTTTGGTCGAGCATGAAAAAAGGGGAAAAAAAAATAAAAAAATTGAATAAAAAAATTGGTGACGAAGATGAGGCCATCCCCAAACCGAAATCGCGAGAAAGTCATGCACAAGCACCATCTGGAACCCGAACCCCGGCCGCCCCCACCGAGATCCATCAGATCCAGGGTCGAGACTACTGTGCGATGGTGGATTTAAGCTTGCTTCGTGTTGTGCTGACGAGGGTGAATGAGCAAAAACATGTGAGAAAAAGGGCAATGGGGTAGATTAGCATCTGAGGACAATGAGATACCTTGATTGTAGGAACATCCGGTAATTAAAAGGGCATCGTGGACGTGCTGCCCTTTGATCACATTGTGCTGAATCTGATCGCTGGCGCCCTGAGCAATTTCGCAGCTCCTCGGCTCGTGTCATAATCCCGGCCGAATGTGGTGATCATTGATCCACATGTGGTCCAGCGACTCGAGTGAGAGTCCAACTGTCCAAATCCAACAATGAGTCCTACGATAGAAGCCGTCAACGCACGCAGGGTTTATTAGACTGGCGGTTGGAATGAGACCTGGGCGTGCTAGAGCCTCGTTGAAATGCTGGACCGCATGCGCCCGTCGTCACGGGGACCAGGAGTCAGGAGTCAGAACTGCTCCCGCCCGCCCGCCCGCTGAGTGGCTCCAGTCCGGCTGTTTGGCGACTGGCGAGACATGGAGCATTGACAATTGCGAGCTGATAGCCTGATACCCACAGGAGCTCCTCAGCGGTGCTGCATCCACATCAGCAACGGGACGGGATGTGGTCGTGGACCTTGAGTTTCTGTTTACATAGAAGCTTCGCACCGTGGAAAGCAGGGGACTGCTGCGTCATTGTGTGAATACATCATCAGTCTGCGAAGAATACCGCGTTCTAAAAATTATCTTCACCCGGCCACACAGCCAGCAGCGCTTTAGAAAGTTTAGGTTCATGCAGTGCCCCATGATTACGAGATCAACGTGGGAGCCCGACCCGGCGTGACATGGGTCCAGCAACTGTCCATGCAGCAGTCCACCCACTGTCCATCCTGGACTCCAGTCCTGTCGGGCATGTCGCTGACTGGAGCATGCCGCTAAGCCCCAGTGGAACGCGCTACTACTGATGATTGTTACAGCACGGGCAATCACAAGCCAAGAGGACATGATGGACTGGACTGGACTGGACTGGACGGGCTGGCCGACTGGACGCTGGGTCATCATCGACCTGAGCGCCTAATTACTGCACTTGCTTGCGCCATTACGCAGATGCAATATCCGACGAAGCTGAGGGATAGATGGATAGAATAATAGGAAGAATCATATTCTCACCCTTGGTTCTGCGCTGCGTTTACCGACCGTTCTGTGCTTGCTGTCCAGTCCTGCGCGAGCGTGTCTTATGCGACTGGAGCCAGGCATACAGTACGTATCTGGTAATTAGTAGCGCTGAAGACCTACCTGAAGTCCCTGACCACCCGCCCCAGGGACTGGAGCCATCCGCCAATCCCCAGTGTCCGGTCCCGTGGCTAGGCCCCGTCCCCATCTTCCACCTTTCAGCTCCATGTCCTGTCCCTTTTCCCTCCTCGCCTCGTAATTACTACCTTACTCACGCACAATCTCCCCGGTCCTGACCAAGTCCGCCCAGCTGGACCACGTTTCACTCGTTATCGACATTCGCTTCATCAGCTGTTGCTGAACTGCTGCTCTGCTGCATTGCCTTGCGTTGTCTTGCTTATTCTGCGTCCCCCTCGGCTTGTGTCAGGCTTGTTTGTCACCCTACTACGTACTCTACAAGCACGAATACGGACCCTCGCCTCAGCCCCAACCCTCTCCTGATCGACAGCGTCTTTTCTCTTGACTCAATCGGCTGTTCTTGCTCGACAGAGATCCTACTTCAGCTCGCCAGACTTTCCGCTCGTTGGAAGGAAAGAGAGCAGTATCACGGATTTTGCGAATCGTACGATCCGAGCGACACCACCGGCATCATCATCATTTCCAGCATCTAGCATTTAATCACTTCTGCATTCGCGGCGACAACATATGCCCTGTCAATATTCCACCGAGGACCAAGGCCCGAACTTAATCTCTCATACTTGCCTCTGGAACTTAATGTGAGTACTTTCACCGCTCCCGGACAACCCTCCAGACGCATTACACTGCACGCACGCAACCATGACCGACGAAAGTCGGCTGTCATGTCTCAGCGTCACCACCTGCCGACCGGTATTGGCTTCCCCTAACCGTCCCTTCACCTGGTGCTATTCTCGACCGCTGGCAGCCCTGGCCATTGAGCTTTGATCAGCTGCCTCTCCCTCACTCTGGTTCCGTGATCTAACCTACGAACACTCCACATACTGAACACTCCACATACTGACTTCTATCCTCTCGTGTAGTCAAGCGTGTTTGTGATTGTAAGACCTTTTGCCATCGATTGTACAGCGGCAACATCATTCTTTCTTCCTCGCTGAGCCCAGCGCGCAGACGCAGCATCATACCCCGAGAAACAGCAACCCGCGTCGAATCGTCACGTAACCACCTTCTATATGCCTAGCAGATTCTCAGCCGCCTTTAGGCGCAAATCAGCAACCAACCCCGAGGACCTCCAGCTTCATTCTTCTGCTACCGAATCGTCATTTCGCGTCCTTGAGCGAGGTCAACCCCAAGAGGGGCGCACCTTTGATGGCGGCGCCAGGATGGCAAGAGCATCGGCTCACATGACACACAAGGTCACCAACTCAGAGTCCGAGGTGGAAGACAACATGTTTGCCGGGCTGAACACCTACAGGTCCGTGAAAACTCTAGGAGTTTCCTGTAACACCACTGACCTAATCAGAGGCAGCGGTGGCTCGAACACCACCAAAGCTACATCCACTGACACTTCCTCCCGGCATAGCAACGCGTCGACCGCACCCTCATCGGCCGACGTAGCCCACCCGAATGACGACCCGCGACCAGCGAAACGAGCAATCACCTCGTACGAGCCGACGCCAAGTCGCCACTCGCAGAAGACTGGCGGCAGTTTCCTGGATCGGGCAGGAAGGACCTTTTCGTTCGGGATGCAAAAGAAGAACCAGACTCCGCCAGTCAAGGAGGACAATGTGCCTGATGTGCCGCCTCTGCCCATGTTGCAACGCGAGGACGAGTACGGGCGGACACGGGCCATGACAGCGTCCACGACCAGCACAGCGACCACAGCGACGCCACCTCGACTTGACGGCAGCAGTGGTCTTGACATGGGGGGAGATTTCGGGTCAATGTTCTCGACATTCGACAAACGAGCGAGTCAGGCCACGTTGCGAAACGATGTACAACGACAGGCGCAACCGGCGCCCTTGAAGATCGGCATCACGAACCCCATCGATATCGACCCTGCGCCCCGATCGTGGAATAGCAACAAGTCCAGTGACGGACTTATGAGCTCGCCAAAGCTTTCACCCTCTCTTGTGCCGCGGCATCAGCCATCTTTCGAATATCGTACGTCAACAAGCCCAGCTGGGGTTGTTGACGACGAAGACGCAAGGCTGCTGGCCGACTCGGTAGCTGCTACCAAGTTCCTGACACAGCCAGCTGCCAAGGGTCGGGGAGGCCGGCGCGCGGAGGATGACGACCGGTTTGCTATCAATCTGCGAGAACCAGTCACTACAGACGAAGGCGAGGACAATCTATTTGCAGGGACGACGACTCGCTTCTCCAGACCAGCACAGAGACCGACGAGGCCCGCAAGTCCACCTCGCGGAAGCAAAGTCATGACCGCGGCCGAATTCGAGCGCTACGAGAAAGAGAAGAATCGTCAGCATCTGGAACGCTCTGTGTACGGTCGATCTGCCGGAGACGAGGACGAGGAGGAGGACGACATCAACTACGATGACGAGGAGGACGCGGAAGAGAAGGCCAAGGAAGCTGCCAAGCGCAGCCGCAACAAGCAGGCGCAAATGCAAGCCTACCGGCAGAAGAACCTGAAGACGACGGGCGGTGACAACGGAAGCGTTTCTCCTCTTTCTTCCAGCCGGCCAACCTTTTCAGCATCCCTGAGTACACCACATCTGGGCATTGCCAAAACGCCATCCCCGGAGCTTGCGCGCCCAGCGCCTGAAGACGACGAGGATGATGAGGTGCCTTTGGCTATTCTCCAGGCCCACGGTTTCCCCCACAAGAACCGTAGCGCGAGCCGCCTGAGCATGGCCGGCTCGAATCCTAATCTGCGTGTCACATCTCAAGCTCAGGACATTCGACCCCAATCTATGGCGGGTGAGCCGTCGGCTTTCAACGCCAAGCGAGCGTCGACTCTGCCGGCATTCGCCCGAGGTCTGCCGCAGGATCCCTTTGCGGGAGCTGGCGCTGCTCGACCAGCCGTGAGGGAGTCTCTTTCCTTTGGAGGTGGCAGTCCCAACCCGGATCGACTCGCTCCCCAAGTACCGCCGCATCAAGCCGTGCACCCGGGTGGTCTCGTTGGTGTCATTGCGAGTGAGGAGCGCGCCCGCGCCATGCGACGTGGGAGTCCCAACATGGAGAGCCAGAGGTTAGCCGGTGGCGGCGGCGCAGGCGGTCAAAACCTGGATCCCATGGCTGGCATCCCGCCCCATATGATGTACGGAGCTGGCCAGCAGAACATGGCTCAGAACAGAATGTCTCAGCAGCCCCTCACGGCTGCAGACCAAGCTCAGGTGCACATGTCGCAGCAAATGACACAGTTCATGCAGATGCAGATGCAGTTTATGCAGATGATGGCGAATAACCAGCCGGGTGGTCAGATGCCGCAGATGCCGATGCCCTATGGCATGCCCCAGATGCCGCAGATGCAACAACACCAGCAGCAGCCATATGGCATGCACGCACCGACGCAGTCGGTTGCAGATTTCTCCTCGGGGCAGTCCACGTATGGCCAGCAGCCGATGCCACCTCGGCGACGAGACGCAGGCTCACGCACGATGAGCATGGTTCAGCCGAACACTGGATCCCAAATGTTGCACGGCGGGATGGGTGGCCCTGTCTTTGGCTACACTCCTTCCATTGCACCATCTGAGCGCAGCAACGTTGGTCTCCCTGGCCGGTACAGGCCGGTGTCTCAGGTTCCACAGTTGGACGTGCCTATTCACCACCGGGCCTCGTCGATTTCCGGTGCCTTGTCGTTGACTCCCACAGAGGACAGCAAGAGCAGGTCGACGTCCACGATCAAGCTGATCAGCAAGACGAAGAACAACGCCGGGTCGGATGACGATGACGAGGAGGGCTGGGAGAGCATGCGAGCCAAGCGCGACCAGAAGAAGTCTCGATGGAGGTTGAGGAGGGGCAATGATCACCAGATTGATTGAAGAATGAAAGAAGGAGACGGATCATACGAAGAGATGGGACACTTGTTTTGAGTACAGCAGTGGGGATCGGCGCTTTTGTCTATGGGTGCCAGTGAACTTGGGGTATACATTGCTAATTGGGTGACGAAGGGAGCATTTGTTTGGATAAAATTATCGTCATCAACATGATAGAGCGCATTCTCAGACATAGACGGCATTGTGGTTGTAATGGCAAAATGAGACACATAATGCGGCGCCTGCGCACCAACATCACCACCCTGCCCTCAGATGAATGTTCCAATTTTTTTCTTATTCAACAACTAGCTGTCTCGTAATTGACGCATTCATCGTCTAGCCCTCAATCTTGCCCGATGCCCACTCTTGCCTCTTGACGCCCATCTCCACGGCCGCCGAGCCCCAATCTTCGCCGTGGTTGTGTCCCTTGCCGTCAATGCCCGCGCGGGCCTTGGCCTGGTCCTCGTTGAGGACAGTCAGGATGCCCAGGATGACCGGGATGCCCGTGTCGAGCTGGGCGCGCATCAGGCCGTGCACGGCGGCCTCGGCAATGTACTCAAAATGCATGGTCTCGCCCTTGATGAGGACGCCGACCGCAATGATGGCGTCAAAAGGACCCGAGGCGGTCGAGGTCACCGAGAGATCGGCTGTCGACGAGGCGAGCAGGTCGGTCGCCGAGGGCGCGCCGGTGGCATTGGACTGGATGGTCGACGCGGAGATGAGGCTAGATTGATCCAACGTTAGCTTCCTTTCCCTAGACCATGTACGTGTTCTCGTAAAGAGAAAGGTGGCACGAACCGCTGGACGGCAATGGGAAGCTCCCAGGACCCGGGGCAGGATTGCGTGACAATGTTCTCCTCCTTGACGCCCGCCTCGAGGAGCTTCTTGCGCGCGCCGGCGACGAGGGGCTCGATGACGGTGGCGTTCCAGCGGGCGTGGACGATGGCGACGCGCAGGCCGGAGCCGTCGTTGTGCTGAGGATTGGGGCCCTTGAGGGACATGATGCGTTGCTTGGCGATCTCGGGTTCTTTGCTTGGGATGGTGGAAAGGTGGTGCTTTGTCAGTCTCGCGAGGGACGCAGCTCGCTGGCAGTGCGTGATGGGTGGTGGGGGTTGCCTGGACGGATCCGGTGACTAGCGGGGTAAGCCAATTAGTGTAGTGCAGGGTAGCACATATGATGCAGGGTTTCTGGGAAAGAGCACCCCTGGAGCGGGCCCTCGATGTCGTCTTCTTGAGAATTGGAGGTTCTTGCACCAGAAACGAGACGATAGGGACGCTCTTTCCTCAGACTAGAAGAACTATCCATTGCTGCCTATTATTACTGTCTTGAAATTTCCAGCTACAATGACAACCTTACTCTCACATCATCTGCGGAATTTTCTCCCGCCATCAGCTTTATCTGTTCCGGATTGAAGACGTTTGCGCCAAGTTGATCACACTTATCCATCCATGCTCTGAATTTTGCACACACAAAGATGCCTATCGCGAAGCTGAATATCGACACCGTGCGCCTACTCGGTTCTTCTGTCACGATCTCAGACCCCCCATCCCTTGTCAAGGAGCTCCTCGACAACGCGATAGATGCCGGCACAACGACTATAGAGGTGCTGATCTCGCCCAACACCGTCGACAGAATCCATGTGCGGGACAATGGCGCCGGTATACCGGCTGAGGACCTCGCGTCACTAGGCAAGAGAGCGCACACGAGCAAGCTACGCTGCTTCGAGGACCTGGTGGGAACACGTACGTTGGGATTCCGCGGAGAGGCACTCGCAAGTGCCAATGCCGTGTCTAAAGGAGGCTTGACGATCACGACAAAGACCGGTGCGGATAGCGTCGCTACGAGAGTGAAGCTCAACCCACGAGGGGGCGGCGTGGCAGAGCAGAAGCCAGTCCCCGCGCCGCAAGGGACCACGGTACTGGTGGAGGGATTGTTCGACAACATTGCAGTCCGTAAGCAGCAGGCCATCAAGGAGAGCCGAAAGGCCCTGGCAAGAACAAGGGACCTGTTGCTGTCTTATGCTTTGGCTAGACCTCATGTGAAGTTGAACCTCAAGGTCCCAGGAGAACCGAAGCAACAATGGTCGTATTCGCCTGGGCCGAACCCCACGGCCAAGCACGCCGTCATGCAGCTTCTGAGCAAAGAAGTGAGCGCGCAGTGTGCGGTTGTCCAGAAGAAGTGGGTTCTTGAAACAGCTGGCTCTACGAAACCGGATGAGCAGCCTACCATCTCTGTCGACGCAGTACTCCCAAGTACAGGTTGTGACGAGGCCGCGATTAGAGGAAAAGGCGCATTCATGTGTATTGACTCACGCCCCATGACGTCTACACGAGGTACCGGTCGCAAAATTAACAGCCTTTTCAAGAGTCATTTCAACAAAGCCATGGGGAGGAGCGTTGCAGCCCCCTTCATGCAGCTTAGTATCCAGTGTACTGTTGGGGCTTACGACCCTAACATTGCCCCCCTGAAGGACGAGGTCCTGTTCACGGACGAGCAGAAAATCCTGGACTGCCTAGAAGAGCTCTGTTCCAACTTTTATAGAGCGTCTTCTTTAGCAGCCGCCCAGGAAAATACAACTGAGTCAACGAACAGCCCCGGCGTTTGCGCACCATCAGCTTCTCAAGTTTCAGGTACAAGCGATCTTCAACAGGATCCATGTGAACATTTCGACGCGGAATTCAATAACTTGTTTGGCAATGAAACGCTGGTCGATACTGAAGGGGAGGCCGAGCTTCTGCGTCTACTGGATATTGAGCCACCAGCGAGCCTGACGGAAAAATCACAGAGCAGAGAGTCGCTTATCAGTACGCCGGATCAGCCAGCGGAAAGTCGCGGAACCAGCCAAGATGACCTCTCAGCACTCCCAGAAGCCTTGAGTCAAGAGGACAATGTCACAGCAGATGCTTGTGATGTTGTGGAATCAATTGAGGCCGTGTCGGCGGAGATGCGAGTGAGCTCCAAGGTCAACATGGCCCGGAACATCAGCGATGCGACGGACGAGGAATGCCTGGTCGACGTGCAATCCGTCCGAGTGCCAGCAGTTCCTGTTCAGGGTAAAGCGTGTAAGATGAGCATGGGAAAGACCAAAACGCAACCAAGAATAGCGGCTCAGACTGAAGGTATCCATCGATACTTCAAGTCGAGCAGCCAACCGAGCTTTCACATTGCAACTAATGATACGGCAACGGAAGATCAAGAACTACATTCTGGCGTGGGTTCTGTCCAGACTCAAAGTGATTATCAAAATCGCCATGCTCTTCAGCCACTGCAATCTACGCGGTCCAATGAATTACCCGAAGAGAGCGACGAGGCCATGAGCCCGGACATGGATTTGGATACCCTGCTACAGCCTTCCGCACCGCCGGGAGATCTACAGCTTCCACCCAACAGGACGATGACCTTGGGCGCGGCCACTCCCGGTGCTGCAAGAAACCGCGGCTCTGCAAGAAAATCAGGGGCCAGCTTTTTGCTTCCCACCCCACAAACGCCTCGCCCTCAACGGGAGCGCCCGAATCGACGCGAGATACCCGCATCCATGAGCCCGCCACTTTCTCTCGCTGAATCGCCTTCAATGCAGACACCGCCAGCAACGGCGTACAGACCTTATGATGCTGCGGCGTACAGCCCAGCTTATAGAGCGCCAAGTCTAGCCCTTGATGGCTCTAGGCCACGCAACGAGCGAAGTGTGAGCTCCGATCTGTTCGTGAGGTCCGTTTCACCTCCACAGAGAGTCAGAGTTTCGGTGCCAGCAAGACGTGACGAGTTGGCGCGTCCGCGCCCCAGCGAAGATAAGCTTTTCGGCGGCCATGGGTTCTCAGGGTCCTCCCACACAGATAAATTTGGCAGCGTCCGCTCTTCTCAACCTGCTAGCGGCTAGCATCCGTTTGGCCCGGTTCATCCGCCGACTGCAAGCAAAAAGAACAATCCATCGACAACAGGGGCTTTTGGTGCAACCATGGCGACATCGAGCGAGGATGAACGCGCCGCGGGAGGTGCATGGTCACACAATACGCAAAACCTCTTGATGAGAACACCCGGCCCAGAACGTGAAGTAGAGGCCCAGCGCGGCTTGGCTGACGAAATGGACATCGACCGCGAACCTTGCCAACAGGGGCGCAAGAGATATTGTGATGCGGCGTTCGACATCGACGAGCACAGCCTCGAGCAGAAGAGACAGCGGGCCAAGGAGCCCCAGAAAACTACCTATAACGCGCAAGACCACGGAAGTCATCAGCAAGTGTACTTTGAGACGGATACAGATCCAGCCACGGCACTCGTTCCCTCCCTGAGGAGAAGGGACACACCTCGTAGCGAGAGACCGGAATCACTGCGCGACGCATATCAACGCCAACGATTGGGGAATGCATCGCACCATCAGGGGGCACAGTCTCCAGTTCTCCCCACCACAGCTCGCGTAGAGCAAAACCTGACACCTGGCCTAGGAGAGATGCCGCGGCTGGCGGAGCGGATGGCTTCTGAGCGGCTGCCGCTCGAGTCTTTGTGCGAAGCCTCGGGGACATGGCGCCTACAGACAGTAGTCGGGCGAGCGGCAGAAATAATCGAACGGGAAATGGCTGCTTCACTGAACGCCCATGAACGACCAGATGAGTTCGTGAGAGGACGCCATTTGGAATTTGGGGACTACCTGGCGCATAACGATCGATTGTACGAAATCGTTGAAAGGCTCCTGAACGAGTCTCAGGTCGACTGAAGGCATGGATGCATCTTTTGAGAAGCCGCAAAGCATTATACAAGCGCAGGAGCCGACAGGGTTTCTTATGGGAAGTTGGGTCGTACTTGTTTTTTCGGTGCTCGGTGTTTGGGATGATCTTGATGGGAGTGATCTGGCGCGCATAGCTGGGAAACACAGGAAGAAATTGCACTCGCGATGTTGCTACAACCTAATACTAATGCTGATCCTCATTGCACAATACATAAGCCAAAGAGCGTAAATGTGAATCGGACTTTGATGAATCGATGATGGGGGACGTTCTGGACCATTGGTGGGGCCGAGAAGGCGCTGCAGTGCCCAGACATGCCGTGGATCTGCAACCGAAAATAGCAGCATCCGGTGGGGATCAAAGACCTACGTCGTGAGCCCTAGGGTAATCAATCAGGTAGTTCGCGTTGAGTTTCTTCATACATATTCACGTCGTTACGATGATTTGGGGCTGCCACGGCTAGAGAAAATCTGCTTCCGCAATGTTTTGTTTGACGCGTCGTCGTTCGGGCCCAGAACTCGCGCTGATGCTTCTCATTTGAACAAGCCTGAGGGACCAGCGACGGCGCCCCCGAAATACTTGGCCAGGTTTCCAACATACTTTCTGGGCAAGGTGTGGTGTGGCAGTGCGCGACGTGTAGCATAGTATGGTGAGTCGTGACAGTGCAGTGCGCAGAGGCGCGCACGCCAAGTGAAGGGCCTGGCATAAAGGGGATCGCGAGCATCGTTGTTACTGCGTAACGAGTATAAAATTCAATCTACGTATCCGTATACGCGGATTAGATTTGCCCCGTTTAGCTTGTAGTTTGTGCGATTGTGGTCCGTGAGCAGCCCCTGCCTGACAGCAACCACAGTTCGTCTCGTGCCGGGCCGTCGTGGCATCAGCGAGAAGAAGTACGACCCAGGCCAATTTGTCCTTATCGACAGTGTTTTCTTGATGCTTCGATGAGATGCGTAGATCTGAGGTACTGTATCATCAGTTCGAGTGCGAGTCAGAGCTGTAGCTGGAGCTGCCTGCACCTGAAGCTAAGCTGGAGCTGGAGCTGTGTCGAGTCATTGCTCGGGCGTGAATTAAACGGCAATGGCAAGGCAACTAGCGGTAGATGCACAACACTTTGTGTAAGGTATGTGTGAGACAGCCATCAACATGATAGATTGATGTCCAAGACGGTATGGCATCGTGTCTTTGCTGGTGAGGCGCAGTACGGAGCACCTAGGCGTGATAGCAAGCCCAAGTGGGCACCCAGCTGCATCTGGACTGATGAGATCGGGTGGGACTGGACCTGACTGGCCTTCCCAGCAATCGTAATCCAAGTCATGTCATCCTGATTTCCCATTTTCTTTTCCCTTGGCCCTTGGACTGCCTCGCTCACCTCACCACCTTCACTTTATTCTTCTCCCACGCCTAATACCTCTTTCTTTGTGAGGACCCCTTCCGCGCTGCCATTGTTTGGTAGCCAGTCACTCGCTCTCTTGTTTTGCCGCTACTTCGAATTGACAAACGCGCACCCCCAAACGACGATCCCCTCCCTGTCCCCCAACCTTGGAAACGGCCTCTCCTCGTATTCGATTCGATCCCTTGTTTTTCTGTGAACGAGACGCGCGACGACCACCAGTGCCAGATCGCAACCCATGATGCACGTCTGCCCATCGCACCTAGCTGCCTGAGGCCTCTCGCCCCCCTCCCTTTGTGCCTGTGCGAGTACGCGCCTACACGCTGCTGGGGAGATCGCACATTCGTGATGGCGACTGTTCCGCTTGCTGCTGAGCCCTGTTGCCTCCACTGTCCGCGTTGCCAAGATCGACCCAATGTCGTCGCCCCCTCGACAATGACCGAACCGCAAGCACAGCTGCGCAGAACGAATGATGGCCCATCGTCGATGACCGGCTCGCGTCTGGAGTCGGGGCGTCGACAGAGCGACTCGTCGCAGCGAAAACAACGACCGTGGGCAATACCTCTACCTTCAACATTGATATTTTCTATAATACTGGCTTTTTCTGCCATCACACCTATTAAAGCGGTTCAAATACCATTTGAGAACTGCTTGCCCGACTCATATCGACTTAATGATCCACCACCTTTACAATGGAACCCTTTATATGTTGATGCCGTATTCGACACCCAGGATGACAGCCACAATCTCAGGGTAGTTATCTGGGGGAACGTCTCTGGATCACGCACCAATCGTGAATTGCCACCACCCGACAGTCCTTATTGGCGAGACCCTGAGCAGACCGACGGCAAGATCATCCAGAATCCCGAACCGGACGCGGCCAAACCCAAGGCGACGACACTATATTCGCGTGTGAATGTCCTCACGTTTGAGCCATGGAGCCATGTGTCGGACTTTTGCAATGACGGATTGACGAATCTGCAGTGTCCCCTCGGGCCTGTCTTCAACACGAGCAACATGTACGTTTCTGCTGCCCAAGAAACCTGTCATGTCTTGTCGCACGTTGCTAACATGAACCCAGCGATCTGCAAGATCTTCCAGCGGTCAACCTCAGCCACGACTTTTTCGATTCCTACGCCTTTTCCACCTTCTCGACCACGATTCTGATTATTAATGGTGATTCAGCGGCCACCGACATTGGATGCATCTCCGCCAACATCACGCCTGACATGGGAGGCTATGCGCAACTACTTCGATTCCTGCCGCTGCTCATCCTCCTGTTGACCGGCTTTGCCGTCATTTTCGCCGCGATATGGAGCCCTTGGGGCAGCACGGATGTCTTCCACTGGACGTCGAATTATGGCCGAGACGCTGATCTCCTGCGCCTGGTCACGCCTGGTTTCGGCGACTGTCTTCAGTACATCCAGTTCATTGTGCTGACCGGGGGCCTGAGCCTGAACTATCCGGGCTTTTACCAGCCGATTGTCAGCCAGGCTTCCTGGTCATCTCTCATCTTCAACCAGAGCTTTGTGACCAACACCGAGCCCTGGCAAAGCGTCGTGGACGGGATCTATGTGAAGAATGGGACATATGGCCTCGAAGAGATTGGGCAGTTGGTTGGAATTGCGAAACCCGAGGATATCTGGGCCGGTATGATGGTGTGGCTTCTCGTCATCATCGCTGCCGTCTCGGTGTTTGCGCAAATCGGCTTTCTGATTCAGTGGGTGGTCAGGACCCTCTCAGGCACTCCAGAGGAGGATCTTCGGTCGAAGAACGTGCCTTTCTCCGTCGGCAACGTCATTCGCATCGTCTACAACTACTTTTTGCTCCCCATCATCTCACTTTCGGCCTTCCAGCTCGTCATTGCTGAGCGCTCACCAGCTTACACCATTGGGCTGGCCGTTGTCACAATCGTCTTTCTCATTGTGCCTGCGGCCTGGACGCTTCGACTGATCATCAAGACGCGACCCAAGTCTGTTCTCTTTGACGATCTACCCAATGTGCTACGTTACGGCCCACTGTACAACACATACTCGGACCACTCTGCTGCTTTTGCTCTCATCCCAGTTCTGCTGACGTTCATTCGCGGCATTGCCATTGGTGCTGTGCAAGCCAGTGGTATTGCACAGGTCATCTTGCTGGCGATCTGTGAGGTCATTCAGGTTCTCACGATCCACGCCTTTCGACCCTTCAATCCTCCGACATCGATGAACGCGTATCACACAGTATTCTCGACCATGCGCTTCTTTACCGTCATGCTCATGGTCGCCTTTGCGCCCAATCTCGGCGTCACCGATGGACCAAAGGGGTGGATCGGATATGTGATTCTCCTGCTTCATGCGGTGGTTCTGGTTCTGGGCTTTTTCATCAACGCCCTCCAGACAATCGTCGAGGTTGTCGCATTGATGCTCGGTGCAGGGGGCGACGACGACCGTGGCCTTACAAGAGGGGGCCTGTCCAAGATCTTTGGTATGCGCCAGCTCGCTCGTCGCGGGACGCCAAGGAACGGCCCGTCACGCGCAAGTCAACTATCGACTTCAGCCATGTTGGACATGGAGGATGGTACCAAGACGGGATACTCAATGCCCAGCGGGCGCGTGCGAAGCTCCTCTGGGGCCAGCCTCGGTGGCATGCTGGGCCCTCCACGCCAGCGAGACAGTTCCGTCTTGGACAGCGTCGACATGTACTCAGCAGGGCATGGTCGTGCGCACCGACATGTCGACAGCGGCAGCTCGGTGGCGTTGGATACGCCCGGCGGCACAACGTCGATATTTTCTTTCCTCACCTCGCCGACTGCGGCTCGATCACAGAACCCGGGCTTACATATTGAGGCGGCCGATCCTTATTATCGACCGCCCCGCAGGCGGCAGGGTACGCTCAGCACCGAGCTAGAAAACCCAACGGCTGCATATGATGCGGCAGCCGGCGACACAGCCCGTACGATGGCGCCTCCTGGTGCGTCAGGCGAAGAAGCAGAGGGTGCGGCCGCTGCAGGGGCCGGCGGTGGCGCTGTAACAGGTCTTGGCATTGGAGCTGATATTTCACGGAATCCGACGCCTGCACCAGGTGCTGCTAACCCTGCAAACGCCCTCCCCAACCGGCCAGACTACTCAACACGCGAGGTCGACTTTTACTATGGCGTACGCGGGCCCGCGCTCAACTCCGATGGACCTGGTCGGAAATTGGGGACTGGCCCCGCCGATCCAACGGGTCCCGTGGCCACGGCTACTGGCTGGTTCAGGGGACTCTTGGGTGGTAAGACAAAGGAGAAGGGCAAGGGCTTCGAAGTGGTACGAAGTGCCCGCATGCCACCCGACATGATGGCACGAAATGGGGCCTTTGGCGATGAGACACCCCCAGAAGGTATTCCTGTGGCAATGGGCGTCCTTCGTAACGGACCCATCGACTCGGATGATGACGAGCCCCAGCCTAAAGCATCACCCAAACGCTCCCCGAAGCGTAAACCAGGGGACCTGCTCACAGAGGCCGGAGAGCCAAGGGGTCCGGATGACGACGAACCTGACAGCCCTGTGATGGAGCGTCTCCCACGCGGATCCATGCCTCCCGAACCTCGCGCAGAAACCGAAGCGCGCTCCGATCTCCCGGGGCCTGAAATCCCCCGCAAGAGCTCGAAACGCAACTCTGCGCTGATAGACTCCTCTCGATCTGCGACAACTTCTGCCTCGCGCCCGCGATCCCCGGAGCGCCCGACCCAGTCGCAAGGGCCGCCACTTCTCGCACGACTGCCGTTTGAGCGAACGGCATCGCAGAGACGGCTGTCGTCCCACGCCTCGTCCGACTTCAACATTGACCTCTCGCGCCATCCGAGCTCGCGTCGCACAGGGGAGCGGCCAGCTAGTTTTGGCATGGTGTCGCAGCACAACATCAACCGCGTGGACCCTGAGCTCAAGGAGGCGGACTTGGTCGGGGCATCGGCCGAGGTGGTCGATGAGCGGTCCAGTTCCAGACAAACATGATGCTTTTCTTCGACTGCACCCTCATTCTGTGGCACAGAACTGGGGCTGTTTGCCATGGTATAATACTCGAGGCCCTTGTATCATAGGGGCGTGCATATTTGGGACTTGTTTGGGATTTACATCACTATCTCTGCGATCAGACTTTTGATTTTCATTGCATGGGTTGTTATTATGTACACACACTCACTCGCCATTAGCGACGGCGTAACACCAAAAATGCCTGGGTCGACAATGGGGATGGGAGCTGACTGACTTGGGAATCTTGGGGACAGCAAAGCAAATAGATAATCAGGATATATCGTGGGTAACGGGGGCCAAAGTCCTCGGCTTATGAACAATATGAAATGCATACATTCATTACATCAAAGACGAACAGCATCGCGGCGTGAATAGTCTTGTGTATTCTAATTAATCTTTGTCTATACATATTTTCATTTGACGGCGATGAAGCCTATGCCTGACCTGGCCTTCCTCGCCGCCTTTTTAAGCGCCTGCTCCTCGACATCTGTCCACTTCACACTCAGCTCGTCCCATTTCTTGCCAGGGGTATTGTATTCCTTCTTCCACTGCGCCTGCATCTGCTGCAGCCGGGCCATCTCCCTCGGATCCCCTGAGCCGCTGAACACCATGAAGGCCGTGCACGGCGGCAGGGCTGCGTGAATACGGGCCAAGCGATCGGACACGTCGCGTAGACTTTGCTCCAGTGATGCTGCTTCCGTCTCCGCGCTGACGGGCGGTCCTCCCGTGGTAGAGGCGGCGTCAACACGGTTCCGATTCCACCAGCCCTGTTGCGCCTCGAGGGACCGCATGCGCGCCCAGACAAAGTCCACGCCCCCGCCGTGAATCTCCTTGCCGTCCGGGTCACCGTTCACGGCGCGGATGACGCCCTGCGTGACCTCCTCGTCGTCCTTGCATCCGAGCTGGTATGTCGCGCCGTTGCCCGCGCCGCGCTTCGGGTCGCCCCAGTCGACGGCCGCGCTGGTCTTGCCAACCTCGAGACCGCCGACGGCTTCCTGCCCGCCCTGGGCCTTGTAGGTCGTCCCAGCGCGCGCGAGGCGGCGAAAGAGGTTCTCGCCCTGGGCGTCGCTGGTGCCCCATTGCGGCCCCTTTTCACATTTCTGCTTGGTGAGGTCGAGGCAGGTCTTGGCGTCCTCGACGGAGTTGTGGCCTGCTGCGCCGCCCTTTTGGATTTCGCGCGAAAGGTACTTTTGCGCGAGCCACTTGAGAGAAGACTTGAGTGGCGGTCCGCGGGGGTGGGGGTAGAGGATGGAGGTGTCGACGATGAAGGGGTGGGCGAGCTGCATGGCCTTTGTGTCAGATTCGAGTGAGTGGCCGATGAGGATGGTTCTCGGGTGCAGGATCTCGAGGAGCTTCTGCTGGATATCTCTGAGGGTGGTCGTGACGGGCCGGAGCATCTCCTCGGTGATGCCCGAGAACTGCGTCACGTAGTCGATGATGGGCTTGTCGGGCTTGACGAGCTCGTCTAGGACCACGTCGCCTGCCCAGTTCACGAGACTGATGCGTGTCAGGGAGAATTCTTTCTCGCCGGTCATGCACATCTCGCAGTCCAGGGCGAGCACATCCCGTCCCGCGGTGATGCTGCCCTGCTGAATCTCCTTGTCGGGGACCTCGCCCTCGGAGAGATCGTTGACCTTGGTGATAACCCACCCCTCCGGCGCGGCAAACGTGTCGCGTGCCTCGCCCTCGGGGAGCAATGCTGGGTGGACCAGGTACCCGTTCTCTGTGAGCTGCTCGGCCGTCGCGATGAAGGATGTGATGGGCGTCCTCTCATTTTTCCAGCCATTGGGCTCTCGCGCCGGCTTTACGCCGCCTGCCTTCTTGGGCCCGTCCTTGGGCGTGGGTGCTGTGAGGAATGCAGCCATTGGCGAATGCATCTTGCCATTCTTGTCATCGCCAGGGGTCTTGACCGGCCACAGATGCGGGAAGATGTCTGCGAATGGCTGGAGCGCCTCTGGTAGTCTCTCCTTGGCGAGCTTTCTGGGGTAGTAGTCGTCCGGCGACGTCATAATCTTCTCCTCCTCCTCCCCGCCCTCAGTCTTGTCATTGTACGTGTCGAAATCCACGCTTGCCTTGAACATGGCCTCCTCTAGCCCAGGCACCATGACAGCGACAATCTTGCGGAACTCGGGTCGATGTGAGACGGCCACCCATTGCGGCGCGGGCCCGTCGGCGTAGATGTACGTCACCAGATCGCGCAGGTTGTTAACCGAGATCTTGGCGTTGAGGCGCGCATTCGGCGAGAAGGTGATGCTCGGATAGGAGCCTTTGCCGTGCTTGGGGATTTTCTTGGCCTTCTTGGTGGGTCGCGAGACAGTCTGCCATTCACCCCCGTCAGAGACATCGTCTGGTTTCGAGCGCTTGAGAGAGCCGTCGCTGGATGCTGCGTCGAGGGCCGACGGCGCCTCTGCGAGCATCGCTTCTGCGGATGGTGGTGTCATGGTGTCGCCGTCGTGGGCGGAGGGAATGTTGCGGGATGAAGGGATGTTCTGTGTGCGCTTGGGGCGTTTGCGCACGCCTCGTCCCATGCTAAGTGAGGGAACAGAGGTTAAAGAGGGGGTGCGCGAACGTGGGTGGTCGCTGTAAGGACGTGGTGTCGCTCGCAGTCTCTTCAAATCGAAGTGAGGTTGGAAAAGATACGTACCTTATCTTATCTTATCGCAACTGCCAGGGTCGGTTGTCAGATCTACGAGTCTAGCCTATTCGGGCAGTAGCGTGAAGCCGCTACGTAGTGGAGCATTCCAACGCGACTCTATACGCGTCCCAGGCTTCAAGTTCTCACCCATCTCAACCCTTGTCGGGGGTCTGCCTTTTTCCTTTCTTCGATTTCAATTCAACTTTCTTGATATATAAGAAGGAAGCTGCTCAGTCATAAAGTGCCATACATGGGCTATCAGCCTCCTTGGACTTCACCCATGGATCTCGTCACTGTACGATGTGCCAAATGCGATGCTAAGCTTGGAACAGTTGCCAACCAATGGACAAGGGTTGGAAATTACTACATCACACCATGCGATGAGGAGGGGAGCAATACACTTCGCGATCGGCTCTCATTCAACAAGTCGAGGCAGTCCCGAGCTGGAGGAACGAACTCAATCGCAGAGGGCTGGTAATGGACTCTGGCGCATTATGACAGGAATCTTCTGCTGACCATTACAAGTGAAATACAATTGATGTGTTGTGCGACCTGCCGGTCTGGCTCTCATTTAATCAACACCAATGCGCCTCCAGGTCATGAATTCTTCGCGTAGGTGCACACTCCATATCGAAATCACTCTGACACCATCAGTGGCCAGGTCTTCTTACGACCTCAGGAGGTGGTATTTAAGTCGGCTGCCGACGAACGTCGGGTACTGAAACCAAAAATAATAAGGATATTGCCCATCCAAAAGCAAAAGAGAGAGTCCGACTCGGACGTTGATTCTTCAGACGACCTGGACTCATCCGCCAGCGATCAATTTCGCTCCAGCTTCCACAGTTATGCGCCGAAAAACGTCACCAGTGTAGACATCTTCCAGCTGCAAGATGACGTGGCGGAACAGGAGGAGGCCATCTGTCACATAAACAAAGTCGGCCAGCAGTTTGTGTCCACGTTCAACGGACGACTCCTCGAGGCTCAGGCAGGCATGCGCCAAATGCGCGCCGCGATTGATCTCTTGCAAAAGGACGCCGCCTACCGCGCGAAAGAAATTGCCTCGCTGAAGACCTTTGCACAAAGAAGCGAAACCAATCAGCAGGACCTCCAGGACCAGCTATCTTCCGCTCAACAAGAGATTGTGGCATTGCAGGCGCATAACGAGGCAATGAAGCGGCAGATGGCAGGCGTACGAACCATGGCAGTAGACGGCCTCGAGAAGAGCGACGCACATGCAGAGGAGATAGGCACCCTGAGACAAGAGGTTAAAATGCTTCGCTCTGAGCTGGCAGCCAGCCGCGGGCCCCAACAAATCGTACAGCCAGCGTTTGACGTATGCTCTTCGCACGAAATGAGCGTAATGAGCGATGTCGTTGTTGAGGACGCGCCCCCGAGTCACAAACGCAAGGCAACGCATATCGAAGACGATGAAGACGAGGTCGATCAAGTCTTATATACACCCAAGAGGGCCTTCAGAACAGCTAGGACACCCCCGGATCCTTTGAGCCCTTGCGCTGCCGGCTCTTCTCGCCTGCAGCATTCTGTGCGCACGCCATCACCCACACGGAAATTGGCGAGGTCAGGGGAAACTGGAGAGAGCAAGAAAAGCGAGACTTGGTTTTCATTCAAAAACTCGACCGGTCAGAAACCCAGACCAGCCAGAGCGAGGCATAGCACCGGTGGGTGAAGAAGGAGAATTTGTTCAAAACACTATAAGCTCCGAGATGACCGTTTTGCCGAGGTCAGCCAGCGTATGGACGGGATCAACCACGGCAAACTTGAAGAACGCTCTTGACTGCTCATCCGTCGGATTCTGAATCCAACTCTGGATCAGCGAGACCTCCCTATCCCGGCCGGGAAGCTGGTTTATCTCATAGAGCAACTCATTGGCGTCTTTCGCCAGGTCCCATTCCTGGGCAAAACCCGGCGGCGCAAGTCGAATGACCATCATGAGCAGCATCTGACACAATGCCACTTGATCAATCTCATTCAGCGCTGTCTGCATCGCACTGCCCAAGCCAGTCGGTGCGGGAGACGCAGTGTCAGCCGCCGTGTGCGACAGAAGTTTGGCGATGAAATAGAGCGCTCGCAGCCGCACCGGATAGAAAGCCGCTGGATACCGATGCGGATCACTCGAGGTTGCTACGAGACACGTTATAGCGAGTGCCTGCGGAAAAGAACCGCGCTGAGCTAACGTCGTTGCGACTTCGCTCAGAATGTTCGGTAAGGGGAAAACGGCCCAAAGACCCTTTTCGACGAGGGGATTGCAGCGATGCAGGCGCGACAAGAGAGCCGTGAGATCGTACTGACCGGCGTGGGAGAATTTCGTCAGCGAGCATAGCTCTTCTGATAATTTGCTGGCGGCTCTCGCTGTGTTAGGGTTCGTCACGGCCGGGTGTTGTCTGATGGACGAGGCGCCGAGCGCCAGGCTGAAGATGTCGAGGTCGTTGCCTTCTGTCGCGGCGCAGACTTGATAGACATTGAGGTCCTCCTTGCATCGTGGGCACTGGCAATTAAAATGGTAGCTCTTGAGAGCGGCGGCTCTCATCTTCTTGGGCCATGTGTAGTCTGGGACGATAAGGTCAGCCATGGTATTCTTGAGCGCGTGGTGGGACAAAGCGTACCTGTGTATGAGATCTCAATCTCTTCGCCAGCCTTGATGTCACTCTCTGCGCGAAGAATGATCTTGCGCCCAACCACTTGTACCATGGCATTTGGCGTACAGGAATGGTTCATCATGGCAAAGGTCGGCTCCAGGAAGACGCCAATCTGCCCTGCCTCGTCGTCCGCCCAGTTGAAAGCGTTGGTTTGGATCTTGGATGGTTAGTTGTGCTTGTCAAATATTTGCAAGTAGACTAGCAAACACACCTTTGCAACAATGTCACATGCCCTCTTCACATTCGCCTCTGACGTCTCGAGCCCTGCATACGCCACGCCAGCCATGGCCATCATCTCGATATCCGGGCTCTTGTCTCCACTCCCTCGCAACGTGTCCAGATTCTTCCCCTCGAGAAGACATTGCATGAGCAGACGGACTTGGGTCGGCAGGCTCATTGCGCGCTGCTGGCCCATCTTGGTCAAGGGCTTGCATTCCTTGGCGTGAACGTCCCGCCAGTGGGCACGTTGGCAGCTCTGGTGGCAGTAGTAGGCTGCATGGCATTGTGTGCATGCCTTGGGCGTCCCAGGCGCCAGACAATATGTGCAAAAGGCTTCGAGATGTGGTGTCGTGGGCAGCAGCAGGGTTGGTGCGAGGGCGAGAATTGGTGTGCTGGCGCGATGGGTGTGAACGGACGTGAGGGCGCGGCCTTTGGTGGGCGAGGTCGTTATTTTCACCGCGGAGCTCATAGCGAGGGTGAATGGCTAGGTATAAACTGACTTAAGAATGCGGAAGTTGATGGCAGGTGAAGTAAAGTGAAAACCGATCAGAATGAAGTCGACCGTGTTTTTGGGTGTCAAAATTATGAGGCCAAGCTCGGTCACTTACAAGCAATAATTGCACCACAAACAACCGCGGATCAAACGTATTAATGATGACAGCACGAACAATTCGCATTACATACCAACATATATCTACAATTCTACTTTCTCGTCGCGAGCTGGCTCTTTTCTAGCCTGTGTCTTCCTGGCGTCGGCCAGCCTCCTCGCCAAATCCCCACTCCAGTGGCTGTCGTCGCCCTTGTGGTTCTGGGCAATCTCATTGACTCTGTAGTCCCAGCATCCATCCTCCATCGATCCTTCTTTGCACACCTTGTCCATCTGGACCTTGTCCGCGGGCCACTGCCCGAGAACAGCGCCCATGTCCTCGTCCAAAAAGTTGTCCAGCGCCAGCTGGCCCACTTTTCTCTGTGCCGACGTCCAAGACGGCGTCGTCGGGACAAGAACCTCGAGCAGATACTTCATCATGTCGCTGTCGACAAACTCTTTCCGGAGCTCGTCGTTCTTCATCATGTTGTTCACCACGCTCACCTTGGCTTTGACGCGCCCTGGCGAGGAAGGGTCATGCACGGCGTCACCCTGGGGGATGAACTGGCGGCCGGAAAACCCTTCACTCAACGGCTTTTGAGTGACGAGGCAGGTCATGCCCTTGAGTTCCGACCATTGCTCGGCGACTTTTTGCAGAGCGGGAGGGTTGTTGGACAACGCGGCCGCGACAATTGTCGCCGCACGCTGATCCCTAGGCACGAAGCCCTCCTCCACAGGCTGCGCATCGTCGCTCATGAGGCACAGTAGCTCCTTGACCGCTTGCGTGTCCTCGGTGAGCTTGAGGCCATAGTACATGTCGTGACTCAGGTCCTCCAGCCACTCCAATGCATCGTCATACGTGGTGTCCCGCGTCGCCGGATCCTTGATCATGGAGAGGACGTCGTAGAAATACCCAGCCTCGTGCTGCGGCTTCTTGACAGCGCCGACGGGTTCGTACACTGGGGCTCCCTTTGGTACTTGTGGCTCCTCGGGCTGCTCAGGCTCGACGACCAGGACGGCCTGTTCCTCGGGCGATAGACCCTTTAGTTCCTCGGGGACCTCGCCTTCCACGTTGATCTTGGCCTCGAGCTGGCCCGATGTGACGTTGAGTCGGACATGGAGACCTTGAGGGATCTCCTGGTCTTTCTGGACAGCCTGGAACTCATCTGTGGGTACGAATATTTTAGGGTAACATTCTTCAGGGTTGTCGGTGTGGCATATCAGCTCGTTGCTGTCCTTGTCTTGAGTGTCTTGGTTTGACGAGGGATTGCTGCTGGCGAAAGCGATATTTGTGAAAATTGTGAGAAGGAGCGCAAAGATTGCGGTCAATGATAATGACGGCGTTTTCCGGCGTCCGAGAGACATGGTGTGGATATGTGATGGGTAAATTGGCGATACTAGACTTTGGTGCCAATGTCAGAAGTATGAGTGATGATCGGTGAGACGACGTCTGAAGGGAAGAGCGAAGCAATGCGATCCTCTACCGCTGTGCCTCAGAAGAAAGATAGAGGAGAGTCCTGATATAATTTTAAATGAACGTCAATAGAAAGTCTTGAACTAAATGGAAGTCATGACTCCTACTTGAATGAAGCCAGATTTCATCGAAAGCTGGAGATGGTGACAGAATTCAAGATCGCCAAGGTCAAAGTGGCACCTTTTGATTGGCTGCGAGTCATGACTCAGCGGTGGGTTCTGCGTGCCCTATAACAAGCCCAACTGTCCTTTTCTCCGTTTGCACCGCCATTTGTCATGTTGCCACGTATCGACTTGTGATAAAGAAGATCGCTAGGCGGTGTTTGGACAGATGGAAGTTGATATGGTTGCTGAGCTGACATTGCTGTGGCAGGGCGGCAGACTTGGTTCCATCAACGCAACACTCAGCGGTGTAGAGGAAAATGTGACTACCCTAGAGTTACTACTATAGGCCAAGAAACTCGATTGTGCGTTGAGCCTGGTCTTCATTGCCATCTTACAACGAGCAACTGATGAATTCTGCTCTGCGAAAGTATACACACCAGCTCTGCTCAGCCGCCAACTCTATCCAGCCACCACTGCGCCCATGTTTGGCATGTCCTCCAACTTAGCCAGAGACTAGTGCAACAAAGATAGGCTCATCGTTGCGCACCTGATGCTGCGCGACACGTTGAAGAATGCAATCGGATATCTCGCAGATATCGAGAAGGCTGGTCAGGGTCTTGAAATTTCCCATGGAGGCTGGATAGGGGTCTCCTGACATCTGAGACACCACCAAAGCGGCAGAGGCATGTGAGACATTGCACACATAAAGCATCAGCTTGAGACATGAAGCTGACTTTCGTCATAGCTGAGAAGTCTTGAGAAGATACAGGTATCACTCCGACTATAAGACGTGATCTCCCCGGGTGAGTAGGAGCATAGCCTGGCAAACACCAAACCAGTCCACAGCAAACAAGCAAGCAACATCTTCCACCATGGCCTTGATCGCAGCTACATCCATTTTCATCCTTGCGACACTATTGCAGACAGTCAGTGCTGCGCCAGCGTCCCATCATCACATGCACAAACATGTCGCTCTTCTCAGGCGGCAATATCATCAACACCCAGACGAGGTGATCCGCATGAGACAGGGTCCGATACACAACGATCCCGAGATGATTGACTCGCTCGTCGACCCGAGGCCAGATGCAACAGGCCACCCTGAGATGGTGGTCGATCCAGTCCTGGGCGACCCATTGGTCACTCGATATCTAGATGACACGGCTTTGTGAGGGCTAGAGGGCTTGCAGTATGGGAGGAGCTCGCAGGAGATATGCGGCATGCATTACTTGGCGTTTATGGTCTTACGGCGTTTATGGCTCGAATATCCTTTTCTCGGTGTACTCAGGAGAGCGAGCAGGTGTACGGCAGGTAGAGAACATCTGCATAAATTTATGAGTTGATTTGAGTGAAAAGCGTGTAATTGTGAGATGTAATAGGAGAAGAATCTAGCTGCGGGTTGTACATGTGAATAACTTGCTGTGCCTTGAGAAGTCGCATACAGGCCAGACCCACTTTGCTCGTCGCAGGAAGGAACAAACGAGGCAAGTCAGCTTGAACATTGACCCTTCATGATACACCAGTTTTTCGCGTCATAGCGACATTGAATGCTGATGGCATCTTGATGCTCGGAACTGCGACTCAAGTATGCTCTCTCGCAATTTCCGAACCGCATACAGTCATGTTCCCCCGATCTTCTACAGTTTACGCGCTTCGGCGCGTTCGAGGTGTCCCACCGTGATCCTCACCCGCACTACGCCTGCGGCCTCATCTACATTAACATCCGAGGCATCTCCAGATCGCGTCGAGTACGAATGGACCGAAGGAATTGAAGACTTGGAGGAGTACTGCCCAGGCGGATACCACCCCGTCTCAATCGGCAACGTGCTGCACAATCGCTACGAGATCATTGACAAACTGGGGTATGGAGGCTATTCGACGACCTGGCTCGCGCGCGATCGTTACCATCAGAAATATGTCGCTGTCAAGGTTGGTATTTCCGATGCGCCTCTCCATCAGAGAAACGAAAGTCGCATCCTGCAACGGCTCAGCCATCCCCGCATACCCAAAATCCTGGATCATTTCGATGTCACTGGACCTAATGGAACACATCCATGCTATACAATGGCGGTCGCGCAGGGCAATCTCAATGACGCTCTATGTAAGCCAATGTTTCCTGTCGAGGTTGGAAGGGTTCTGGCAGCAAAACTTGCATCTGCTGTTGCCTACATCCACTCACAAGGCTATGTGCATGGAGGTTAGTTCTCGGCATCGCAGTCCAGATCTATCCAACATCACTCAGACCTACACATCCGGAACATGCTCATACAGACTCCTTCACAGCTTGACCAGCTTTCAGTGGAGCAATTCCGAGAGAAATTTCACGCGCCTATTCAAGTGCCCATTACACGGAGACTGATGGCTTGCCACTTACACCACATGTACCGCCGTACGCTGCTCTACGACTGGACATGACCAAGGCAGCGCGGAAATTCACAGTAGAAGATGCACAGGGCTTTGTACTGGCTGACTTTGGCGAAGCCTTCTCCCCAGCCGAGGAGCCGCGTCTCAATCGAGACAATCATACGCTCTTGCCCGGCCAGCCTCCTGAAACATTCTTCGAACCTGACGCCCATGTCTCAGCCGCTTCCGATATCTGGACAATGGCCACGGCGATTTGGGAGATCCTAGGGATGAAGTTTTCCTCCAGCCAGCACGTACCGCCAAATGAGCTGCTGGCCGAGCACATCGACGTCCTCGGCTATGAAAGTTTCCCCGACGAGTGGAAAGCCATATGGGAGCGCCCAGAAGTAGACAGAGAATGTCAGCTTCCACGACGGCCAAAGCGACCCGCGGGAGATATATGGCCACCGCTCGACCAAGCTTGGGAGGAGTTCAACCAGACATTCAGGAGGAAGCGAGAGACCACGGGAATATTCGGGGAGGAGGAGAGCAGGGCCGTCCTCGAGCTAATGCGTGGCATGCTTCGGTATCGACCGCAGGATCGGCTCACGGCGGACGAGGTGCTCCAGTCGGAGTGGATGGTCAAGTGGGCGTTGCCACAGGCGGGACAGGCTGCCGGGAATATCTGGCTGTCTTACATGGCGGCTACACTGACCCAGCTTCTTTCGACGGCAGCGAACAAGCCCTCACAGACGCTCAAGTATTTCTCCCAATACACATACAAAGACGTCGAGACACGTCCCAAAACTATCTGTTACTCATTCTCCTCCTCGCTATCAAACTCGCTCAGGATCCTGCGCGCCGCCTTGCGACCGACAACCGGCAGCCTGTCCACCCCAAGATCCTTTGCAGTCTGGGGCAGAAGCTTTGGGTCCAGCAGACCGATCTGCATCAGGACGCTGGCCTGGTCCCAGTATACATGCTCCTGGTATAGCTTGCCGCCCTTGAGCGCGACGATACTTACCACGAGGATCTCCACCTTCTTGTTGGTCGCCGGCACATCGGGCAGCATCCAGGGCACTTCCTGCGTATGCTTGAAGCGAATGTGCATCTCGTCGACCACGCGATCCACCCCAATCGTGCGAGACAAGAGTGTCACCTTTGTGCTGGGCGGGTTGGTGAACGCCGTGGCGTAGTATGCCCTGAGGTCCTCGACGCCGATGCCGCCCGTCAGGCTGGGGATGTTTGTGACATGCGGCGTCTTGTGTGTCGTGTATGCCTCGACGGCCTTGTCAATGTCGTTTGTGAAGAACTTGCTCTGCAGATTGCTCTCCAAGACGACCTCGAGATCCGGGTCGATGCCAAACACCTTGCGCGCCGCCGACAGACTGCGGCTCCAGGCGATCTCGGCGCAGATGCCGTCGAATTCCTCCACGTCGTGCTCTGCGAAGCCTGGCTCGGCGTTGTACGTGTAGCTCGGGTACGCGAGTTGCAGCTTGCCCCCCGTGCCGGCCCCTGGATCAACCCTCTTCTTCTTGGTGCGACGCTTGCCCTGTATCCCGACCATCTGCGACTGCTTGGTGATGCCGATCTCAGCGCCCGCGGTGAGATGGACGAGCGTGCTGATGGCGTTGGGGAACTTGCCCTCGGGGTCGGGGATCGCGGTCGGGTAGTAGGCGATGAGCAGGCCGAGCTTGAATTCGGGATTATTGTCCATGAAATGGTAGTGTGCCAGACACATTGTCGCGGCGCTGTCATATGCTGCGACGCAATCGTCAAGTCAGATCGGACCGCACCATTTGCTGCATGCAAGGTCGTGGTACCTACTTACCCACGATGCCAAACTTGGCACAAGGCTCCATCTTCTCCCTGCTCAGGTCCCTGAGCTTCTCAATGTACCCGTCGGCGCCACAACTTTGGACGGAGAAGTACTCGACGTCGAATCCTTCGTCCTGCCACTCCTTGATGGTCAACTCGTCAAAGTCATCGTCCTCGCCCGTGATGTACAGCTTGGGCGCGGAGCGGGGAAAGTCGCGCGACAGAAAGTTGCCGTCGCGGAAATCGGCCGACTTGGAGTTTTCTGAGAGGACTCTGACATTGCGGCCCTCGGACTCGGGGACAGCTTTTTTGATCAAGTTGCTGACGTCGATGTTCATCTTGCTGGGTGATGCAGGCAGGCAATCAGTGTTTCCTTGATCAAGAGGGGAGTTGAGCTGGCGGTCGTCTGAGATCTGGATGAACAATTGTTAACTGACTACTAACTTAGTTGTTTACATGCTCACGAGCCGCATCGCGAAGATGATGGTGAGATGGCTCAGACGTCATCACACGATGTGACATTGCCAAGTTTCTGGCACATGCAGGTCCACCGTCTTGGTCCACCCTGTTTCTCCACAGGAGTCTTGTTCTCCTAGCTCACTCAGCCTCACTGCACCCTCCCCTTTGTCTCTTCTTCAACACAGGCAAGGAGGGTAACTGTGACTGTGCCAGCTGTCATTACTGCTGTCGCATACTCCAGTTTAGCGCCATGTCGTCCAAGGCGGCATCCACGTGGCACTATTGCTCCAAGCGTGGAACATAGGAACACGATCACAGCCACTCAGTCGAAGATGATTGCCAGAATTTAGGAACGCCTCAATTGGAATGGGCTGCGGAGAAGGACGGACAACACTTCAAGTTTGATGAATGCGACTCGCGCCTCAACAAACCAAAGTGAGCGGAGAAGACACAGGACATCAAGCACACGGCGATCTGTGTTCATTTTCAAGGATGAAGCTATCTTGTTTCTTCTAGACAGCGAAGGACAGTGCTGTTCGTTGAATATCAGACACAACTATTCTGGGCGAGAGAGCCACGAACGCATATCGTCGCCAACCTCTGAAAACCTCTACGCATGCCGTTGCCATTTACCATCCAGGGGCCGTGCGCTCCATCTTGGTCGGCCGCCTGTGTCGCTGCCTAGTTGACGGATTTACGACGGATGCTTGACAGCTCCACATCTGATAACAACCCCTGGCCTGGCGCCGGCATGATGCGTGGGAAGCCATCGGGGCTTAAAGACCGAGAAGCGCAGCTGAGGCTGCCGAGTGGGACTGTCCGTGCAATCGAAGATTCGAAGTGGCGTGATCAAAGGAAGCCATTGTCAGGGCCGTCGGACTGAGGCTACGGCCAAAGACTACTCGAGCCTCAGGTATCGCCCTGCCAGATCTAACATCTGGACTGACACTCTTTGAGTGGCTATTAGATGACGAGAATCGTATGCGATATCATTATAGGGCAAAAGCCTGAATCTCAAGTACGCTATGCGTCCGGGTTTCCTGCACGCCTCCTGACTCGCGCGGCCAGGGGCTCCCCTGAAAGCCAAAGGCGGGTCTCGTCTCGTGGCGGGCAGACAGCAAGGCGCCCATGGAATGACAAAACGAGATAAATCACCGCATCTTGTGCGCAAGCACAATGGCCCGTCGCCGGTGTCCGTTTTGCCGATGTACGACCTCATACCGGACGCTTTGGTCACCCAGCCGCTTGGCGAGCTCGTTCCCGTCCGCGTTGGAGTCGGCGTGCGCCGTGAGGGGGGCCTGGAAAGCCGTGGCCGTCTCAAGCGGGCTCATGGAGACGGGACGTCCCAGAAGCCAGAAGCCGCTGTAGAGGAAGAAGACGGCCAGCTCGCCGAGGACCAGGATGGCCAGCGCGCCGGCCATCCACTCGACGTGGAGGGCGTACTTTGTCGTGGTGCGCAGCTGGCTGCCGTCGATGGACTGCTCGGCGGACGAGTCGGAGAAGGCGAGGGCGGTGCGAAAGGTCAGCTCGCGGATCGCCTCGAGGACAGCCGGTGTGGGATCGGTCCAGGTCACGTCGGCCGTCCCCAGGGAGTCGTCGGACGAGTTCATGTAGGTGTACTGCATGGGCCCCGTGCCCATAATGGCCAGGGAGCCCGAGTTGTAGAGGTCGACGTCGCTGGCGTAGATGCTGTCGATGGCGTAGGCGATGCCGCCCAGTGTGGACGGGAACCTGGTCATGCCAGCGGCCTCGGGGTCATAGTACGTCAGCGCCGTGGTGCGGTTGGCGATGTCGTCGACGGAAGAGATGGTCCCCTCGAGTGTCAGAGTCCCGTTCGCGTACTGGAACGGGTACTCGACCTGGGCGCTGTGGAGGGTGCAGTTGGTGGTGACGAGGTTGCCCTTCTTGTCGGTGGAGGGCTTGTAGGCGGTGGAGATGTTGAGGATGCCTGGTGAGCCGATGCCGTCGGCCTTCACGCTGATGGTGCCCACGGTGACCCTGTCGCCGCCCTGCATGTCCTCCAGACTGTACTCTGTGTCTTTTGTCTTGCAGCTGACATCGAAACCGGCGGCGACGAGGGTGCCCGTACAGGACCCCTTGCAGCCTTGGAGATCGAGGGAGATGGGCTCGTTGTTGCTGTAGGCCATGACGACCTGCGAGAAGTTGCCGGACAGGGAGTTGACGGAGCGCGCACGCGTCATGTAGTACGCCGTCGGCTGGCTGATCTTGGCGTCCGACACGGCGGCCTTGAAGGTGGCGGGCGCCGTCTCGGTGACGGTGGTGATGCCGGCGGCGCGCTGGAGCAGGGGCCCGTCGACGATGAGCAGCAGCAGCGTGATGGACACGAGGGTGACCTTGCTGAGATGGCGCAGGCCCTTGATAGCCTCGAACGCGCTCGATCCGTGCTGCCAGTACCGGTGGCTGTCGTAGAGGCTGGTCCCCTTGATCATGCGCACCCACCAGGCCACTGTCACGCCCTCGCGGTAGGCCATGGTCAGCGCGGCGTTTCCCACGCCGATCAGGATGGCCAGGATCACGGACAGCGGGATCTGGGTTGTCTCTGTCGGCCAGGCGTCGGTGGCCTTTCCGTCGGCCGAGAGCAGGACGATGACGATGGCGGCGACGGTCAGCCCCGTCCCCATGATACCGACCAGGCCTATCCAGGGGGTGGTCTTGAAGAAGCCCTTGTGGTATTGCATGGACTCGTCATGGGCCGGCGGCGAGTGGACGGCGGCGTTGTCGTGCGGAAGGGCCTGTGAGGTGGTCTGGGGGAAGTTTTTGGTGCTTATAGGACTGGGCATCTGTTGTTGTGACTGCTGCTCGTAAGATGAGTCGCCAAAGTGACCACTGCTCACGAAAGGGGTTGCCGGGTCGGTGTAGTTCTCGTAGGCTGGGCGGGAGTACCGGTGGTCATGCCTGTCCATCTGGTATCCATACTGTCCGTTGTGTGTCGCCATGGTGGTCCTGCTTGTCCTCGGATGGTCCGAGATAGTGTTGCTGGATAGTAGAGGCGGGACACTGGGGGAGGGTCAGGAGACTCAAGAGGCCGACATGCGATACTTGTACAAGCCATCCATCACCAGACCCTCTCTCGGACGAAGAAAAAGAGCCCCTGGCATCCTACGAGTAGGTATCCTCGCCGAGGCTCGAAACGAGAAGGCTCCCCCACTGTCTTTGACAAGGTGTGCCCGACAGACGACTGAGACGAGGAGCATATGCAGAATGCGGTGGAGGCGCAAAGCCGCCAAGGAGCGATCGAGGCCCTGCGCGACTAGGGTTGGAAATGAAGGTCTGCCGAGAGCCGCGATATTCGGAGATGCCCAGAGCGCAGAGAGAGGCGGCCGCACGCAAACCACAGTGAAGATGGGAATCCGAAAAACGTATTATCACTGCCCTGCCCCTGTCCAGGCCAGCGCACCTCTGAGCCTCAACTCGGCAAATGTACGTGTCGATTGATTGGGCATGCCCTGGAACAACTTAGGGCTGGCCCGCAGATTGCAGGGTTGCACGATCCATTTGCGGAAGAAACGCTCCCTGGCAGCTGGCGATCGTGAGTCTGTCGTCGCCTCGACATGCGGCGGATATGACACGGCGTCTCGCATTTCCATCATTCCATGGCGCGCCCCTGTTGACGGTCTCGAAACACCGCCCTAGCGGCCCTACCGTAAGGCTGACTAGCAGCTTGCAATCGCGCCGCTGCCATGACGGGGTATATCTCCGAGCTGGACACGCTCAACACGCCGGCCTTGGTTATGAACGTGGTCTTTGCGTCCGAGTGGAACGTGGCAGATTCAAAGGCTCTCGGGCGCCAGAAGTGTGAGTCTTGAGAGTTGATTGTTCTCTGGCCTCAAAGTCTTCCATCCGGCGGGTCTTTAGAGCCCTTGAGATCCCCAAGCGAGCCTCCGATGTAGATAGAGGTGCAATCGCAACAGAAGAAGCTATATCCTCACTTCAACACTTGCTCGCACCCGTCAAAGAGTTGAGAATTGACAAAGTCACCCACGCCAATGAACTCAAAAGGTCGTTCTCGGCTGCAAGCCTCCTTCATAGGCAAGAGTCGCATCGCACGCGTCGCATCGCACGCGTCGCTCTGTGGCCAGCGCCATGTTCAATGTTCGCTGCACGCCTGACCTTCATCTTGTCGTCTCTGACGAGCCAGACAAAATGAAGTCAGCACCTGTGACGTACGACTCGAAGATATGCGTGGTTCTCCGTTGGCTTATCGCTGAACATTCTGGAAAAGGTCGAGACGAATGGCTTGGACCGACGCCAAGAGCTGCGCGAAACGAAAATGGCGACCTGGCGGCAGGGCTTTGCCCAAGGCTTTTATAGTCTCGCCCAACGCGGGCATCCACGGACCACAAGTCCACGACCACGCTCGAGACGTTGGCCTCTTCGGCTGCGCTGACTCTCAGCCTAGGCATAATTTGGACGGGCGACGGCTCGTGCTTCTGGGACAATGGCAAGAATGGTGAATCCTCATGTCTGGCTGGGCTATCCGAGCATGAGGTTATACGCCCCAGATCATACAGGACACAAGGTCAAGAACACGCCAAGGCGAAGCTATGACAGACCCTGGTATTTCGATGCAACCGCGGTACAACCCAGCCTATGAGGCGCCTCCAAAGCGTCTGCAGGATTAGCGGTCAGATTCGCCAATCAAAAGGTACAGTCCAGACTCCAACAGCAGCTGCCTCTTCTGCACTTCTGACAGCTCGTCTTTGGAGAGCTTCAATCGTCCTCGTCTACCTCCGTACGGTCTCGCCTACACAGCGAGCCGCGCCATTAAGGTTAATTTAGCGACTCGGCAACACGGGGATCGTATCGTCATGAGCTTCCTCACTCTCAGGGACCATTTGTGCAAGGGTCCTTGTGCGCGGCGCCTCCTCTGGCAGGGCTGAGCCCGCTACGACATTGACGACTGCATTCAATTCAATGCATTGGACTGTTGGTCCGTCGTCAAGGCTGGAGAATCAGCAGACCAGTCAGCACGCCAGACCACGATCCTAGACGTCTTGGCAGTTGGTCCCCAGTCCAGTCCGGTCTGGTGAGAATCGATGATAATAAAATGAAGGGCAGCCCGCCTCTCTTCTACTCACAAGAACCCTCCGCAACCCCCTCTCTCATCAAGATTACCATATCGCCCAGAACTCAGTATCCAGACCACCATGCGCCTCTCCACCCTCTCCCTCGGCGCGAGCCTCTCTAGCGCGGCCGTCGCTGCGAGTGCTGTGGACGACTACCTCGCCATCTTTGAGCACGCGACAATCACCAGTCCCGCCGGCGGCATCGTCGACTTCTCCGGGCCCTTCAACATCACCTGGTCCACCCCGTCCAACGCGTCGTCACCCACCGACTCGCGCTTTCGCGACCTCACCAAGGGGGCCTCCTTCTGGTTTTCATACAACTACGAAAACATCACAGGCTATGACCCCTCCCTCCCCTCCGACAACACAACCAACATTCTGATCGACGAGGTGGCTGACTTTGACCCCTCCAACAACTTCTACGAGTGGGAGGACCCGGCGGACGCCGTCAAGTCGACGCGCGAATCGCTCGAGGAAAAGGCGCGGTTCATGAAGCTGAGCGACCTGCCCGGCGGCGCGCGCTGGTCCGTCACCATCTCCTTTTCCGTCGACAACGGCACGGCGGAGGAGGAGGGTGCCGAGTACTTTGTCAAGCGCGACTCGTCCATGTTCGACATTGAGGGCGTGGACGGGTACGAGCCTGACCAGGAGGGCATCGAGTGGGGGAGCGCGGCTGTCGCGCTGAGGCCGGTGGGGATGCTTGCCGGTGCTGCTGTTGCCGCGGCCGCGATGCTACTGCTCTAAGGGGGGCGAAGAGTGATTTTCAAGAGCGTCCATGTTCCGAGCAGGGCGAGCAGGCGTTGGTGTGCATATGCGGTAGGGCTCTATTTTAGCATGGTCCAACCAGGGACATGAAGAGAACGAAGACATGACGAATCCTCTGTACATAGAAACTCAGATAGAACCTCGTATATTGAACTCGAACTAAGGAAGCGATGCGGTATGAAAAAGGATCTCAAGGATATGTGTTCCGATCTGGTGCCTTCATTTCAACTTGGACAGGTCCATTGCTCGACGACGAGGGTGAGGATTCTGCACTCCCGTCAGCCCTCATTCATGATGTAACACCCAGTTCGCGGTAGTGTCTGTGACCAGCAAGATGTCGTGTGAACACTGTCTGGGTGGCGCTGCTAGTCTTCTGTCCCGGGATAGACTGTAGAATCGATTCGTTCCAAAATATGTACGTACGTTATATGAAAGAGCGACGAAGATACAAACATAACAAAGAAGATAGCAAGGCCCACATGGCCGTCCATCAACTACTCTCCGAGAGAACAAACCTCTCTTCTCTCCTCCTTGGTCGCCAGCACGGCGTGCTCAGACACACTGGTGGTACCACTCGTTGACGACCTTGCAACTGCCAGAAGAGCAGCACGTGGCACCGCCCCATCCATTGCCACCACACTGGCCGTACATGGCAGAGCAGCCACCACCGTTGCCTGGGTTGGAGGGCTCGCCGCCGCCACCGCCATTGCTCGCGCCGTTCCAGACAGCAGGGCCCGGCATGGTGAAGGATTTGTAGCCGTTGTAGACGCTGAAGTTGGCGTACGGGTCAGAGTCCTTGTAGCCGCCGGGGAGCTTGAACGTGGGACTGGGCGAGCCGTTACCGCCGTTCTGGACCTTGACTTGGAGGCATGAAGTGTAGTGCTCGGGCTGGTTGACGTGGGAGCGGTGGATGCCTTGCGTGTATGGTTAGCAGTGTGCATGCACTAGATGGCCAGGGACTGCCGAACGCTGTCCTTGGAAAGGAGAGATCATACCAATATGCTCGAAGCGGACGAGGTACTCGCCATTGGGCGTGTTGGCGGGGATCTTGGCGGTGATGGTGTCACGGCCCCAAGTGCACCAGGCGTCGCGGGTGAAATCAGCACCTTGCCTGCAAACCTGATGAAAGTTTCTCGTCAGAATGATATGGCCCGTACAAGAGATATGAATAGTCACATACACCCTCTTCAAAGATCTTGAACCAGTCGCCCGAGCCATCGTAGGCCTTGACGTTGTCGCCAGGGGCGCGAGACATGTAGACGAGGCCGGGGCCTAAGGGTACAACTCGTCAGATCTTTTCTCCCTCTCCGTTTCCATGGACTGCAAGTATAGAGCAAACTCACCAGGGTGTTCCATCTTGGCACCGTAGGCTAGCTTGGCCGTGACCTCGGAACCAGCGTTCACGGTCAAGACCTCGGTGCGGCCAGCGTTCGAGAAGGCGCCCTGGTTGCAGCGGATATCGGGTCCATCCGCGTAGGAGCCGTCGCGGATGTCGCCCGCCGGGTTCGAGGAGAACTTGATCGGGTTGTACTTTGTCGCGCGCGTCGTGTCGCGGACGTACTTGCCGGGTGTTTGGGTAGCACCGTTGACAATGTTCGTCTCGAAGAAGTAGTGGGCGGAAGCCACCTGAGCCGCGGCCGCGAGGAAGATGGTCGAGAACTTCATCTTGCTGGTAAATGGGCAACGAAGGGAATGGAAGATGTACACACAAAGTGTATATCGTTCTATAGGAGAGGCGGCAAGACGAAGGGGCCGGAGCGTTGCTGGGAGGGATGAGGAGAGAAGGCAAAGAGAAACAGACCTCGAGATGGATACATCGATTCTTTTATAGACCCGAGGTGTGTATGAGTGAGTAGTTCAACACTTCAAAGCTTCTTCTCTGGCCTCCCGATCCATCTACACCGACTTCCACAGCATGGGTGCATGCATATATGAAGACAAGTAGCGGAAGATGCGGGCCGGCTATGCTGGAATGGGGGGACACGATATATTGAATTGCACGGAATAGTCCGGCGAATGTTTCAAGCCCTTGCCTCTGCTGCTTGGCCGGCACGGTGACACACAATGGGGACGTTGACGTGGACTCTTACAACACCACAAGGCGGATTAAGGATGACAGTGTAATCAACATAGGTGACGCCTTTGTGGGAAAGACACTTTGCAGTCTAGGCCCTAGATGCCTACGTCGTTCAAAGTAGTCTCAACGTCTACGAGGATACTGAAACGCCGTATCCTGATCGAGCCGCAAAGGTGACATGGCTGCGAGGATCTGGGGTGCATCGAGAGAAACCCCGCCCAGATCTATCACCTAGGCCTAGGGGGTAGCAATTAGCGAGACCCGAAGAGGACGATATCAACTGCCGGTAGGGCAGGGGTAGCAGACGAAAAAAGAGCAGTCCAGATATGGACACGGACTTGGACACTTACACTCGAAGTAGTAGCTGCATGCAGACTTCCATCTTGCATCTTGGACCCAACTAGAAGTCTAGAACACCAGATCTGGGGAGGATTCTTCTCCCATCAAGGCGGAACTAGGAAGGCGCCTCGCGTTTGGCTCTGGCGCGCCAATCGGGGCTTTCCACTCGATCCCTGTCCCACGGATCATGCAGTCTCGTTTCATGCAGCCCGCCAGTTTGTCGTCCATTGCCAATGCTCGCCACGCCGACCTGGCCAATTGCTGTCGGTGGATATAAGCTTATCCCCCTCTGACACTGCGCAGGCACCGGTCTGGTGGATCCATCGCGGCAACGCCCCGAACAAGCATAAACTTTATATAGGAGTCTGTTCAGCTAGAGGTAGAGCGTGGGAGCATGTTGTCCGGGGAATGCGGGGGTATCAGTGCCACCACAGCTTAGAAAAATCTGGTACTCGCGGCTCCTCCGCCGTGTATACGGATACACGAGATCTGCTTGCCTTGATGTCAGTGGCACAAGCGCCCACCCCGTCCAACATCGTGCCTATAGACACATGACTTTTGCTTGCTGGCTAGCCAAGAAGGGCGGAACGAGTACATCCTTGACTTCCAAACTCGGTCAGATCGTATATAGTATATAGATCATGTGGCACCTGCATGCATGGGAGCCGGATGATCGGTGCACACGGCTGGTCTCGCCACTGGCATGTCCAAGTTCTTTAGAGACGACGAGGCTCCTTGATAGAGCTCACACAGCTCCATCAGAGGTCCTATACTTGAGGGACTCAGTCTTTTGGCGCCAGCCATCGCTCCCTTGCTCTCTCCTTGCCTGTCCTTCTTCGTACGTGTTGTTGTCGTGGAAAAAGGATTCAAGACATACACATTAAGATTGGTCTGTGATATATGCTATACACACGGCAGCTTGGTCTTGAATAAACGAAAAAAGGCTGATACTGTGCCCACCGAACGTGAGACGATGTGTGACAGGCGGAGTGTCGATGAAATGTGCTGTCACTGCAGTGATTGTTCACAGCGAGCGACAGCATCTCCGGCAAATTGATGAAGAAAAGAAGAAAGATACAGACATGATAGATATCCTTTGCCATGTTGAAATGAACAGTATGGAAATAGGCAGATGCGCAAGGTCAATAAACGCCTTCCACTCAAGATGAACGCTCCCGTCGCAGCAGCACCATGTCTTCCGAGTCCCTCGCCCATCGCCAACACCCGTCCAGGGGCATCTTGTCATATATGGCGTCAAGCATGGTCTGTCCCCCGCGTTGGGCTCGTAGTTTTGGCTTGTCACCAGTTCCACGTCCTCACCCTCTTGGTCATTCCCATTGTGATTCAGGCCAGTTCAAAGCCAGCAGCAGTAGAGGCTCCAGCGCAATGCACGGCGAGTTTGGCGGACTATGCTTCGTTGACAAAGGTTTATAAGCGATAGTGCCAATGTCTCCTCCTCTTCAGGTATCCATGTCCCACGTCGTACTGTTGAAGAAGCAAGAAAGACAATGACTAGGTCTGGTCTTGTAAGCCATGTATTCGACCCTAGAGGTCCATGTGGCGCCGTCGTATGTGACGAGATATAGCCTCACGTGCGTGGAGTCCGTAAACAGAGAGCATCACGTCTATCTTTCTTCGACACCGCTACACTGAACCACAGGTCTCAGTAAGGTAGACCTTCCACAATATCGCGCGACATGCGCATCTGTCATGCGTGCTAATGAGTTTGTCCTGACTGATTTGTGCACCGTCTCCTCACTGTGCCTGGTTCCCTTGTGCGTCTAACTCCAGTGCATGACAGACAGACTCCCGTTCTCCATGTCCTTCACGCGCAGTTGCTTCTTGGAATCCTTGAACAAGACATGTCTTCTCGGACAATGACAGCCTGGAGGATGATGGGTCTGCCGAGGAGTTCTATGTAAAATTTCAGAATGGTTTAATGTGCTGTACATCTGGAGCCATGTCTAGTCTGTCTGAGCAATGCGTTGCCCACAGTCACTTCCAAGTTGGATCAATCAGATACCTGATGGCCAGGTCACGCTTGGAACATGAAGGTTTTAACAGAAGAGGGTTAAGACTATCACATCTCTTTTGTGTACCTTTAAGGTAATAGTAGTAATTTTCCTTACTTTCCAAATCTTGGTAGTACCCATCGTGTGTAGGTTGTAGGAAGTGTACAATTTACAACACCCATTTGATGTCAGCACGATGCAGTCGGAAGGGCGTGCTAGTCCAAGGTAGATAAATATCCCCTCATCTGACGCTGCAGCTTGATGCTTGATCTATCCACGCAGACACACCTCTCACACACAACAGAATGACCACGACCATCAAAGCCAAGGCCCTCCAGCCTGGCGACACAATCGCATTCATCTCGCCATCAGCCCGCCTCAACGATGAGCTCCCCGCGGTCATGAAGCGCGCCACCACCGCGCTCGAGACGCGGGGCTACAAGGTCCGCGCATTCTTCCACAAGGACGCCGGTATACAGCCCTCCATCTCCAATCGACTGGCCGAGATCCGGGCCGCCTTCTCGGACGAGCAGATCGCTGCCGTCATCTGCACCATTGGCGGCACCACGTTTACCGAGTTGCTGCCCGCCCTCATCGCTGACACGGAGCTGCACAAGACCATCCGGGAGAACCCCAAGGTTGTGGTCGGATACTCCGACATTTCAGGCCTGCACTTGTTCCTGCACGCGCTGACAGGGCTGCGCACGTTCTACGGCCCAGGCGCCATCCCAGAGCTGGGTGAGGTCAGGTCCGCAGGGGACGACGACGAGACGTCTACCCAGGCCTTTTGCGAGAACCATCTTCTACGGGCGATTACATCCCAGGAGCCGCTCGGCGAGGTCCCCCGATCCAAAGTATACGCGCCTCGCGCACCACACTTCTTCAAGGATCCCTCGTCCACCAGTCCGACACCAGTCGCCCCCACACCACCGTGGACGTGGCTGCGACGTGGTCAGAATCAAGGCAGGCTCTTTGGAGGCTGCCTGACCGTCGTGGCGCGCTTGCAGGGCGTGCGCGCCATCGCCCCAGACTGGCGGGGCAAGATTGTCTTTCTCGAGACAGCCATGTCAGACGATGACCAGCACGGCCCTCCCCTGTTTCGCGTGCAAGCGGCCTTTGCCGATCTGATCGCCGGCGGCGTCTTTGAGGAAGCGGCCGGTCTCGTGGTGGGGAGGCCGTTTGGCTACGACTCGGAAAGGCAAAGACAAGAATACGCAGATGTGATCACCGGGCTGTTCTGCGAGGGCCGTTTGGCCGAGAAGAATGCGTTTCCTATCCTGTTTGGCGTGGATTTCGGACACACCATGCCGATGGTGACGTTGCCGTACGATGCTCTGGCCGAGTTGGATTCGGAGAGGGACTCGTTTGCTGTGGTGGAGGCTGGCGTCGCGTAGGTCGGACGCCCTTGCATCGTAGATCAAATCAGTAATTCGTGTGCCACACAAGCCTACAACACGCGTGACAATTCAGTGATATTTACACCGCAAGACCTGGCTTATATACTCGGCGAACGCGCGACATCAACACGCTTACTCCCAAACTCGATAATCTTGTCAATCAGCAGACCCTGCCCGTCGAGCTCATACACGTCGTCCGCGCCACCGATGCTCACGCCGTTGATGAGCACGTTGGGTACCGTCCGCCGCCCCGTCTTGACCTCGAGCGCATCCTGCAGCGCGGGACCCATGGGGTGCTCGTCCAGCTCGACAATGTACGGCTCCGGCGAGATGGTGTACCTCTCGAGGAGGAGCTTCTTTGCGCGTTTCGAGTGGGGGCAGAATGTCTTGGAGAAGATGATGGCTGCGTGCGGTCAGTCTCTGAGATTCGCCCCAAAAAGCGATTGGGTGAGGTCACGTACTCGGTGATTTCTTGAGAATCATGTTCAGCTCCGCCTCGGCGTCTCTGACCTCCTCGACCTGCTCCCCGCTGGAGCCCCCGGCACCGTCCTGGCCGTCCGCCGAGCTCCCCACGCCGACGACGTTGCTCGGCGGGTCGGGCTTGAGGCCGCCCTTTTGGTTGGCAATCTTCTTGGCGCGGAGCTCGGCCTCCTTGAGCCGTGTCTGCATCTCCGCGCCCAGCGCCCTGTCGTCCTCGTCAATGTCCCCGTCCTTGTCTCGGTCGGCGGGGTGGAGCTGCTGCGCCGACGACGAGCCGGCGTCCATGGCGTGCTTGGTCTTTTGGTAAAAGTCGCGAAAGGGCGTGTGCTCTTTTGACATGGCGTCATCGGACAGACGGCTTGTGTAGAAGAAGATGAGGATGACGGTGCTCAGGCCCGCCAGGAGGATGAGGCGCATCCGTCGTGGGGACGGCATACTGTGCTGTGCGTGGTGTATGGGGTTGTTGGCGCTCTTGAAGCTGCTGCTCGGCCTGGTTGATCGGGTTGATCGGTTCCCACAATGGAAGCAGCTGCGATGGCGGCGCGTGTCGAGATCAGAGTCGCCAATAATCAGATCGTACAGCTCTGCACCTTGAGAGCAGACTCGCTGTTCAATGGCACTGGCGTCTATTCGTAGCAGCTGGGGTGAGGACGGAAGTGTCGTGCGGGAGCGAAGATCGACGTTGACGAGCCAGGCACGTCAACGCGACTCCACTTGCGGAAAGGGGTGCTCGGCGCACGGTGTAGACTGTGCTACTTTGCGTTCGAGCTGCCGTTCTGCGCCTAAATTCGCACAGTGCCGATAGACGGGGTGCACTCCTGCCTTCCCACCAGGTCAGTTCCTTCCTCACCCTCCTCGCCTTTCAATGTTCACACTCAGCCTCTGACTGTGCGATGATGCCAGCAAAGCGACTGTATTGAACGCAGTGCCTTCAAAGGTTCAAGTCAGCAAGTGACAGGGGCTACTACGCGTTACCATATGCGCGCGCAATACGCTTTGCGCTGTCTGGCGCGGCACGTGGAAACTTGCACAGACAAACTCTCGTCCATGGCATCCAAGCCTACGTCTTTGGAAACGTGTCCATGCAGTTCTTCAAGCCCAGGGCCCAGTTGAATGTTGCAGAGACGATGCCGTAGAACAGAGCGATGGCAGATGATACGAACGTCCATGTCTACCGCGATGTTCACAGTACCATACTCTACCCTTAAGCTATCGAAGCAGGTCATGGGGACAGAATGATATTATCTTCTTATATTTTTGTTTTATGGTTAACTGCATGGCCATCGAACATGAAGATTGGTTGAAAGTAATTGAATGGAAAGACCCCCATTAAGTAGCCATGTTGCCACAGATATCTAGTTCAAACAAAAAGATTCGACAAAAAATACATATAGATTGAGTAAATCCCAGAAGGTAAGTAAGATTCGAAATTGTGACCTCAATAGCTTCAATACATTGCTTAGCCGCTGAGCCTCTCGAGCTTAAATGGTAAAATATACTATATACTGCTTATACCAATACTTATAGTCAACTCCCTTTGTCCCTATAACCTGGTGGCCATGTGTTAGTGACGACAATCCCTCAAACGACCAGGAGCACGGTGTCGAAACGGACTTGAAAGCTTGAAGCAGACTGGGACCGCCCACATGACCGGCGATTTGGAGCCAAAGAAGACGCCATGCCGGCCGGATATAGGTCTGTAGATAGTATCCGACTGTGCAACTCACATGCATGATTGGCGCACAATACATGTACCGACGTTGATATAATCTGATGAAATGTATCATGGGGATATCCGGCGCCGGTAGGCCACGTTTGTCGACGCGCTAATCCCGAGTTGAGTGTTTCGGGTTGCAAGGGAGTCCCCTTGTTCTCACTGGCCCGAGTTGGTCATGACCAGAGCCGAGAGGTCGGGTTCAGCATCACTCTGAGCCGTCTTCAGAGGTTAGAACAGTTGTCTTACAACGTGCTTCATACCCCCCGCGTCCCGTGTTGCAAGAGGCAAGGCCAGCCGCGCATCGCAGCTCCTTGATCGGATATGGGACATGGGCTCCCTGTTACCGCAACTCTGCTCAGATCTGATCAGCCTAGTAACTGATGGCCTAACACTGACACGTCAACTTGGGGAAAGCAAGTTCCGTGCCTTCTTTTGTAGAGGACTCAAGGTTTATGACTTGGACTTGGTCCTCCAGCCGCTTCCTTTTGTCTTCCGGCCCTTCGCCTACAAGAGACAGGCCCGTGGCCAGAGAGACGCGGAGCTCGCAATCCGAACGGACATATCGGCGCAACAATGTGATGACGAGGCCCGGGACCATGGTTATCTTGGCTCGGAGATATCAAGCTGGTTGATTGGCATTGGGTCTGCGTCGCTGCGAGCCAAGGCTTGCCATGGCCCTGCTGCACGACTATCCCACGGAAGTTGAGCGAGCATCCTGGCAGAAAGCCAGAAAGTGGAGGCATGTCTCCATTATCAGAGGACTAGTGGCAGCGTCAGAACTTTCCCTCGGGAAGACGATTCAGTACGTTGACCAAACAGTCGAATGCGGCGGGTGGAAGCGACGCACCGACTGAGCCTTGCGTGAGCAACGAAACCCGCTGGACACGCATGTTACTGGCGTCGCTTCCACTGGATGTCTTGTCTCTGACAAGACCGTACACCTTTAGCGCGAAGAACGGGAATGAGGGGACGAAGAGGAGGGAGTGTCTGTGGGGAGTCGGCACTGGAAACGTAGATGGCGTCGGAAAGGATGTACCCACCTGGCTGCACGCTGACCACTGAGAAGACAACGTCGGATGCCGGGAAATTTAAGCTCGAGATGCGGCGCAGAGGCTGAAATAAGCTTAATGAGTCAATGGGGGACAGGGTCCGTCTGCGAGAGATGGCGTGCGGCTCAAAACCACTAGACTCTGGTGCCACCGACGTCTGCACTCGCGAGATACGGTCTGAATTTCCAACAGCAGGAATGATTCAACGCTGACCCTTTTTCGATGTATGGTTGAAGAACGGCCAAACATGGCGAGGCAGAATCCAGTGCCCCATCGGCGGTGGCTGTCGGACTACCACCGCAGCCAAGAATGTACCGGCTTCAGAGATGATGGACTGGACCGGGTTGCTTACAATAGACGACAAGCTAAAACAGACACTGCTTGCCATTGCCTAGCCCCTTTGGATATCCAAAGGGACCAAGCATGCCCCCTCAGCTTTTCTCCGCAACTGAACGAGGGGAGCCCGACCCCGGACGTGGGCCAGTATGAAGGAAGGCAAACTTTACCTCCACGAGATGCCCCAGTCCTCTAGCTCCCAACATGAGACCCAATAGTCAGCACGCGATTTCACTCCGTCTGTGGAGATGTCGAGGTGTCGTACGTATCGCTGCGGGGTGCCTTTCTGGAGTGTATAAGAGAAAGGTCCCAGATCAGGAGAGCAATGCTCGTTTCTCATCTCCTCGTCCTCCGCAGTCAGCCTGGTCACCTGTGATTCTACGCTGATTGTCCGCTACCCTAATACACAGACACGTCTCGCTGGACCCCCTTTGTACTCCCTTTCACAGCCCTTCACCCAAGACAGTCTTGTCTTGAGTATCCTTCCCGGCGGAGACATGGCGTCCGATGAGAAGCCTGCTGCAGACACTCCTCAGGATGCGCAGGCACAGCAAGCCCCTATCCAGCCAGAGCCGGCCAGCCGACCTGTCAGCCCAAGCGGGACCGTTGTGAAGGACCCGGACTCTGCGAATGCCCTACAGAAGGAGCTCGCTGTGGTAGAGGAAGGCTTTCTCAAGAATGAGGGCCGCATCCCCAATCCCGAGGAAGCCATTGAGGCTCTCGGCATACCCAACTGGCGCGAGCTGGAGAAGAAGGTCGTTCGCCGCCTCGACATGACGCTCATGCCCTGAGTCTGGGTCTTGTACTTCTTCAACTAGTATGTCGCCCTCTTATTCTGTCTCACAGCGACGAGAAATTGGTCTCACTAACATGCCAACAGCATGGACCGCGCCTCCATTGGTCAAGCGAGGTTGAGTACTCTCGACGAGGACTTGAACCTGGCCGGTAGCGACTTTTCTACTGCTGTGTCTATTCTCTCCATCGGTTACGGTACGAACATGGACTTGACATTGGCCTCTTCTCGCCACGATCCCCACTGAAATTTCTATAGTTCTCGGCCAACTCCCCAGCAACATGTTGATCACCAAGATCCGCCCCAGTATCTACCTCTGCTCCATGGCATTAGTCTGGTCCGGTGTCAGCGCCGCCACCTGCGGTGTCACCGACTCCAAGGGCCTCATTGGCGTCCGCTTCGCTCTTGGTCTCGTCGAGGCGCCTCTCCTCCCTGGCGCCGTCTACCTCCTGGGCTGCTGGTACACAAGGAAAGAAGTCGCGCTGCGCATGGCCATCCTCTACTCTGCCCAGACCCTCGCGTTCTGCTCAGCCGGTCTGATCGCCGCCGCCATCTACGCCACGCTGGAAAAGGTGCACGGCCTCGCCGGCTGGCAGTGGCTCTTCATCATCCTCGTCGTCACGGGCGCAGGCTTTGCCCTCATCTGCGTCTTCATCCTGCCTGACTACCCAACCTCCACCACCGGGAGCGCGCGATGGACCATGACAGAGGACATGCGCCGGATCGCGGCGGCGCGCATCCTCGCCGACCGCCCCTCCACCCCCAAGGGCAAGGCCGGCGCGTGGGAGGGGCTGAAGCTCAGCGTGCGGGATCCCAAGCTCTGGGTCCTCACCATGATGAACATTTGCATCTCCGCCGCCTACGGCTTCTCCAACTTCTACCCGTCCATTGTGCGCGGTCTCGCCGACAGCTGGGGCTTCAGCTCCACCATTGCGCTGCTGCTGACTGCGCCGCCCTACATCTTTGCCGCTATCGGGTCGTATATCAATGCCTGGCACTCTGACAAGTAAGCACCCGCTTATCGAAGACATTTCAAGTGTGGTACTGACCTATCTCTAGGACCAAGGAACGCGGTCTGCACTATGCGATCCCCGTTCTTGTTGCTTGCACTGGCTTCATCGTGTGTCTGGCCACGTCCAGTCCCGAGGCTCGTTACGGTGCTTCCTTTATTTACGTTGGTGGCATGTATATTGCCAATCCCCTAATTATGGGTTATGTCAGCGGTAAGCACCTCTTGTCCTCGGCTCCTGAATAGTGAACTGACATTTTTGCCCTGTCCAGGCGTCCTTGGAAAGACGCCCGAGAAGCGAGCCGTGTCCGTTGCCTTGTGCAACCTGATCTCCCAGCTTGGTAGGTTGCCGCCCCCGATATCCTCAAAGAGCTTCAGTATGCTAACAGGATGATCAGGAAACTTCACTGCCCCCTACATGTTCCAGCCGTCCGAGGACCCGCGCTACATCAGCGCCTTTATCGGCATGATGTCCTTTGGCATCGCGTCGGCAGGCTGCGCCATTGGTCTCAAGTGGTGGCTCGTCAGGTCCAACAAGAAGCTCTACAAGGCGGCTGAAAGGGAGGGCACAGCCTACCCGCCTTATGTCACTTAATGCCACATCATGGAGTGGGCAGTCTGTTGAGATGTGACTGGGAAGGTGTCGCGGGGAGGCATGCTCCAGCGATCTAGAATGAAGTTGTTTGCCACGGGGCTGTGCTAGGCATTGTTATATGGTAGTAGCTTGCAGGTGGTATTAACTTTAAATATGCTGGCACCCTTGGGGGCGGGCGCTTGGTCTATGCAGAAATCCAGACAAGTTCGATAATCCCATCAATCGACTTCATAGGCTTCCCATCCTCAGTCGTCCAGCGCACGTCATCCTTCTTACGGATATACGTCTGTATTGTGACTCCATCCTCCAGATTGGCCTGAGCGTCACCAAGCTCCCAAGAGATCTTTTTTCCTGTACCTGATAAGGAAGGGCGCTGCGGGCCGTACATGTAGTCGAAGTTCCATTCCTTTTCCATCCCTTGAGGGCGGAACGTGCGCTCAACTTGATCCAGATTGAACTCCACGCCGTGCGGGTACTGGGCGATGCTGTATCCATTCGCGATGATGAAATCGTCCTCTGTGATGAATCGCTGGTACGGACAGTCCTGGCCACAGGTGTATGCGATCTTAGTGGCGTTCAGGGGGTAGGTGGTGTGCCATTTCGTCCCTCCCTTGAAATGGTGAATGCTGTAGGGACTGCGCCCCGATTCATAAAATCCCGATGCATCTCCTTTAATGTCAAACTGCCAAAGACCATGCAGCTGTGATAGCCGTATATCCGTATTGTCGTAGATACACTTTCGGAGAAGAATATCGCCCTGCGGGCCCCATCCAGAGTTGGACTGCCGAATCTTGGCCCGTGTCTTGCATGTCTCGTGCACTGTCGAGAGCACCTGGGCGAGGGGGCGACTGATGAATACGCCGGCGCCACCAAATGCCTGGGATCCATGTGTCTTGACGGCGCTGGCATCCTCAGAGAGACTCCCGATGTAGAATAGCTTCTCGTGGTCGTATTGCTTGAACCGTTCGACAAGACTATGCGCGGATGGGAAGAAGGTGTCGTCGTCACACAGAACGAGCCATTTCCTGTTGACCGAGTCCGGGTGGAAGTAGAGCATGGGCACTAGATCGAGATATCGCACGGCCATTTCTTTGTGTAGCCGGCTGTCGAGCGCGCTGACCTGGGCATCAACGCCAGCTTCGGCCAATCGCTGCGCGGCATCCGTGAGCTCTGGATCCGAGGCATCGATGAGTCGAAGGAGAAGTTTGCCTCCGTTGGACTGTCCAAGACCATTGGTCAACCAGAAAGCCCACTCATCGACAATGAGAGGGTCTCTCATGCGTTTGACATTGGTAGAGATGGCGAAGATGAAGTCGGAGAGATCGGCATCAGCCGGGGAGGGGGACTGGGTCACGGCGATCTCCAATGGCTCTGGACACGTCTGCTCGTGCTGCATATTTTTTGTCAAGTCGAGCACTTGGAGTCCCTGCCCTTCGTCGTCTTCGGGGAGGAATCGCTGCGGTAGGAAAGTGCGCGATTGTCGCTCGATAGGCTCACGGGTGATGCGGACATAGCGCTTCAGGTACTCGACCTCGTCGTCAAGCTTGAATCTGTCTCTGATCTTGGCGAGTCGGTCAACGTCGGCGCCACAATTCATGACATGACTCGATGAAGCGACTGGGTCGGTGGTTTTGTGGTCGTCGGGGGAGACTGGTTTCAGAATAGGATGTCCCAGTTCGGTTGTGTTCAGAACCAGGTCTGTGGTGTAAGGTCGCAGGGAGGGCAGGTTGAGGTAGGCAATAAAAAGAACAAGTGCAAGAATGAGAAGCTTAAAGACCCTCGCGACTGGGTGTGGTATGATGCTGGAAGCGCGTTGCACCATGGGCGCGAGCCCATCCCTGAGATCGATGCCGAGTGGCTGGCCTCCGATGTGGGATGTAACCCGCGAGTAGAGTCTCTCGAGTCGGCCTTGCTGGGGCATTGTCATAGTGAATTAGTGATGCACGCAGCTACTGCGGTGTGAGGGAAACAGCAGATGAAGTGTCTCGCGACCAGTGTATTCAAAAGATGAAACTGATTGAATTGTGACTAATCACGTGATTAGTTAAAATTAAATCAAGCTAATAAATAAATCTTAGTTAATTTAGAAACTAAAAATCAGGGTAATTAAATTAATTAAATTAATAATTAAATTATAATTAAATTATAATAAAAATATATTATAATATTTCTTATTAAATTTTTTTATTAAATAATATATATAAAATAAATTTATATTAATTTTTAATAAATTATTATTATAATTTAAAATAATATTTTTATAATTGATTAAATTAATATAATTAATATAATTATTAAAAACTTTATTAATTATTTAATATAATTAATAAATAAATAAATAAATAAATAAATAAATAAATAAATAAATAAATAAATAAATAAATAAATAAATAAATAAATAAATAAATAAATAAATAAATAAATA